>NW_027043103.1:0-300000 GCF_036013475.1 Columba livia
TGCCCAAAGAAAGCCCAAGAAAGTGGAAAGAAATGGGAAAGAAAGCCCAAAGAAAGCCCAAAGAAAGACCAAGGAAAGCCCAAAGAAAGGGGAATGACAGCCCAAAGAATGGGGAAAGAAAGCCCAAAGAAAGGGGAAAGAAAGCCCAAAGAAAGCCCAAAGAAAGTGGAAAGAAAGGGGAAAGAAAGCCCAAAGAAAGCCCAAAGAAAGACCAAGGAAAGCCCAAAGAAAGGGGAAAGAAAGCCCAAAGAAAGGGGAATGACAGCCCAAAGAAAGGGGAAAGAAAGCCCAAAGAAAGGGGAATGACAGCCCAAAGAAAGGGGAAAGAAAGCCAAAGAAAGGGGAAAGAAAGCCCAAAGAGAGGGGAAAGAAAGCCCAAAGAAAGGGGAAAGAAAGCCCAAGAAAGCCCAAAGAAAGTGGAAAGAAAGGGGAAAGAAAGCCCAAAGAAAGCCCAAAGAAAGCCCAAGTAAAGCCCAAAGAAAGGGGAAAGAAAGCCAAAGAAAGGGGAAAGAAAGCCCAAAGAAAGCCCAAAGAAAGGGGAAAGAAAGCCCAAAGAAAGGGGAAACAAAGCCCAAAAAAGGGGAAAGAAAGGGGAAAGAAAGCCCAAAGTAAATGGAAAAAAAGGGGAAAGAAAGCCAAAGAAAGCCCAAAGAAAGGGGAAAGAAAGCCCAAAGAAAGGGGAAAGAAAGCCCAAAGAAAGGGGAATGACAGCCCAAAGAAAGGGGGAAGAAAGCCCAAAGAAAGGGGAAAGAAAGCCCAAAGAAAGGGGAATGACAGCCCAAAGAAAAGGGAAAGAAAGCCCAAAGAAAGGGGAAAGAAAGCCCAAAGAAAGGGGGAAGAAAGCCCAAAGAAAGCCAAAGAAAGGGGAAAGAAAGGGGACAGAAAGCCCAAAGAAAGCCCAAAGAAAGCCCAAAGAAATGGGAAAGAAAGCCCAAAGAAAGCCCAAAGAAAGGGGAAAGAAAGCACAAAGAAAGGGGAAAGAAAGTCCAAAGAAAGGGGAAAGAAAGCCCAAAGAAAGGGGAAAGACACCCCAAAGAAAGCCCAAAAAAAAGGGGAAAGAAAGCCCAAAGAAAGGGGAAAGAAAGCTCAAAGAAAGCCCAAAGAAAGGGGAAAGAAAGCCCAAAGAAAGGGGAAAGAAAGCCCAAAGAAAGGGGAAAGAAAGCCCAAAGAAAGGGAAAGAAAGCCAGAGAATGCCCGAAGAAAGCCCGAAGAAAGCCCAAAGAAAGCCCAAAGAAAGCCCAAAGAAAAGGGAAAGAAACCCCAAAGAAAGGGGAAAGAAAGGGGAAAGAAAGCCAGAAGAAAGGGGAAAGAAAGCCCAAAGAAAGCCCAAAGAAAGGGAAAAGAAAGCCCAAAGAAAGGGGAAAGACAGCCCAAAGAAAGGGGAAAGACAGCCCAAAGAAGGCCCAAAGAAAGGGGAAAGAAAGCCCAAAGAAAGGGGAAAGAAAGCCAAAGAAAGGGGAATGACAGCCCAAAGAAAGGGGAAAGAAAGCCCAAAGAAAGGGGAAGAAAGCCCAAAGAAAGGGGAAAGAAAGCCCAAAGAAAGGGGAAAGAAAGCCTATGAAAGCCCAAAGAAAGTGGAAAGAAAGGGGAAAGAAAACCCAAAGAAAGCCCAAAGAAAGCCCAAGGAAAGCCCAAAGAAAGGGCGAAAATAGCCCAAAGAAAGGGGAAAGAAAGCCCAAAGAAAGCCCAAAGCAAGCCCAAAGAAAGCCCACAGAAAGGGGAAAGAAATCCCAAAGAAAGGGGAAAGAAAGCCCAAAGAAAGCCCAAAGAAAGCCCAAAGAAAGCCCAAAGAAAGGGGAAAGAAAGCCCAAAGAAAGGGGAAAGAAAGCCCAAAGAAAGGGGAATGACAGCCCAAAGAAAGGGGAAAGAAAGCCCAAAGAAAGGGGAAAGAAAGCCCAAAGAGAGGGGAAAGAAAGCCCAAAGAAAGAGGAAAGAAAGCCCAAGAAAGCCCAAAGAAAGTGGAAAGAAAGGGAAAGAAAGCCCAAAGAAAGCCCAAAGAAAGCCCAAGGAAAGCCCAAAGAAAGGGGAAAGAAAGCCCAAAGAAAGGGGAAAGAAAGCCCAAAGAAAGGGGAAAGAAAGCCCAAAGAAAGCCCAGAGAAAGTGGAAAGAAATGGGAAAGAAAGCCCAAAGAAAGCCCAAAGAAAGACCAAGGAAAGCCCAAAGAAAGGGGAAAGAAAGCCCAAAGAAAGGGGAATGACAGCCCAAAGAAAGGGGAAAGAAAGCCCACAGAAAGGGGAATGACAGCCCAAAGAAAGGGGAAAGAAAGCCCAAAGAAAGGGGAAAGAAAGCCCAAAGAGAGGGGAAAGAAAGCCCAAAGAAAGGGGAAAGAAAGCCCAAGAAAGCCCAAAGAAAGTGGAAAGAAAGGGGAAAGAAAGCCCAAAGAAAGCCCAAAGAAAGCCCAAGTAAAGCCCAAAGAAAGGGGAAAGAAAGCCCAAAGAAAGGGGAAAGAAAGCCCAAAGAAAGCCCAAAGAAAGGGGAAAGAAAGCCCAAAGAAAGGGGAAACAAAGCCCAAAGAAAGCCCAAAGAAAGTGGAAAGAAATGGGAAAGAAAGCCCAAAGAAAGCCCAAAGAAAGACCAAGGAAAGCCCAAAGAAAGGGGAAAGAAAGCCCAAAGAAAGGGGAATGACAGCCCAAAGAAAGGGGAAAGAAAGCCCAAAGAAAGGGGAATGACAGCCCAAAGAAAGGGGAAAGAAAGCCCAAAGAAAGGGGAAAGAAAGCCCAAAGAGAGGGGAAAGAAAGCCCAAAGAAAGGGGAAAGAAAGCCCAAGAAAGCCCAAAGAAAGTGGAAAGAAAGGGGAAAGAAAGCCCAAAGAAAGCCCAAAGAAAGCCCAAGTAAAGCCCAAAGAAAGGGGAAAGAAAGCCCAAAGAAAGGGGAAAGAAAGCCCAAAGAAAGCCCAAAGAAAGGGGAAAGAAAGCCCAAAGAAAGGGGAAACAAAGCCCAAAAAAGGGGAAAGAAAGGGGAAAGAAAGCCCAAAGTAAATGGAAAAAAAGGGGAAAGAAAGCCCAAAGAAAGCCCAAAGAAAGGGGAAAGAAAGCCCAAAGAAAGGGGAAAGAAAGCCCAAAGAAAGGGGAATGACAGCCCAAAGAAAGGGGGAAGAAAGCCCAAAGAAAGGGGAAAGAAAGCCCAAAGAAAGGGGAATGAAAGCCCAAAGAAAGGGGAATGACAGCCCAAAGAAAGGGGAAAGAAAGCCCAAAGAAAGGGGAAGAAAGCCCAAAGAAAGGGGAAAGAAAGCCCAAAGAAAGGGGAAAGAAAGCCTATGAAAGCCCAAAGAAAGTGGAAAGAAAGGGGAAAGAAAACCCAAAGAAAGCCCAAAGAAAGCCCAAGGAAAGCCCAAAGAAAGGGCGAAAATAGCCCAAAGAAAGGGGAAAGAAAGCCCAAAGAAAGCCCAAAGAAAGCCCAAAGAAAGCCCACAGAAAGGGGAAAGAAATCCCAAAGAAAGGGGAAAGAAAGCCCAAAGAAAGCCCAAAGAAAGCCCAAAGAAAGCCCAAAGAAAGGGAAAGAAAGCCCAAAGAAAGGGGAAAGAAAGCCCAAAGAAAGGGGAATGACAGCCCAAAGAAAGGGGAAAGAAAGCCCAAAGAAAGGGGAAAGAAAGCCCAAAGAGAGGGGAAAGAAAGCCCAAAGAAAGAGGAAAGAAAGCCCAAGAAAGCCCAAAGAAAGTGGAAAGAAAGGGGAAAGAAAGCCCAAAGAAAGCCCAAAGAAAGCCCAAGGAAAGCCCAAAGAAAGGGGAAAGAAAGCCCAAAGAAAGGGGAAAGAAAGCCCAAAGAAAGGGGAAAGAAAGCCCAAAGAAAGCCCAGAGAAAGTGGAAAGAAATGGGAAAGAAAGCCCAAAGAAAGCCCAAAGAAAGACCAAGGAAAGCCCAAAGAAAGTGGAAAGAAAGCCCAAAGAAAGGGGAATGACAGCCCAAAGAAAGGGGAAAGAAAGCCCAAAGAAAGGGGAATGACAGCCCAAAGAAAGGGGAAAGAAAGCCCAAAGAAAGGGGAAAGAAAGCCCAAAGAGAGGGGAAAGAAAGCCCAAAGAAAGGGGAAAGAAAGCCCAAGAAAGCCCAAAGAAAGTGGAAAGAAAGGGGAAAGAAAGCCCAAAGAAAGCCCAAAGAAAGCCCAAGTAAAGCCCAAAGAAAGGGGAAAGAAAGCCCAAAGAAAGGGGAAAGAAAGCCCAAAGAAAGCCCAAAGAAAGGGGAAAGAAAGCCCAAAGAAAGGGGAAACAAAGCCCAAAGAAAGCCCAAAGAAAGTGGAAAGAAATGGGAAAGAAAGCCCAAAGAAAGCCCAAAGAAAGACCAAGGAAAGCCCAAAGAAAGGGGAAAGAAAGCCCAAAGAAAGGGGAATGACAGCCCAAAGAAAGGGGAAAGAAAGCCCAAAGAAAGGGGAAAGAAAGCCCAAAGAGAGGGGAAAGAAAGCCCAAAGAAAGGGGAAAGAAAGCCCAAGAAAGCCCAAAGAAAGTGGAAAGAAAGGGGAAAGAAAGCCCAAAGAAAGCCCAAAGAAAGCCCAAGTAAAGCCCAAAGAAAGGGGAAAGAAAGCCCAAAGAAAGGGGAAAGAAAGCCCAAAGAAAGCCCAAAGAAAGGGGAAAGAAAGCCCAAAGAAAGGGGAAACAAAGCCCAAAAAAGGGGAAAGAAAGGGGAAAGAAAGCCCAAAGTAAATGGAAAAAAAGGGGAAAGAAAGCCCAAAGAAAGCCCAAAGAAAGGGGAAAGAAAGCCCAAAGAAAGGGGAAAGAAAGCCCAAAGAAAGGGGAATGACAGCCCAAAGAAAGGGGGAAGAAAGCCCAAAGAAAGGGAAAGAAAGCCCAAAGAAAGGGGAATGACAGCCCAAAGAAAAGGGAAAGAAAGCCCAAAGAAAGGGGAAAGAAAGCCCAAAGAAAGGGGGAAGAAAGCCCAAAGAAAGCCCAAAGAAAGGGGAAAGAAAGGGGACAGAAAGCCCAAAGAAAGCCCAAAGAAAGCCCAAAGAAAGGGGAAAGAAAGCCCAAAGAAAGCCCAAAGAAAGGGGAAAGAAAGCACAAAGAAAGGGGAAAGAAAGTCCAAAGAAAGGGGAAAGAAAGCCCAAAGAAAGGGGAAAGACACCCCAAAGAAAGCCCAAAGAAAGGGGAAAGAAAGCCCAAAGAAAGGGGAAAGAAAGCTCAAAGAAAGCCCAAAGAAAGGGGAAAGAAAGCCCAAAGAAAGGGGAAAGAAAGCCCAAAGAAAGGGGAAAGAAAGGCCAAAGAAAGGGGAAAGAAAGCCCAGAGAATGCCCGAAGAAAGCCCGAAGAAAGCCCGAAGAAAGCCCAAAGAAAGCCCAAAGAAAAGGGAAAGAAACCCCAAAGAAAGGGGAAAGAAAGGGGAAAGAAAGCCAGAAGAAAGGGGAGAAAGAAAGCCCAAAGAAAGCCCAAAGAAAGGGAAAAGAAAGCCCAAAGAAAGGGGAAAGAAAGGGGAAAGAAAGCGCAAAGAAAGCCCAAAGAAAGGGGAAAGAAAGCCCAAAGAAAGGGGAAAGAAAGCCCAAAGAAAGGGGAAAGAAAGCCCAAAGAAAGGGGAAAGACAGCCCAAAGAAGGCCCAAAGAAAGGGGAAAGAAAGCCCAAAGAAAGGGGAAAGAAAGCCCAACGAAAGGGGAATGACAGCCCAAAGAAAGGGGAAAGAAAGCCCAAAGAAAGGGGAAGAAAGCCCAAAGAAAGGGGAAAGAAAGCCCAAAGAAAGGGGAAAGAAAGCCTATGAAAGCCCAAAGAAAGTGGAAAGAAAGGGGAAAGAAAACCCAAAGAAAGCCCAAAGAAAGCCAAGGAAAGCCCAAAGAAAGGGCGAAAATAGCCCAAAGAAAGGGGAAAGAAAGCCCAAAGAAAGCCCAAAGAAAGCCCAAAGAAAGCCCACAGAAAGGGGAAAGAAATCCCAAAGAAAGGGGAAAGAAAGCCCAAAGAAAGCCCAAAGAAAGCCCAAAGAAAGCCCAAAGAAAGGGGAAAGAAAGCCCAAAGAAAGGGGAAAGAAAGCCCAAAGAAAGGGGAATGACAGCCCAAAGAAAGGGGAAAGAAAGCCCAAAGAGGGGGAAAGAAAGCCCAAAGAGAGGGGAAAGAAAGCCCAAAGAAAGAGGAAAGAAAGCCCAAGAAAGCCCAAAGAAAGTGGAAAGAAAGGGGAAAGAAAGCCCAAAGAAAGCCCAAAGAAAGCCCAAGGAAAGCCCAAAGAAAGGGGAAAGAAAGCCCAAAGAAAGGGGAAAGAAAGCCCAAAGAAAGCCCAAAGAAAGGGGAAAGAAAGCCCAAAGAAAGGGGAAACAAAGCCCAAAGAAAGGGGAAAGAAAGCCCAAAGAAAGGGGAAAGAAAGCCCAAAGAAAGCCCAAAGAAAGTGGAAAGAAAGGGGAAAGAAAGCCCAAAGAAAGCCCAAGGAAAGCCCAAAGAAAGGGGAAATAAAGCCCAAAGAAAGGGTAATGACAGCCCAAAGAAAGGGTAAAGAAAGCCCAAAGAAAGGGGAAAGAAAGCCCAAAGAAAGGAGAAAAAAAGCCCAAAGAAAGGGGAAAGAAAGGGGAAAGAAAGCCCAAAGAAAGGGGAAAGAAAGCCCAAAGAAAGGGGAAAGAAAGCCCAAAGAAAGGGGAAAGAAAGCCCAGAGAAAGCCCGAAGAAAGCCCAAAGAAAGCCCAAAGAAAGCCAAAGAAAAGGGAAAGAAAGCCCAAAGAAAGGGGAAAGAAAGCCCAAGGAAAGGGGAAAGAAATCCCAAAGAAAGGGGAAATAAAGCCCAAAGAAAGGGGAAAGAAAGCCCAAAGAAAGGGGGAAGAAAGCCCAAAGAAAGCCCAAAGAAAGGGGAAAGAAAGGGGACAGAAAGCCCAAAGAAAGCCCAAAGAAAGCCCAAAGAAAGGGGAAAGAAAGCCCAAAGAAAGCCCAAAGAAAGGGGAAAGAAAGCGCAAAGAAAGCCCAAAGAAAGGGGAAAGAAAGCCCAAAGAAAGGGGAAAGAAAGTCCAAAGAAAGGGGAAAGAAAGACCAAAGAAAGGGGAAGGACACCCCAAAGAAAGCCCAAAGAAAGGGGAAAGAAAGCCCAAAGAAAGGGGAAAGAAAGCTCAAAGAAAGCCCAAAGAAAGGGGAAAGAAAGCCCAAAGAAAGCCCAAAGAAAGCCCCACGAAAGGGGAAAGAAAGCCCAAAGAAAGGGGAAAGAAAGCCAAAGAAATCCCAAAGAAATTCCTAAGAAAGCCCAAAGAAAGCCCAAAGGAAGCCCAAAGAAAGCCCAAAGAAAGGGGAAAGAAAGCCCGAAGAAAGGGGAATGACAGCCCAAAGAAAGTGGAAAGAAAGGGGAAAGAAAACCCAAAGAAAGCCCAAAGAAAGCCCAAGGAAAGCCCAAAGAAAGGGGAAAGAAAACCCAAAGAAAGGGGAAAGAAAGCCCAAAGAAAGCCCAAAAAAAGCCCAAAGAAAGACTACAGAAAGGGGAAAGAAAGCCCAAAGAAAGGGGAAACAAAGCCAAAGAAAGCCCAAAGAAAGCCCAAAGAAAGCCCAAAGAAAGCCCAAAGAAAGCCCAAAGAAAGCCCAAAGAAAGCCCAAAGAAAGGGGAAAGAAAGCCCAAGAAAGTGGAAAGAAAGCCCAAAGAAAGGGGAATGACAGCCCAAAGAAAGGGGAAAGAAAGCCCAAAGAAAGGGGAAAGAAAGCCCAAAGAAAGGGGAAGGAAAGCCCAAAGAAAAGGGAAAGAAAGCCCAAAGAAAGGGGAAAGAAAGCCCAAAGAAAGCCCAAAGAAATGGGAAAGAAAGCCCAAAGAAAGGGGAAAGAAAGCCCAAAGAAAGGGGAAAGAAAACCCAAAGAAAGGGGAAAGAAAGCCCAAAGAAAGCCCAAAGAAAGCCCAAAGAAAGTGGAAAGAAAGCCCAAAGAGAGGGGAAAGAAAGGGGAAAAAAGCCCAAAGAAAGCCCAAAGAAAGCCCAAGGAAAGCCCAAAGAAAGGGGAAAGAAAGCCCAAAGAAAGGGGAAAGAAAGCCCAAAGAAATCCCAAAGAAAGCCCAAAGAAAGCTCACAGAAAGGGGAAAGAAAGCCCAAAGAAGGGGAAAGAAAGCCCAAAGAAAGCCCAAAGAAAGCCCAAAGAAAGCCCAAATAAAGGGGAAAGAAAGGGGAAAGAAAGCCCAAAGAAAGGGGAATGACAGCCCAAAGAAAGGGGAAAGAAAGCCCAAAGAAAGGGGAAAGAAAGGCCAAAGAAAGGGGAAAGAAAGCCCAGAGAATGCCCGAAGAAAGCCCGAAGAAAGCCCGAAGAAAGCCCAAAGAAAGCCCAAAGAAAAGGGAAAGAAACCCCAAAGAAAGGGGAAAGAAAGGGGAAAGAAAGCCAGAAGAAAGGGGAAAGAAAGCCCAAAGAAAGCCCAAAGAAAGGGAAAAGAAAGCCCAAAGAAAGGGGAAAGAAAGGGGAAAGAAAGCGCAAAGAAAGCCCAAAGAAAGGGGAAAGAAAGCCCAAAGAAAGGGGAAAGAAAGCCCAAAGAAAGGGGAAAGAAAGCCCAAAGAAAGGGGAAAGACAGCCCAAAGAAGGCCCAAAGAAAGGGGAAAGAAAGCCCAAAGAAAGGGGAAAGAAAGCCCAAAGAAAGGGGAATGACAGCCCAAAGAAAGGGGAAAGAAAGCCCAAAGAAAGGGAAGAAAGCCCAAAGAAAGGGGAAAGAAAGCCCAAAGAAAGGGGAAAGAAAGCCTATGAAAGCCCAAAGAAAGTGGAAAGAAAGGGGAAAGAAAACCCAAAGAAAGCCCAAAGAAAGCCCAAGGAAAGCCCAAAGAAAGGGCGAAAATAGCCCAAAGAAAGGGGAAAGAAAGCCCAAAGAAAGCCCAAAGAAAGCCCAAAGAAAGCCCACAGAAAGGGGAAAGAAATCCCAAAGAAAGGGGAAAGAAAGCCCAAAGAAAGCCCAAAGAAAGCCCAAAGAAAGCCCAAAGAAAGGGGAAAGAAAGCCCAAGAAAGTGGAAAGAAAGCCCAAAGAAAGGGGAATGACAGCCCAAAGAAAGGGGAAAGAAAGCCCAAAGAAAGGGGAAAGAAAGCCCAAAGAAAGGGGAAGGAAAGCCCAAAGAAAAGGGAAAGAAAGCCCAAAGAAAGGGGAAAGAAAGCCCAAAGAAAGCCCAAAGAAATGGGAAAGAAAGCCCAAAGAAAGGGGAAAGAAAGCCCAAAGAAAGGGGAAAGAAAACCCAAAGAAAGGGGAAAGAAAGCCCAAAGAAAGCCCAAAGAAAGCCCAAAGAAAGTGGAAAGAAAGCCCAAAGAGAGGGGAAAGAAAGGGGAAAAAAGCCCAAAGAAAGCCCAAAGAAAGCCCAAGGAAAGCCCAAAGAAAGGGGAAAGAAAGCCCAAAGAAAGGGGAAAGAAAGCCCAAAGAAATCCCAAAGAAAGCCCAAAGAAAGCTCACAGAAAGGGGAAAGAAAGCCCAAAGAAAGGGGAAAGAAAGCCCAAAGAAAGCCCAAAGAAAGCCCAAAGAAAGCCCAAATAAAGGGGAAAGAAAGGGGAAAGAAAGCCCAAAGAAAGGGGAAAGAAAGCCCAAAGAAAGGGGAAAGAAAGCCCAAAGAAAGGGGAAAGAAAGGCCAAAGAAAGGGGAAAGAAAGCCCAGAGAATGCCCGAAGAAAGCCCGAAGAAAGCCCGAAGAAAGCCCAAAGAAAGCCCAAAGAAAAGGGAAAGAAACCCCAAAGAAAGGGGAAAGAAAGGGGAAAGAAAGCCAGAAGAAAGGGGAAAGAAAGCCCAAAGAAAGCCCAAAGAAGGGAAAAGAAAGCCCAAAGAAAGGGGAAAGAAAGGGGAAAGAAAGCGCAAAGAAAGCCCAAAGAAAGGGGAAAGAAAGCCCAAAGAAAGGGGAAAGAAAGCCCAAAGAAAGGGGAAAGAAAGCCCAAAGAAAGGGGAAAGACAGCCCAAAGAAGGCCCAAAGAAAGGGGAAAGAAAGCCCAAAGAAAGGGGAAAGAAAGCCCAAAGAAAGGGGAATGACAGCCCAAAGAAAGGGGAAAGAAAGCCCAAAGAAAGGGGAAGAAAGCCCAAAGAAAGGGGAAAGAAAGCCCAAAGAAAGGGGAAAGAAAGCCTATGAAAGCCCAAAGAAAGTGGAAAGAAAGGGGAAAGAAAACCCAAAGAAAGCCCAAAGAAAGCCCAAGGAAAGCCCAAAGAAAGGGCGAAAATAGCCCAAAGAAAGGGGAAAGAAAGCCCAAAGAAAGCCCAAAGAAAGCCCAAAGAAAGCCCACAGAAAGGGGAAAGAAATCCCAAAGAAAGGGGAAAGAAAGCCCAAAGAAAGCCCAAAGAAAGCCCAAAGAAAGCCCAAAGAAAGGGGAAAGAAAGCCCAAAGAAAGGGGAAAGAAAGCCCAAAGAAAGGGGAATGACAGCCCAAAGAAAGGGGAAAGAAAGCCCAAAGAGGGGGAAAGAAAGCCCAAAGAGAGGGGAAAGAAAGCCCAAAGAAAGAGGAAAGAAAGCCAAGAAAGCCCAAAGAAAGTGGAAAGAAAGGGGAAAGAAAGCCCAAAGAAAGCCCAAAGAAAGCCCAAGGAAAGCCCAAAGAAAGGGGAAAGAAAGCCCAAAGAAAGGGGAAAGAAAGCCCAAAGAAAGCCCAAAGAAAGGGGAAAGAAAGCCCAAAGAAAGGGGAAACAAAGCCCAAAGAAAGGGGAAAGAAAGCCCAAAGAAAGGGGAAAGAAAGCCCAAAGAAAGCCCAAAGAAAGTGGAAAGAAAGGGGAAAGAAAGCCCAAAGAAAGCCCAAGGAAAGCCCAAAGAAAGGGGAAATAAAGCCCAAAGAAAGGGTAATGACAGCCCAAAGAAAGGGTAAAGAAAGCCCAAAGAAAGGGGAAAGAAAGCCCAAAGAAAGGAGAAAAAAAGCCCAAAGAAAGGGGAAAGAAAGGGGAAAGAAAGCCCAAAGAAAGGGGAAAGAAAGCCCAAAGAAAGGGGAAAGAAAGCCCAAAGAAAGGGGAAAGAAAGCCCAGAGAAAGCCCGAAGAAAGCCCAAAGAAAGCCCAAAGAAAGCCCAAAGAAAAGGGAAAGAAAGCCCAAAGAAAGGGGAAAGAAAGCCCAAGGAAAGGGGAAAGAAATCCCAAAGAAAGGGGAAATAAAGCCCAAAGAAAGGGGAAAGAAAGCCCAAAGAAAGGGGGAAGAAAGCCCAAAGAAAGCCCAAAGAAAGGGGAAAGAAAGGGGACAGAAAGCCCAAAGAAAGCCCAAAGAAAGCCCAAAGAAAGGGGAAAGAAAGCCCAAAGAAAGCCCAAAGAAAGGGGAAAGAAAGCGCAAAGAAAGCCCAAAGAAAGGGGAAAGAAAGCCCAAAGAAAGGGGAAAGAAAGTCCAAAGAAAGGGGAAAGAAAGACCAAAGAAAGGGGAAGGACACCCCAAAGAAAGCCCAAAGAAAGGGGAAAGAAAGCCCAAAGAAAGGGGAAAGAAAGCTCAAAGAAAGCCCAAAGAAAGGGGAAAGAAAGCCCAAAGAAAGCCCAAAGAAAGCCCCACGAAAGGGGAAAGAAAGCCCAAAGAAAGGGGAAAGAAAGCCCAAAGAAATCCCAAAGAAATTCCTAAGAAAGCCCAAAGAAAGCCCAAAGGAAGCCCAAAGAAAGCCCAAAGAAAGGGGAAAGAAAGCCCGAAGAAAGGGGAATGACAGCCCAAAGAAAGTGGAAAGAAAGGGGAAAGAAAACCCAAAGAAAGCCCAAAGAAAGCCCAAGGAAAGCCCAAAGAAAGGGGAAAGAAAACCCAAAGAAAGGGGAAAGAAAGCCCAAAGAAAGCCCAAAAAAAGCCCAAAGAAAGACTACAGAAAGGGGAAAGAAAGCCCAAAGAAAGGGGAAACAAAGCCCAAAGAAAGCCCAAAGAAAGCCCAAAGAAAGCCCAAAGAAAGCCCAAAGAAAGCCCAAAGAAAGCCCAAAGAAAGCCCAAAGAAAGGGGAAAGAAAGCCCAAGAAAGTGGAAAGAAAGCCCAAAGAAAGGGGAATGACAGCCCAAAGAAAGGGGAAAGAAAGCCCAAAGAAAGGGGAAAGAAAGCCCAAAGAAAGGGGAAGGAAAGCCCAAAGAAAAGGGAAAGAAAGCCCAAAGAAAGGGGAAAGAAAGCCCAAAGAAAGCCCAAAGAAATGGGAAAGAAAGCCCAAAGAAAGGGGAAAGAAAGCCCAAAGAAAGGGGAAAGAAAACCCAAAGAAAGGGGAAAGAAAGCCCAAAGAAAGCCCAAAGAAAGCCCAAAGAAAGTGGAAAGAAAGCCCAAAGAGAGGGGAAAGAAAGGGGAAAAAAGCCCAAAGAAAGCCCAAAGAAAGCCCAAGGAAAGCCCAAAGAAAGGGGAAAGAAAGCCCAAAGAAAGGGGAAAGAAAGCCCAAAGAAATCCCAAAGAAAGCCCAAAGAAAGCTCACAGAAAGGGGAAAGAAAGCCCAAAGAAAGGGGAAAGAAAGCCCAAAGAAAGCCCAAAGAAAGCCCAAAGAAAGCCCAAATAAAGGGGAAAGAAAGGGGAAAGAAAGCCCAAAGAAAGGGGAATGACAGCCCAAAGAAAGGGGAAAGAAAGCCCAAAGAAAGGGGAAAGAAAGCCCAAAGAAAGGGGAAGGAAAGCCCAAAGAAAGGGGAAAGAAAGCCCAAGGAAATGGTAAAGAAAGCCCAAATAAAGGGGAATGACAGCCCAAAGAAAGGGGAAAGAAAGCCCAAAGAAAGGGGAAAGAAAGCCCAAAGAAAGCCCAAAGAAAGCCCAAAGAAAGGGGAAAGAAAGCCCAAAGAGAGGGGAAAGAAAGCCCAAAGAAAGCGGAAAGAAAGCCCAAGAAAGCCCAAAGAAAGTGGAAAGAAAGGGGAAAGAAAGCCCAAAGAAAGCCCAAAGAAAGCCCAAGGAAAGCCCAAAGAAAGTGGAAAGAAAGGAGAAAGAAAACCCAAAGAAAGCTCAAAGAAAGCCCAAGGAAAGCCCAAAGAAAGGGCGAAAATAGCCCAAAGAAAGGGGAAAGAAAGCCCAAAGAAAGCCCAAAGAAAGCCCAAAGAAAGCCCACAGAAAGGGGAAAGAAATCCCAAAGAAAGGGGAAAGAAAGCCCAAAGAAAGCCCAAAGAAAGCCCAAAGAAAGCCCAAAGAAAGGGGAAAGAAAGCCCAAAGAAAGGGGAAAGAAAGCCCAAAGAAAGGGGAATGACAGCCCAAAGAAAGGGGAAAGAAAGCCCAAAGAAAGGGGAAAGAAAGCCCAAAGAGAGGGGAAAGAAAGCCCAAAGAAAGAGGAAAGAAAGCCCAAGAAAGCCCAAAGAAAGTGGAAAGAAAGGGGAAAGAAAGCCCAAAGAAAGCCCAAAGAAAGCCCAAGGAAAGCCCAAAGAAAGGGGAAAGAAAGCCCAAAGAAAGGGGAAAGAAAGCCCAAAGAAAGCCCAAAGAAAGTGGAAAGAAATGGGAAAGAAAGCCCAAAGAAAGCCCAAAGAAAGACCAAGGAAAGCCCAAAGAAAGGGGAAAGAAAGCCCAAAGAAAGGGGAATGACAGCCCAAAGAAAGGGGAAAGAAAGCCCAAAGAAAGGGGAATGACAGCCCAAAGAAAGGGGAAAGAAAGCCCAAAGAAAGGGGAAAGAAAGCCCAAAGAGAGGGGAAAGAAAGCCCAAAGAAAGGGGAAAGAAAGCCCAAGAAAGCCCAAAGAAAGTGGAAAGAAAGGGGAAAGAAAGCCCAAAGAAAGCCCAAGTAAAGCCCAAAGAAAGGGGAAAGAAAGCCCAAAGAAAGGGGAAAGAAAGCCCAAAGAAAGCCCAAAGAAAGGGGAAAGAAAGCCCAAAGAAAGGGGAAACAAAGCCCAAAAAAGGGGAAAGAAAGGGGAAAGAAAGCCCAAAGTAAATGGAAAAAAAGGGGAAAGAAAGCCCAAAGAAAGCCCAAAGAAAGGGGAAAGAAAGCCCAAAGAAAGGGGAAAGAAAGCCCAAAGAAAGGGGAATGACAGCCCAAAGAAAGGGGGAAGAAAGCCCAAAGAAAGACCAAGGAAAGCCCAAAGAAAGGGGAATGACAGCCCAAAGAAAAGGGAAAGAAAGCCCAAAGAAAGGGGAAAGAAAGCCCAAAGAAAGGGGGAAGAAAGCCCAAAGAAAGCCCAAAGAAAGGGGAAAGAAAGGGGACAGAAAGCCCAAAGAAAGCCCAAAGAAAGCCCAAAGAAAAGGGAAAGAAAGCCCAAAGAAAGCCCAAAGAAAGGGGAAAGAAAGCCCAAAGAAAGGGGAATGACAGCCCAAAGAAAAGGGAAAGAAAGACCAAAGAAAGGGGAAAGAAAGCCCAAAGAAAGGGGGAAGAAAGCCCAAAGAAAGCCCAAAGAAAGGGGAAAGAAAGGGGACAGAAAGCCCAAAGAAAGCGCAAAGAAAGCCCAAAGAAAGGGGAAAGAAAGCCCAAAGAAAGCCCAAAGAAAGGGGAAAGAAAGCACAAAGAAAGGGGAAAGAAAGTCCAAAGAAAGGGGAAAGAAAGCCCAAAGAAAGGGGAAAGACACCCCAAAGAAAGCCCAAAGAAAGGGGAAAGAAAGCCCAAAGAAAGGGGAAAGAAAGCTCAAAGAAAGCCCAAAGAAAGGGGAAAGAAAGCCCAAAGAAAGGGGAAAGAAAGCCCAAAGAAAGGGGAAAGAAAGCCCAAAGAAAGGGGAAAGAAAGCCCAGAGAATGCCCGAAGAAAGCCCGAAGAAAGCCCGAAGAAAGCCCAAAGAAAGCTAAAAGAAAAGGGAAAGAAACCCCAAAGAAAGGGGAAAGAAAGGGGAAAGAAAGCCAGAAGAAAGGGGAAAGAAAGCCCAAAGAAAGCCCAAAGAAAGGGAAAAGAAAGCCCAAAGAAAGGGGAAAGAAAGGGGAAAGAAAGCGCAAAGAAAGCCCAAAGAAAGGGGAAAGAAAGCCCAAAGAAAGGGGAAAGAAAGCCCAAAGAAAGGGGAAAGAAAGCCCAAAGAAAGGGGAAAGACAGCCCAAAGAAGGCCCAAAGAAAGGGGAAAGAAAGCCCAAAGAAAGGGGAAAGAAAGCCCAACGAAAGGGGAATGACAGCCCAAAGAAAGGGGAAAGAAAGCCCAAAGAAAGGGGAAGAAAGCCCAAAGAAAGGGGAAAGAAAGCCCAAAGAAAGGGGAAAGAAAGCCTATGAAAGCCCAAAGAAAGTGGAAAGAAAGGGGAAAGAAAACCCAAAGAAAGCCCAAAGAAAGCCCAAGGAAAGCCCAAAGAAAGGGCGAAAATAGCCCAAAGAAAGGGGAAAGAAAGCCCAAAGAAAGCCCAAAGAAAGCCCAGAGAAAGCCCACAGAAAGGGGAAAGAAATCCCAAAGAAAGGGGAAAGAAAGCCCAAAGAAAGCCCAAAGAAAGCCCAAAGAAAGCCCAAAGAAAGCCTACAGAAAGCCCAAAGAAATCCCAAAGAAAGCCCAAAGAAAGCCCAAAGAAATGTCAAAGACAGGGGAAAGAAAGCCCAAAGAAAGGGGAAAGAAAGCGCAAAGAAAGGGGAATGACAGCCCAAAGAAAGGGGAAAGAAAGCCCAAAGAAATCCCAAAGAAAGTGGAAAGAAAGGGGAAAGAAAGCCCAAAGAAAGCCCAAAGAAAGCTCAAGCAAAGCCCAAAGAAAGGGACAAGAAAGCCCAAAGAAAGGGGAATGACAGCCCAAAGAAAGGGGAAAGAAAGCCCAAAGAAAGGGGAAAGAAAGCCCAAAGAAAGGGGAAAGAAAGCCCAAAGAAAGGGGAAAGAAAGCCCAAAGAAAGCCCAAAGAAAGTGGAAAGAAAGGGGAAAGAAAGCCCAAAGAAAGCCCAAGGAAAGCCCAAAGAAAGGGGAAATAAAGCCCAAAGAAAGGGTAATGACAGCCCAAAGAAAGGGTAAAGAAAGCCCAAAGAAAGGGGAAAGAAAGCCCAAAGAAAGGAGAAAAAAAGCCCAAAGAAAGGGGAAAGAAAGGGGAAAGAAAGCCCAAAGAAAGGGGAAAGAAAGCCCAAAGAAAGGGGAAAGAAAGCCCAAAGAAAGGGGAAAGAAAGCCCAGAGAAAGCCCGAAGAAAGCCCAAAGAAAGCCCAAAGAAAGCCCAAAGAAAAGGGAAAGAAAGCCCAAAGAAAGGGGAAAGAAAGCCCAAGGAAAGGGGAAAGAAATCCCAAAGAAAGGGGAAATAAAGCCCAAAGAAAGGGGAAAGAAAGCCCAAAGAAAGGGGGAAGAAAGCCCAAAGAAAGCCCAAAGAAAGGGGAAAGAAAGGGGACAGAAAGCCCAAAGAAAGCCCAAAGAAAGCCCAAAGAAAGGGGAAAGAAAGCCCAAAGAAAGCCCAAAGAAAGGGGAAAGAAAGCGCAAAGAAAGCCCAAAGAAAGGGGAAAGAAAGCCCAAAGAAAGGGGAAAGAAAGTCCAAAGAAAGGGGAAAGAAAGACCAAAGAAAGGGGAAGGACACCCCAAAGAAAGCCCAAAGAAAGGGGAAAGAAAGCCCAAAGAAAGGGGAAAGAAAGCTCAAAGAAAGCCCAAAGAAAGGGGAAAGAAAGCCCAAAGAAAGCCCAAAGAAAGCCCCACGAAAGGGGAAAGAAAGCCCAAAGAAAGGGGAAAGAAAGCCCAAAGAAATCCCAAAGAAATTCCAAAGAAAGCCCAAAGAAAGCCCAAAGGAAGCCCAAAGAAAGCCCAAAGAAAGGGGAAAGAAAGCCCAAAGAAAGGGGAATGACAGCCCAAAGAAAGTGGAAAGAAAGGGGAAAGAAAACCCAAAGAAAGCCCAAAGAAAGCCCAAGGAAAGCCCAAAGAAAGGGGAAAGAAAACCCAAAGAAAGGGGAAAGAAAGCCCAAAGAAAGCCCAAAAAAAGCCCAAAGAAAGACTACAGAAAGGGGAAAGAAAGCCCAAAGAAAGGGGAAACAAAGCCCAAAGAAAGCCCAAAGAAAGCCCAAAGAAAGCCCAAAGAAAGCCCAAAGAAAGCCCAAAGAAAGCCCAAAGAAAGGGGAAAGAAAGCCCAAGAGAGTGGAAAGAAAGCCCAAAGAAAGGGGAATGACAGCCCAAAGAAAGGGGAAAGAAAGCCCAAAGAAAGGGGAAAGAAAGCCCAAAGAAAGGGGAAGGAAAGCCCAAAGAAAAGGGAAAGAAAGCCCAAAGAAAGGGGAAACAAAGCCCAAAGAAAGTGGAAAGAAAGCCTAAAGAAAGCCCAAAGAAAGGGGAAAGAAAGCCCAAAGAAAGGGGAAAGAAAGCCCAAAGAAAGGGGAAAGAAAGCCCAAAGAAAGGGGAAAGAAAGCCCAAAGAAAGTGGAAAGAAAGCCCAAAGAGAGGGGAAAGAAAGGGGAAAAAAGCCCAAAGAAAGCCCAAAGAAAGCCCAAGGAAAGCCCAAAGAAAGGGGAAAGAAAGCCCAAAGAAAGGGGAAAGAAAGCCCAAAGAAATCCCAAAGAAAGCCCAAAGAAAGCTCACAGAAAGGGGAAAGAAAGCCCAAAGAAAGGGGAAAGAAAGCCCAAAGAAAGCCCAAAGAAAGCCCAAAGAAAGCCCAAATAAAGGGGAAAGAAAGGGGAAAGAAAGCCCAAAGAAAGGGGAATGACAGCCCAAAGAAAGGGGAAAGAAAGCCCAAAGAAAGGGGAAAGAAAGCCCAAAGAAAGGGGAAGGAAAGCCCAAAGAAAGGGGAAAGAAAGCCCAAGGAAATGGTAAAGAAAGCCCAAATAAAGGGGAATGACAGCCCAAAGAAAGGGGAAAGAAAGCCCAAAGAAAGGGGAAAGAAAGCCCAAAGAAAGGGGAAAGAAAACCCAAAGAAAGGGGAAAGAAAGCCCAAAGAAAGCCCAAAGAAAGCCCAAAGAAAGGGGAAAGAAAGCCCAAAGAGAGGGGAAAGAAAGCCCAAAGAAAGCGGAAAGAAAGCCCAAGAAAGCCCAAAGAAAGTGGAAAGAAAGGGGAAAGAAAGCCCAAAGAAAGCCCAAAGAAAGCCCAAGGAAAGCCCAAAGAAAGTGGAAAGAAAGGAGAAAGAAAACCCAAAGAAAGCTCAAAGAAAGCCCAAGGAAAGCCCAAAGAAAGGGCGAAAATAGCCCAAAGAAAGGGGAAAGAAAGCCCAAAGAAAGCCCAAAGAAAGCCCAAAGAAAGCCCACAGAAAGGGGAAAGAAATCCCAAAGAAAGGGGAAAGAAAGCCCAAAGAAAGCCCAAAGAAAGCCCAAAGAAAGCCCAAAGAAAGGGGAAAGAAAGCCCAAAGAAAGGGGAAAGAAAGCCCAAAGAAAGGGGAATGACAGCCCAAAGAAAGGGGAAAGAAAGCCCAAAGAAAGGGGAAAGAAAGCCCAAAGAGAGGGGAAAGAAAGCCCAAAGAAAGAGGAAAGAAAGCCTAAGAAAGCCCAAAGGAAGTGGAAAGAAAGGGGAAAGAAAGCCCAAAGAAAGCCCAAAGAAAGCCCAAGGAAAGCCCAAAGAAAGGGGAAAGAAAGCCCAAAGAAAGGGGAAAGAAAGCCCAAAGAAAGCCCAAAGAAAGTGGAAAGAAATGGGAAAGAAAGCCCAAAGAAAGCCCAAAGAAAGACCAAGGAAAGCCCAAAGAAAGGGGAAAGAAAGCCCAAAGAAAGGGGAATGACAGCCCAAAGAAAGGGGAAAGAAAGCCCAAAGAAAGGGGAATGACAGCCCAAAGAAAGGGGAAAGAAAGCCCAAAGAAAGGGGAAAGAAAGCCCAAAGAGAGGGGAAAGAAAGCCCAAAGAAAGGGGAAAGAAAGCCCAAGAAAGCCCAAAGAAAGTGGAAAGAAAGGGGAAAGAAAGCCCAAAGAAAGCCCAAAGAAAGCCCAAGTAAAGCCCAAAGAAAGGGGAAAGAAAGCCCAAAGAAAGGGGAAAGAAAGCCCAAAGAAAGCCCAAAGAAAGGGGAAAGAAAGCCCAAAGAAAGGGGAAACAAAGCCCAAAAAAGGGGAAAGAAAGGGGAAAGAAAGCCCAAAGTAAATGGAAAAAAAGGGGAAAGAAAGCCCAAAGAAAGCCCAAAGAAAGGGGAAAGAAAGCCCAAAGAAAGGGGAAAGAAAGCCCAAAGAAAGGGGAATGACAGCCCAAAGAAAGGGGGAAGAAAGCCCAAAGAAAGGGGAAAGAAAGCCCAAAGAAAGGGGAATGACAGCCCAAAGAAAAGGGAAAGAAAGCCCAAAGAAAGGGGAAAGAAAGCCCAAAGAAAGGGGGAAGAAAGCCCAAAGAAAGCCCAAAGAAAGGGGAAAGAAAGGGGACAGAAAGCCCAAAGAAAGCCCAAAGAAAGCCCAAAGAAAAGGGAAAGAAAGCCCAAAGAAAGCCCAAAGAAAGGGGAAAGAAAGCCCAAAGAAAGGGGAATGACAGCCCAAAGAAAAGGGAAAGAAAGACCAAAGAAAGGGGAAAGAAAGCCCAAAGAAAGGGGGAAGAAAGACCAAAGAAAGCCCAAAGAAAGGGGAAAGAAAGGGGACAGAAAGCCCAAAGAAAGCGCAAAGAAAGCCCAAAGAAAGGGGAAAGAAAGCCCAAAGAAAGCCCAAAGAAAGGGGAAAGAAAGCACAAAGAAAGGGGAAAGAAAGTCCAAAGAAAGGGGAAAGAAAGCCCAAAGAAAGGGGAAAGACACCCCAAAGAAAGCCCAAAGAAAGGGGAAAGAAAGCCCAAAGAAAGGGGAAGAAAGCCCAAAGAAAGGGGAAAGAAAGCCCAAAGAAAGGGGAAAGAAAGCCTATGAAAGCCCAAAGAAAGTGGAAAGAAAGGGGAAAGAAAACCCAAAGAAAGCCCAAAGAAAGCCCAAGGAAAGCCCAAAGAAAGGGCGAAAATAGCCCAAAGAAAGGGGAAAGAAAGCCCAAAGAAAGCCCAAAGAAAGCCCAAAGAAAGCCCACAGAAAGGGGAAAGAAATCCCAAAGAAAGGGGAAAGAAAGCCCAAAGAAAGCCCAAAGAAAGCCCAAAGAAAGCCCAAAGAAAGGGGAAAGAAAGCCCAAAGAAAGGGGAAAGAAAGCCCAAAGAAAGGGGAATGACAGCCCAAAGAAAGGGGAAAGAAAGCCCAAAGAAAGGGGAAAGAAAGCCCAAAGAGAGGGGAAAGAAAGCCCAAAGAAAGAGGAAAGAAAGCCCAAGAAAGCCCAAAGAAAGTGGAAAGAAAGGGGAAAGAAAGCCCAAAGAAAGCCCAAAGAAAGCCCAAGGAAAGCCCAAAGAAAGGGGAAAGAAAGCCCAAAGAAAGGGGAAAGAAAGCCCAAAGAAAGCCCAAAGAAAGGGGAAAGAAAGCCCAAAGAAAGGGGAAACAAAGCCCAAAAAAGGAGAAAGAAAGGGGAAAGAAAGCCCAAAGTAAATGGAAAAAAAGGGGAAAGAAAGCCCAAAGAAAGCCCAAAGAAAGGGGAAAGAAAGCCCAAAGAAAGGGGAAAGAAAGCCCAAAGAAAGCCCAAAGACACCCCAAAGAAAGGGGAAAGAAAGCCCAAAGAAAGGGGAAAGAAAGCCCAAGGAAATGGGAAAGAAAGCCCAAAGAAAAGGGAAATAAAGCCCAAAGAAACGGGAAAGAAAGCCCAAAGAAAGGGGGAAGAAAGCCCAAAGAAAGCCCAAAGAAAGGGGAAAGAAAGGGGACAGAAAGCCCAAAGAAAGCCCAAAGAAAGCCCAAAGAAAGGGGAAAGAAAGCCCAAAGAAAGCCCAAAGAAAGGTGAAAGAAACCACAAAGAAAGGGGAAAGAAAGTCCAAAGAATGGGGAAAGAAAGCCCAAAGAAAGGGGAAAGAAAGCTCAAAGAAAGCCCAAAGAAAGGGGAAAGAAAGCCCAAAGAAAGGGGAAAGAAAGCCCAAAGAAAGGGGAAAGAAAGCCCAAAGAAAGGGGAAAGAAAGCCCAGAGAAAGCCCAAAGAAAGCCCAAAGAAAGCCCAAAGAAAGCCCAAAGAAAAGGGAAAGAAAGCCCAAAGAAAGGGGAAAGAAAGCCCAAAGAAAGCGGAAAGAAAGCCCAAAGAAAGGGGAATGACAGCCCAAAGAAAGGGGAAAGAAATCCCAAAGAAAGCGGAAAGAAAGCCCAAAGACAGGGGAAAGAAAGCCCAAAGAAAGGGGAAAGAAAGCCCAAGAAAGCCCAAAGAAAGCCCAAAGAAAGTGGAAAGAAAGCCCAAAGAAAGCCCAAAGAAAGCCCAAGGAAAGCCCAAAGAAAGGGGAAAGAAAGCCCAAAGAAAGGGGAATGAAAGCCCAAGGAAAGCCCAAAGAAAGGGGAAAGAAAGCCCAAAGAAAGGGGAAACAAAGCCCAAAGAAAGGGGAAAGAAAGGGGAAAGAAAGCCCAAAGAAAGGGGAAAGAAAGGGGAAAGAAAGCCCAAAGAAAGCCCAAAGAAAGGGGAAAGAAAGCCCAAGGAAAGGGGAAAGAAAGCTAAAAGAAAGGGGAAATAAAGCCCAAAGAAAGGGGAAAGAAAGCCCAAAGAAAGGGGGAAGAAAGCCCAAAGAAAGCCCAAAGAAAGGGGAAAGAAAGCCATAAGAAAGCCAAAACAAAGGGGAAAGAAAGCCCAAAGAAAGCCCAAAGAAAGGGGAAAGAAAGCCCAAAGAAAGGGGAAAGAAAGCCCAAGGAAAGGGGAGAGAAAGCTCAAAGAAAGCCCAAAGAAAGGGGAAAGAAAGCCCAAAGAAAGGGGAAAGAAAGCCCAAAGAAAGGGGAAAGAAAGCCCAAAGAAAGGGGAAACAAAGCCCAAAGAAAGCCCAAAGAAAGCCCAAAGAAAGCCCAAAGAAAGCCCAAAGAAAGCCCAAAGAAAGGGGAAAGAAAGCCCAAGAAAGTGGAAAGAAAGCCCAAAGAAAGGGGAATGACAGCCCAAAGAAAGGGGAAAGAAAGCCCAAAGAAAGGGGAAAGAAAGCCCAAAGAAAGGGGAAGGAAAGCCCAAAGAAAAGGGAAAGAAAGCCCAAAGAAAGGGGAAAGAAAGCCCAAAGAAAGCCCAAAGAAAGGGGAAAGAAAACCCAAAGAAAGGGGAAAGAAAGCCCAAAGAAAGCCCAAAGAAAGCCCAAAGAAAGTGGAAAGAAAGCCCAAAGAGAGGGGAAAGAAAGGGGAAAAAAGCCCAAAGAAAGCCCAAAGAAAGCCCAAGGAAAGCCCAAAGAAAGGGGAAAGAAAGCCCAAAGAAAGGGGAAAGAAAGCCCAAAGAAATCCCAAAGAAAGCCCAAAGAAAGCTCACAGAAAGGGGAAAGAAAGCCCAAAGAAAGGGGAAAGAAAGCCCAAAGAAAGCCCAAAGAAAGCCCAAATAAAGCCCAAATAAAGGGGAAAGAAAGGGGGAAGAAAGCCCAAAGAAAGGGGAATGACAGCCCAAAGAAAGGGGAAAGAAAGCCCAAAGAAAGGGGAAAGAAAGCCCAAAGAAAGGGGAAGGAAATCCCAAAGAAAGGGGAAAGAAAACCCAAAGAAAGGGGAAAGAAAGCCCAAAGAAAGCCCAAAGAAAGCCCAAAGAAAGGGGAAAGAAAGCCAAAAGAGAGGGGAAAGAAAGCCCAAAGAAAGCGGAAAGAAAGCCCAAGAAAGCCCAAAGAAAGTGGAAAGAAAGGGGAAAGAAAGCCCAAAGAAAGCCCAAAGAAAGCCCAAGGAAAGCCCAAAGAAAGTGGAAAGAAAGGGGAAAGAAAACCCAAAGAAAGCCCAAAGAAAGCCCAAGGAAAGCCCAAAGAAAGGGCGAAAATAGCCCAAAGAAAGGGGAAAGAAAGCCCAAAGAAAGCCCAAAGAAAGCCCAAAGAAAGCCCACAGAAAGGGGAAAGAAATCCCAAAGAAAGGGGAAAGAAAGCCCAAAGAAAGCCCAAAGAAAGCCCAAAGAAACCCCAAAGAAAGGGGAAAGAAAGCCCAAAGAAAGGGGAAAGAAAGCCCAAAGAAAGGGGAATGACAGCCCAAAGAAAGGGGAAAGAAAGCCCAAAGAAAGAGGAAAGAAAGCCCAAGAAAGCCCAAAGAAAGCCCACAGAAAGGGGAAAGAAAGCCCAAAGAAAGCCCAAAGAAAGCCCAAGGAAAGCCCAAAGAAAGGGGAAAGAAAGCCCAAAGAAAGGGGAAAGAAAGCCCAAAGAAAGGGGAAAGAAAGCCCAAAGAAAGCCCAAAGAAAGTGGAAAGAAATGGGGAAGAAAGCCCAAAGAAAGCCCAAAGAAAGACCAAGGAAAGCCCAAAGAAAGGGGAAAGAAAGCCCAAAGAAAGGGGAATGACAGCCCAAAGAAAGGGGAAAGAAAGCCCAAAGAAAGGGGAATGACAGCCCAAAGAAAGGGGAAAGAAAGCCCAAAGAAAGGGGAAAGAAAGCCCAAAGAGAGGGGAAAGAAAGCCCAAAGAAAGGGGAAAGAAAGCCCAAGAAAGCCCAAAGAAAGTGGAAAGAAAGGGGAAAGAAAGCCCAAAGAAAGCCCAAAGAAAGCCCAAGTAAAGCCCAAAGAAAGGGGAAAGAAAGCCCAAAGAAAGGGGAAAGAAAGCCCAAAGAAAGCCCAAAGAAAGGGGAAAGAAAGCCCAAAGAAAGGGGAAACAAAGCCCAAAAAAGGGGAAAGAAAGGGGAAAGAAAGCCCAAAGTAAATGGAAAAAAGGGGGAAAGAAAGCCCAAAGAAAGCCCAAAGAAAGGGGAAAGAAAGCCCAAAGAAAGGGGAAAGAAAGCCCAAAGAAAGGGGAATGACAGCCCAAAGAAAGGGGGAAGAAAGCCCAAAGAAAGGGGAAAGAAAGCCCAAAGAAAGGGGAATGACAGCCCAAAGAAAAGGGAAAGAAAGCCCAAAGAAAGGGGAAAGAAAGCCCAAAGAAAGGGGGAAGAAAGCCCAAAGAAAGCCCAAAGAAAGGGGAAAGAAAGGGGACAGAAAGCCCAAAGAAAGCCCAAAGAAAGCCCAAAGAAAGGGGAAAGAAAGCCCAAAGAAAGCCCAAAGAAAGGGGAAAGAAAGCACAAAGAAAGGGGAAAGAAAGTCCAAAGAAAGGGGAAAGAAAGCCCAAAGAAAGGGGAAAGACACCCCAAAGAAAGCCCAAAGAAAGGGGAAAGAAAGCCCAAAGAAAGGGGAAAGAAAGCTCAAAGAAAGCCCAAAGAAAGGGGAAAGAAAGCCCAAAGAAAGGGGAAAGAAAGCCCAAAGAAAGGGGAAAGAAAGCCCAAAGAAAGGGGAAAGAAAGCCCAGAGAATGCCCGAAGAAAGCCCGAAGAAAGCCCGAAGAAAGCCCAAAGAAAGCCCAAAGAAAAGGGAAAGAAACCCCAAAGAAAGGGGAAAGAAAGGGGAAAGAAAGCCAGAAGAAAGGGGAAAGAAAGCCCAAAGAAAGCCCAAAGAAAGGGAAAAGAAAGCCCAAAGAAAGGGGAAAGAAAGGGGAAAGAAAGCGCATAGAAAGCCCAAAGAAAGGGGAAAGAAAGCCCAAAGAAAGGGGAAAGAAAGCCC
Organism: Columba livia; assembly: GCF_036013475.1. Lineage (NCBI taxonomy): Eukaryota > Metazoa > Chordata > Aves > Columbiformes > Columbidae > Columba > Columba livia. Next base: position 23,895 of record NW_027043103.1, read on the forward strand.
AAAGAAAGGGGAAAGAAAGCCCAAAGAAAGGGGAAAGACAGCCCAAAGAAGCCCAAAGAAAGGGGAAAGAAAGCCCAAAGAAAGGGGAAAGAAAGCCCAAAGAAAGGGGAATGACAGCCCAAAGAAAGGGGAAAGAAAGCCCAAAGAAAGGGGAAGAAAGCCCAAAGAAAGGGGAAAGAAAGCCCAAAGAAAGCCCAAAGAAAGCCCAAAGAAAGCCCACAGAAAGGGGAAAGAAATCCCAAAGAAAGGGGAAAGAAAGCCCAAAGAAAGCCCAAAGAAAGCCCAAAGAAAGCCCAAAGAAAGCCCAAAGAAAGGGGAAAGAAAGCCCAAAGAAAGGGGAATGACAGCCCAAAGAAAGGGGAAAGAAAGCCCAAAGAAAGGGGAAAGAAAGCCCAAAGAGAGGGGAAAGAAAGCCCAAAGAAAGAGGAAAGAAAGCCCAAGAAAGCCCAAAGAAAGTGGAAAGAAAGGGGAAAGAAAGCCCAAAGAAAGCCCAAAGAAAGCCCAAGGAAAGCCCAAAGAAAGGGGAAAGAAAGCCCAAAGAAAGGGGAAAGAAAGCCCAAAGAAAGCCCAAAGAAAGGGGAAAGAGAGCCCAAAGAAAGGGGAAACAAAGCCCAAAAAAGGAGAAAGAAAGGGGAAAGAAAGCCCAAAGTAAATGGAAAAAAAGGGGAAAGAACGCCCAAAGAAAGCCCAAAGAAAGGGGAAAGAAAGCCCAAAGAAAGGGGAAAGAAAGCCCAAAGAAAGCCCAAAGACACCCCAAAGAAAGGGGAAAGAAAGCCCAAAGAAAGGGGAAAGAAAGCCCAAGGAAAGGGGAAAGAAAGCCCAAAGAAAAGGGAAATAAAGCCCAAAGAAACGGGAAAGAAAGCCCAAAGAAAGGGGGAAGAAAGCCCAAAGAAAGCCCAAAGAAAGGGGAAAGAAAGGGGACAGAAAGCCCAAAGAAAGCCCAAAGAAAGACCAAAGAAAGGGGAAAGAAAGCCCAAAGAAAGCCCAAAGAAAGGGGAAAGAAACCACAAAGAAAGGGGAAAGAAAGTCCAAAGAATGGGGAAAGAAAGCCCAAAGAAAGGGGAAAGAAAGCTCAAAGAAAGCCCAAAGAAAGGGGAAAGAAAGCCCAAAGAAAGGGGAAAGAAAGCCCAAAGAAAGGGGAAAGAAAGCCCAAAGAAAGGGGAAAGAAAGCCCAGAGAAAGCCCAAAGAAAGCCCAAAGAAAGCCCAAAGAAAGCCCAAAGAAAAGGGAAAGAAAGCCCAAAGAAAGGGGAAAGAAAGCCCAAAGAAAGCGGAAAGAAAGCCCAAAGAAAGGGGAATGACAGCCCAAAGAAAGGGGAAAGAAATCCCAAAGAAAGCGGAAAGAAAGCCCAAAGACAGGGGAAAGAAAGCCCAAAGAAAGGGGAAAGAAAGCCCAAGAAAGCCCAAAGAAAGTGGAAAGAAAGCCCAAAGAAAGCCCAAAGAAAGCCCAAGGAAAGCCCAAAGAAAGGGGAAAGAAAGCCCAAAGAAAGGGGAATGAAAGCCCAAGGAAAGCCCAAAGAAAGGGGAAAGAAAGCCCAAAGAAAGGGGAAACAAAGCCCAAAGAAAGGGGAAAGAAAGGGGAAAGAAAGCCCAAAGAAAGGGGAAAGAAAGGGGAAAGAAAGCCCAAAGAAAGCCCAAAGAAAGGGGAAAGAAAGCCCAAGGAAAGGGGAAAGAAAGCTAAAAGAAAGGGGAAATAAAGCCCAAAGAAAGGGGAAAGAAAGCCGAAAGAAAGGGGAAAGAAAGCCCAAAGAAAGCCCAAAGAAAGGGGAAAGAAAGCCATAAGAAAGCCAAAACAAAGGGGAAAGAAAGCCCAAAGAAAGCCCAAAGAAAGGGGAAAGAAAGCCCAAAGAAAGGGGAAAGAAAGCCCAAGGAAAGGGGAGAGAAAGCTCAAAGAAAGCCCAAAGAAAGGGGAAAGAAAGCCCAAAGAAAGGGGAAAGAAAGCCCAAAGAAAGGGGAAAGAAAGCCCAAAGAAAGGGGAAAGAAAGCCCAGAGAAAGCCCAAAGAAAGCCCAAAGAAAGCCCAAAGAAAGCCCAAAGAACAAGGAAAGAAAGCCCAAAGAAAGGGGAAAGAAAGCCCAAAGAAAGGGGAATGACAGCCCAAAGAAAGGGGAAAGAAAGCCCAAAGAAAGGGGAAAGAAAGCCCAAAGAAAGTGGAAAGAAAGGGGAAAGAAAACCCAAAGAAACCCAAAGAAAGCCCAAGGAAAGTCCAAAGAAAGGGGAAAGAAAACCCAAAGAAAGGGGAAAGAAAGCCCAAAGAAAGCCCAAAGAAAGCCCACAGAAAGGGGAAAGAAAGCCCAAAGAAAGGGGAAAGAAAGCCCAAAGAAAGGGGAAAGAAAGCCCAAAGAAAGACCAAAGAAAGCCCAAAGAAAGGGGAAAGAAAGCCCAAAGAAAGGGGAAAGAAAGCCCAAAGAAAGGGGAATGACAGCCCAAAGAAAGGGGAAAGAAAGCCCAAAGAAAGGGGAAAGAAAGCCCAAAGAAAGGGGAAAGAAAGCCCAAAGAAAGGGGAAAGAAAGCCCATGGAAATGGGAAAGAAAGCCCAAATAAAGGGGAATGACAGCCCAAAGAAAGGGGAAAGAAAGCCCAAAGAAAGGGGAAAGAAAGCCCAAAGAAAGGGGAAAGAAAGCCCAAAGAAAGGGGAAAGAAAGCCCAAAAAAAGCCCAAAGAAAGCCCAAAGAAACTGGAAAGAAAGGGGAAAGAAATCCCAAAGAAAGCCCAAAGAAAGCCCAAAGAAAGCCTACAGAAAGCCCAAAGAAAGCCCAAAGAAATGTCAAAGACAGGGGAAAGAAAGCCCAAAGAAAGGGGAAAGAAAGCGCAAAGAAAGGGGAATGACAGCCCAAAGAAAGGGGAAAGAAAGCCCAAAGAAATCCCAAAGAAAGTGGAAAGAAAGGGGAAAGAAAGCCCAAAGAAAGCTCAAGCAAAGCCCAAAGAAAGGGACAAGAAAGCCCAAAGAAAGGGGAATGACAGCCCAAAGAAAGGGGAAAGAAAGCCCAAAGAAAGAGGAAAGAAAGCCCAAAGAAAGGGGAAAGAAAGCCCAAAGAAAGGGGAAAGAAAGCCCAAAGAAATCCCAAAGAAAGTGGAAAGAAAGGGGAAAGAAAGCCCAAAGAAAGCCCAAGGAAAGCCCAAAGAAAGGGGAAATAAAGCCCAAAGAAAGGGTAATGACAGCCCAAAGAAAGGGTAAAGAAAGCCCAAAGAAAGGGGAAAGAAAGCCCAAAGAAAGGAGAAAAAAAGCCCAAAGAAAGGGGAAAGAAAGGGGAAAGAAAGCCCAAAGAAAGGGGAAAGAAAGCCCAAAGAAAGGGGAAAGAAAGCCCAAAGAAAGGGGAAAGAAAGCCCAGAGAAAGCCCGAAGAAAGCCCAAAGAAAGCCCAAAGAAAGCCCAAAGAAAAGGGAAAGAAAGCCCAAAGAAAGGGGAAAGAAAGCCCAAGGAAAGGGGAAAGAAATCCCAAAGAAAGGGGAAATAAAGCCCAAAGAAAGGGGAAAGAAAGCCCAAAGAAAGGGGGAAGAAAGCCCAAAGAAAGCCCAAAGAAAGGGGAAAGAAAGGGGACAGAAAGCCCAAAGAAAGCCCAAAGAAAGCCCAAAGAAAGGGGAAAGAAAGCCCAAAGAAAGCCCAAAGAAAGGGGAAAGAAAGCGCAAAGAAAGCCCAAAGAAAGGGGAAAGAAAGCCCAAAGAAAGGGGAAAGAAAGTCCAAAGAAAGGGGAAAGAAAGACCAAAGAAAGGGGAAGGACACCCCAAAGAAAGCCCAAAGAAAGGGGAAAGAAAGCCCAAAGAAAGGGGAAAGAAAGCTCAAAGAAAGCCCAAAGAAAGGGGAAAGAAAGCCCAAAGAAAGCCCAAAGAAAGCCCCACGAAAGGGGAAAGAAAGCCCAAAGAAAGGGGAAAGAAAGCCCAAAGAAATCCCAAAGAAATTCCAAAGAAAGCTCACAGAAAGGGGAAAGAAAGCCCAAAGAAAGGGGAAAGAAAGCCCAAAGAAAGCCCAAAGAAAGCCCAAAGAAACCCCAAATAAAGGGGAAAGAAAGGGGAAAGAAAGCCCAAAGAAAGGGGAATGACAGCCCAAAGAAAGGGGAAAGAAAGCCCAAAGAAAGGGGAAAGAAAGCCCAAAGAAAGGGGAAGGAAAGCCCAAAGAAAGGGGAAAGAAAGCCCAAGGAAATGGTAAAGAAAGCCCAAATAAAGGGGAATGACAGCCCAAAGAAAGGGGAAAGAAAGCCCAAAGAAAGGGGAAAGAAAGCCCAAAGAAAGGGGAAAGAAAACCCAAAGAAAGGGGAAAGAAAGCCCAAAGAAAGCCCAAAGAAAGCCCAAAGAAAGGGGAAAGAAAGCCCAAAGAGAGGGGAAAGAAAGCCCAAAGAAAGCGGAAAGAAAGCCCAAGAAAGCCCAAAGAAAGTGGAAAGAAAGGGGAAAGAAAGCCCAAAGAAAGCCCAAAGAAAGCCCAAGGAAAGCCCAAAGAAAGGGGAAAGAAAGCCCAAAGAAAGGGGAAAGAAAGCCCAAAGAAAGGGGAAAGAAAGCCCAGAGAAAGCCCGAAGAAAGCCCAAAGAAAGCCCAAAGAAAGCCCAAAGAAAGGGGAAAGAAAGCCCAAGAAAGCCCAAAGAAAGTGGAAAGAAAGGGGAAAGAAAGCCCAAAGAAAGCCCAAAGAAAGCCCAAAGAAAGCCCAAAGAAAGGGGAAAGAAAGCCCAAAGAAAGGGGAAACAAAGCCCAAAAAAGGGGAAAGAAAGGGGAAAGAAAGCCCAAAGTAAATGGAAAAAAAGGGGAAAGAAAGCCCAAAGAAAGCCCAAAGAAAGGGGAAAGAAAGCCCAAAGAAAGGGGAAAGAAAGCCCAAAGAAAGCCCAAAGAAACCCCAAAGAAAGGGGAAAGAAAGCCCAAAGAAAGGGGAAAGAAAGCCCAAAGAAAGCCCAAAGAAAGCCCAAAGAAAGGGGAAATAAAGCCCAAGGAAAGGGGAAAGAAAGCCCAAAGAAAGGGGGAAGAAAGCCCAAAGAAAGCCCAAAGAAAGGGCAAAGAAAGGGGACAGAAAGCCCAAAGAAAGGGGAAAGAAAGCCCAAAGAAAGGGGAAAGAAAGCCCAAAGAAAGCCCAAAGAAAGGGGAAAGAAAGTCCAAAGAAAGGGGAAAGAAAGCCCAAAGAAAGGGGAAAGACACCCCAAAGAAAGCCCAAAGAAAGGGGAAAGAAAGCCCAAAGAAAGGGGAAAGAAAGCTCAAAGAAAGCCCAAAGAAAGGGGAAAGAAAGGCCAAAGAAAGGGGAAAGAAAGCCCAAAGAAAGGGGAAAGAAAGCCCAGAGAAAGCCCGAAGAAAGCCCAAAGAAAGCCCAAAGAAAGCCCAAAGAAAAGGGAAAGAAAGCCCAAAGAAAGGGGAAAGAAAGCCCAATGAAAGCGGAAAGAAAGGGGAAAGAAAGCCCAAAGAAAGGGGAAAGAAAGCCCAAAGAAAGGGGAAAGAAAGCCCAGAGAAAGCCCGAAGAAAGCCCAAAGAAAGCCCAAAGAAAGCCCAAAGAAAGGGGAAAGAAAGCCCAAAGAAAGGGGAAACAAAGCCCAAAGAAAGGGGAAAGAAAGGGGAAAGAAAGCCCAAAGAAAGGGGAAAGAAAGGGGAAAGAAAGCCCAAAGAAAGCCCAAAGAAAGGGGAAAGAAAGCCCAAGGAAAGGGGAAAGAAAGAACAAAGAATGGGGAAATAAAGCCCAAAGAAAGGGGAAAGAAAGGGGAAAGAAAGCCCAAGGAAAGGGGAAAGAAAGCCCAAAGAAAGGGGAAAGAAAGCCCAAAGAAAGGGGAAAGAAAGCCCAAAGGAAGGGGGAAGAAAGCCCAAAGAAAGCCCAAAGAAAGGGGAAAGAAAGCCCAAAGAAAGCCCAAAGAAAGTGGAAAGAAAGCGCAAAGAAAGCCCAAAGAAAGGGGAAAGAAAGCCCAAAGAAAGGGGAAAGAAAGCCCAAGGAAAGGGGAAAGAAAGCCCAAAGAAAGGGGAAAGACACCCCAAAGAAAGCCCAAAGAAAGTGGAAAGAAAGCCCAAAGAAAGGGGAAAGAAAGCTCAAAGAAAGCCCAAAGAAAGGGGAAAGAAAGCCCAAAGAAAGGGGAAAGAAAGCCCAAAGAAAGGGGAAAGAAAGCCCAGAGAAAGCCCAAAGAAAGCCCAAAGAAAGCCCAAAGAAAGCCCAAAGAACAGGGAAAGAAAGCCCAAAGAAAGGGGAAAGAAAGCCCAAAGAAAGGGGAATGACAGCCCAAAGAAAGGGGAAAGAAAGCCCAAAGAAAGGGGAAAGAAAGCCCAAAGAAAGTGGAAAGAAAGCCCAAAGAAAGTGGAAAGAAAGGGGAAAGAAAACCCAAAGAAAGGGGAAAGAAAGCCCAAAGAAAGCCCAAAGAAAGCCCACAGAAAGGGGAAAGAAAGCCCAAAGAAAGGGGAAAGAAAGCCCAAAGAAAGGGGAAAGAAAGCCCAAAGAAAGCCCAAAGAAAGCCCAAAGAAAGGGGAAAGAAAGCCCAAAGAAAGGGGAAAGAAAGCCCAAAGAAAGGGGAATGACAGCCCAAAGAAAGGGGAAAGAAAGCCCAACGAAAGGGGAAAGAAAGCCCAAAGAAAGAGGAAAGAAAGCCCAAAGAAAGGGGAAAGAAAGCCCAAAGAAATGGGAAAGAAAGCCCAAATAAAGGGGAATGACAGCCCAAAGAAAGGGGAAAGAAAGCCCAAAGAAAGGGGAAAGAAAGCCCAAAGAAAGGGGAAAGAAAGCCCAAAGAAAGGGGAAAGAAAGCCCAAAGAAAGGGGAAAGAAAGCCCAAAGAAAGCCCAAAGAAAGCCCAAAGAAAGTGGAAAGAAAGGGGAAAAAAAGCCCAAAGAAAGCCCAAAGAAAGCCCAAAGAAAGCCCACAGAAAGCCCAAAGAAATCCCAAAGAAAGCCCAAAGAAAGCCCAAAGAAATGTCAAAGAAAGGGGAAAGAAAGCCCAAAGAAAGGGGAAAGAAATCCCAAAGAAATGGGAATGACAGCACAAAGAAAGGGGAAAGAAATCCCAAAGAAATCCCAAAGAAAGTGGAAAGAAAGGGGAAAGAAAGCCCAAAGAAAGCCCAAAGAAAGCTCAAGGAAGCCCAAAGAAAGGGGAAAGAAAGCCCAAAGAAAGGGGAATGACAGCCCAAAGAAAGGGGAAAGAAAGCCCAAAGAAAGGGGAAAGAAAGCCCAAAGAAAGGGGAAAGAAAGCCCAAAGAAAGGGGAAAGAAAGCCCAAAGAAAGGGGAAAGAAAGCCCAAAGAAAGCCCAAAGAAAGCCCAAAGAAATTGGAAAGAAAGGGGAAAGAAAGCCCAAAGAAAGCCCAAGGAAAGCCCAAAGAAAGGGGAAATAAAGCCCAAAGAAAGGGTAATGACAGCCCAAAGAAAGGGGAAAGAAAGCCCAAAGAAAGGGGAAAGAAAGCCCAAAGAAAGGAGAAAGAAAGCCCAAAGAAAGGGGAAAGAAAGTGGAAAGAAAGCCCAAAGAAAGGGGAAAGAAAGCCCAAAGAAAGGGGAAAGAAAGCCCAAAGAAAGGGGAAAGAAAGCCCAGAGAAAGCCCGAAGAAAGCCCAAAGAAAGCCCAAAGAAAGCCCAAAGAAAGGGGAAAGAAGGTGGAAAGAAAGCCCAAGGAAAGGGGAAAGAAATCCCAAAGAAAGGGGAAATAAAGCCCAAAGAAAGGGGAAAGAAAGCCCAAAGAAAGGGGGAAGAAAGCCCAAAGAAAGCCCAAAAAAAGGGGAAAGAAAGCGCAAAGAAAGCCCAAAGAAAGGGGAAAGAAAGCCCAAAGAAAGGGGAAAGAAAGCCCAAAGAAAGGGGAAAGAAAGCCCAAAGAAAGGGGAAAGAAAGCCCAAAGAAAGGGGAAAGAAAGCCCAGAGAAAGCCCAAAGAAAGCCCAAAGAAAGCCCAAAGAAAGCCCAAAGAAAAGGGAAAGAAAGCCCAAAGAAAGCCCAAAGAAAGCCCAAAGAAAGGGGAATGACAGCCCAAAGAAAGTGGAAAGAAAGGGGAAAGAAAACCCAAAGAAAGCCCAAAGAAAGCCCAAGGAAAGCCCAAAGAAAGGGGAAAGAAAACCCAAAGAAAGGGGAAAGAAAGCCCAAAGAAAGCCCAAAAAAAGCCCAGAGAAAGCCCACAGAAAGGGGAAAGAAAGCCCAAAGAAAGGGGAAAGAAAGCCCAAAGAAAGGGGAAAGAAAGCCCAAAGAAAGGGGAAGGAAAGCCCAAAGACAGGGGAAAGAAAGCCCAAAGAAATGGGAAAGAAAGCCCAAATAAAGGCGAATGACAGCCCAAAGAAAGGGGAAAGAAAGCCCAAAGAAAGGGGAAAGAAAGCCCAAAGGAAGGGGAAAGAAAACCCAAAGAAAGGGGAAAGAAAGCCCAAAGAAAGCCCAAAGAAAGCCCAAAGAAAGTGGAAAGAAAGGGGAAAGAAAGGCCAAAGAAAGGGGAAAGAAAGCCCAAATAAAGGGGAAAGAAAGCCCAAAGAAATGGGAAAGAAAGCCCAAAGAAAGGGGAAAGAAAACCCAAAGAAAGGGGAAAGAAAGCCCAAAGAAAGCCCAAAGAAAGCCCAAAGAAAGTGGAAAGAAAGGGGAAAGAAAGCCCAAAGAAAGCCCAAGGAAAGCCCAAAGAAAGGGGAAAGAAAGCCCAAAGAAAGGGGAAAGAAAGCCCAAAGAAAGGGGAAAGAAAGCCCAAAGAAAGGGGAAAGAAAGCCCAAAGAAAGGGGAAAGAAAGCCCAAAGAAAGGGGAAAGAAAACCCAAAGAAAGGGGAAAGAAAGCCCAAAGAAAGCCCAAAGAAAGCCCAAAGAAAGTGGAAAGAAAGGGGAAAGAAAGCCCAAAGAAAGCCCAAGGAAAGCCCAAAGAAAGGGGAAAGAAAGCCCAAAGAAAGGGGAATGACAGCCCAAAGAAAGGGGAAAGAAAGCCCAAAGAAAGGGGAAAGAAAGCCCAAAGAAAGGGTAAAAAAAAGCCCAAAGAAAGCCCAAAGAAAGCCCAAAGAAAGCCCAAAGAAAGCCCAAAGAAAATGGAAAGAAAGGGGAAAGAAAGCACAAAGAAAGCCCAAAGAAAGCCCAAGGAAAGCCAAAAGAAAGGGGAAAGAAAGCCCAAAGAAAGGGGAAAGAAAGCCCAAAGAAAGCCCAAAGAAAGTCCAAAGAAAGCCCACAGAAAGGGGAAAGAAATCCCAAAGAAAGGGGAAAGAAAGCCAAAAGAAAGCCCAAGGAAAGCCCAAAGAAAGCCCAAAGAAAGGGGAAAGAAAGGGGGAAGAAAGCCCAAAGAAAGTGGAGAGAAAGCCCAAAGAAAGCCCAAAGAAAGGGGAAAGAAAGCCCAAAGAAAGCCCAAAGAAACGGGAAAGAAAGGGGAAAGAAAGCACAAAGAAAGGGGAAAGAAAGCCCAAAGACAGCCCAAAGAAAGGGTAAAGAAAGCCCAAAGAAAGGGGAAAGAAAGCCCAAAGAAAGGGGAAAGAAAGGGGAAAGAAATCCCAAAGAAAGCCCAAAGAAAGCCTTGCTTTGCCCCTTTGCCTTACCTTGCCTTGTTTTGCCTTTTTGCCTTGCTTTGCTTTGCCCTTTTGCCTTGTCTTGCTTTGCCATTTTGCCTTTCCTTGCATTGCCCTTTTGCCTTACCTTGCCTTGACATACTTTGCCCTTTTGCCTTGCCTTGCCTTTTTTTGCCGTTTTGAATTGCCTTGCATTGCCTTACTTTCACCTTTGCCTTGCCTTGACGTGTCTTCCTTATCCTTTTGCCTTGCCTTGCTTTGCTTTCCCCTTTTGCCTTACCTTTCTTTGCCTTGCTTTACCCTTTTCCCTTCCCTTGCCTTGCCTTTCCGTGCCTTGCTTTGCCCCTTTGCCTTACCTTGCCTTGCTTTGCCCTTTTGCCTTGCCTTGCTTTGCCTCTTTGTCTTGTCTTGCCTTGCCTTCCTTTCTCCTTTTGCCCTGATTTGCCTTGCCTTTCTTTTGACCTTTTGCCTTGCCTTGCCATGCTTTGCTCTTTTTCCTTGCCTTGCTTTGCCCTTTTGTCTTGCCTTGCCTTGCCTTGCTTTGCCATTTTCCCTTGCCTTGCTTTCCCCTTTTGCCTTGCCTTTCCTTGCTTTGGCCTTTTTCCTGGCCTTGCCATGGTTTGTCCTTTTGACTTACCTTGCCTTGCCATGCTTTGCCCTTTTGCCTTGCCTTGCTTTGCCATTTTGCCTTTCCTTGAATTGCCCTTTTGCCTTACCTTGCCTTGACTTGCTATACCCTTTTTCCTTGCTTTGCCTTGTCATGCTTTGCCCTTTTGACTTGCCTTGCTTTGCCCATTTGCCTTGCTTTGCCTTGTTATGCTTTGCCCTTTTGCCTTGTCTTGCTTTGCCATTTTGCCTTTCCTTGAATTGCCCTTTTGCCTTACCTTGCCTTGTCATGCTTTGCCCTTTTGCCTTGCCTTGCCTTGTCATGCTTTGCCCTTTTGACTTGCTTTGCTTTGCCCTTTTGCCTTGCCTTTCCTTGTTTTGCCGTTTTGAATTGCCTTGCATTGCCTTACTTTCATCTTTGCCTTGCCTTGATGTGTCTTCCTTATCCTTTTGCCTTGCCTTGCTTTGCTTTCTCCTTTTCCCTTGCCTTTCCTTGCCTTGCTTTACCCTTTTGCCTTCCCTTGCCTTGCCTTTCCATGCCTTGCTTTGCCCCTTTGCCTTCCCTTGCCTTGCTTTGCCCTTTTGCCTTGCCTTGCTTTGCCTCTTTGCCTTGTCTTGCCTTGCCTTCCTTTGTCCTTTTGCCCTGATTTGCCTGCCTTTCTTTTGACCTTTTGCCTTGCCTTGCCTTGCTTTGCTCTTTTTCCTTGCCTTGCTTTGCCCTTTTGTCTTGCCTTGCCTTGCCTTGCTTTGCCATTTTCCCTTGCCTTGCTTTCCCCTTTTGCCTTGCCTTTCCTTGCTTTGGCCTTTTTCCTGGCCTTGCCATGGTTTGTCCTTTTGACTTACCTTTCCTTGCCTTTCTTTGCACTTTTGCCCGGCCTTGCATTGAGTTGCCCTTTTTCCTTGCCTTGCCTTGCCATGCTTTGCCCTTTTGCCTTGCTTTGCTTTGCCCTTTTGCCTTGCCTTGCTTTGTCATTTTGCCTTTCCTTGAATTGCCCTTTTGCCTTACCTTGCCTTGACTTGCTATACCCTTTTTCCTTGCCTTGCCTTGTCATGCTTTGCCCTTTTGACTTGCCTTGCTTTGCCCTTTTGCCTTGCTTTGCCTTGTTATGCTTTGCCCTTTTGCCTTGTCTTGCTTTGCCATTTTGCTTTTCCTTGCATTGCCCTTTTGCCTAACCTTGCCTTGACATGCTTTACCCTTTTGCCTTGCCTTGCCTTTTCATGCTTTGCGCTTTTGCCTTGCCTTGCCTTGTCATTCTTTGCCCTTTTGACTTGCTTTGCTTTGCCCTTTTGCCTTGCCTTTCCTTGCCTTGCTTTGCCTCTTTGCCTTGTCTTGCCTTGCCTTCCTTTCTCCTTTTGCCCTCATTTGCCTTGCCTTTCTTTTGACCTTTTGCCTTGCCTTGCCATGCTTTGCTCTTTTTCCTTGCCTTGCTTTGCCCTTTTGTCTTGCCTTGCCTTGCCTTGCTTTGCCATTTTCCCTTGCCTTGCTTTTCCCTTTTGCCTTGCCTTTCCTTGCTTTGGCCTTTTTCCTGGCCTTGCCATGGTTTGTCCTTTTGAGTTACCTTGCCTTGCCTTTCTTTGCCCTTTTGCCTGGCCTTGCATTGAGTTGCCCTTTTTCCTTGCCTTGCCATGATTTGCCCTTTTGCCTTGCCTTGCTTTGCCATTTTGCCTTTCCTTGAATTGCCCTTTTGCCTTACCTTGCCTTGGCTTGCTATACCCTTTTTCCTTGCCTTGCCTTTTCATGCTTTGCCCTTTTGACTTGCCTTGCTTTGCCCTTTTGCCTTGCTTTGCCTTGTTATGCTTTACCCTTTTGCCTTGTCTTGCTTTGCCATTTTGCCTTTCCTTGCATTGCCCTTTTGCCTTACCTTGCCTTGTCATGCTTTGCCCTTTTGACTTGCTTTGCTTTGCCCTTTTGCCTTGCCTTTCCTTGTTTTGCCGTTTTGAATTGCCTTGCATTGCCTTACTTTCATCTTTGCCTTGCCTTGACGTGTCTTCGTTATCTTTTTGCCTTTCCTTTCTTTGCTTTCCCCTTTTGCCTTGCCTTTCCTTGCCTTGCTTTACCCTTTTGCCTTCCCTTGCCTTGCCTTTCCATGCCTTGCTTTGCCACTTTGCCTTGCCTTGCTTTGCCTCTTTGCCTTGTCTTGCCTTGCCTTACTTTCTCCTTTTGCCCTGATTTGCCTTGCCTTTCTTTTGACCTTTTGCCTTGCCTTGCCATGCTTTGCACTTTTTCCTTGCCTTGCTTTACCCTTTTGTCTTGCCTTGCCTTGCCTTGCTTTGCCATTTTCCCTTGCCTTGCTTTCCCCTTTTGCCTTGCCTTTCCTTGCTTTGGCCTTTTTCCTGACCTTGCCATGGTTTGTCCTTTTGACTTACCTTGCCTTGCCTTTCTTTGCCCTTTTGCCTGGCCTTTCCTTGAGTTGCCCTTTTTCCTTGCCTTGCCTTGCCTTGCCATGCTTTGCCCTTTTGACTTGCCTTGCTTTACCCTTTTGCCTTTCTTTGCCTTGTTATGCTTTGCCCTTTTGCCTTGTCTTGCTTTGCCATTTTGCCTTTCCTTGCATTGCCCTTTTGCCTTACCTTGCCTTGTCATGCTCTGCCCTTTTGCCTTGCCTTGCCTTGTCATGCTTTGCCCTTTTCACTTGCTTTGCTTTGCCCTTTTGCCTTGCCTTTCCTTGTTTTGCCGTTTTCAATTTCCTTGCATTGCCTTACTTTCATCTTTGCCTTGCCTTGACGTGTCTTCCTTATCCTTTTGCCTTGCCTTGCTTTGCTTTCTCCTTTTCCCTTGCCTTTCCTTGCCTTGCTTTACCCTTTTGCCTTCCCTTGCCTTGCCTTTCCATGCCTTGCTTTGCCCCTTTGCCTTCCCTTGCCTTGCTTTGCCCTTTTGCCTTGCCTTGCTTTGCCTCTTTGCCTTGTCTTGCCTTGCCTTACTTTCTCCTTTTGCCCTGATTTGCCTTGCCTTTCTTTTGACCTTTTGCCTTGCCTTGCCATGCTTTGCTCTTTTTCCTTGCCTTGCTTTGCCCTTTTGTCTTGCCTTGCCTTGCCTTGCTTTGCCATTTTCCCTTGCCTTGCTTTCCCCTTTTGCCTTGCCTTTCCTTGCTTTGGCCTTTTTCCTGGCCTTGCCATGGTTTGTCCTTTTGACTTACCTTGCCTTGCCTTTCTTTGCACTTTTGCCCGGCCTTGCATTGAGTTGCCCTTTTTCCTTGCCTTGCCTTGCCATGCTTTGCCCTTTTGCCTTGCCTTGCTTTGCCCTTTTGCCTTGCCTTGCTTTGTCATTTTGCCTTTCCTTTCTTTGGCCGTTTTCCTGGCCTTGCCATGGTTTGTCCTTTTGACTTACCTTGCCTTGCCTTTCTTTGCACATTTGCCCGGCCTTGCATTGAGTTGCCCTTTTTCCTTGCCTTGCCTTGCCATGCTTTGCCCTTTTGCCTTGCCTTGCTTTGCCCTTTTGCCTTGCCTTGCTTTGTCATTTTGCCTTTCCTTGAATTGCCCTTTTGCCTTACCTTGCCTTGACTTGCTATACCCTTTTTCCTTGCCTTGCCTTGTCATGCTTTGCCCTTTTGACTTGCCTTGCTTTGCCCTTTTGCCTTGCTTTGCCTTGTTATGCTTTGCCCTTTTGCCTTGTCTTGCTTTGCCATTTTGCTTTTCCTTGCATTGCCCTTTTGCCTAACCTTGCCTTGACATGCTTTACCCTTTTGCCTTGCCTTGCCTTTTCATGCTTTGCGCTTTTGCCTTGCCTTGCCTTGTCATGCTTTGCCCTTTTCACTTGCTTTGCTTTGCCCTTTTTCCTTGCCTTTCCTTGTTTTGCCGTTTTCAATTGCCTTGCATTGCCTTACTTTCATCTTTGCCTTGCCTTGACGTGTCTTCCTCATCCTTTTGCCTTGCCTTGCTTTGCTTTCCCCTTTTGCCTTACCTTACCTTGCCTTGCTTTGCCTCTTTGCCTTGTCTTGCCCTGCCTTCCTTTCTCCTTTTGCCCTGATTTGCCTTGCCTTTCTTTTGACCTTTTGCCTTGCCTTGCCTTGCCATGCTTTGCTCTTTTTCCTTGCCTTGCTTTGCCCTTTTGTCTTTACTTGCCTTGCCTTGCTTTGCCATTTTCCCTTGCCTTGCTTTCCCCTTTTGCCTTGCCTTTCCTTGCTTTGGCCTTTTTCCTGGCCTTGCCATGGTTTGTCCTTTTGACTTAACTTGCCTTGCCTTTCTTTGCCCTTTTGCCTGGCCTTTCCTTGAGTTGCCCTTTTTCCTTGCCTTGCCATGCCTTGCCATGCTTTGCCCTTTTGCCTTGCCTTGCTTTGCCATTTTGCCTTTCCTTGAATTGCCCTTTTGCCTTACCTTGCCTTGACTTGCTATACCCTTTTTCCTTGCCTTGCCTTGTCATGCTTTGCCCTTTTGACTTGCCTTGCTTTGCCCTCTTGCCTTGCTTTGCCTTGTTATGCTTTGCCCTTTTGCCTTGTCTTGCTTTGCCATTTTGCCTTTCCTTGCATTGCCCTTTTGCCTTACCTTGCCTTGTCATGCTTTGCCCTTTTGCCTAGCCTTGCCTTGTCATGCTTTGCCCTTTTGACTTGCCTTGCTTTGCCCTTTTGCCTTGCCTTGCTTTGCCTCTTTGCCTTGTCTTGCCTTGCCTTACTTTCTCCTTTTGCCCTGATTTGCCTTGCCTTTCTTTTGACCTTTTGCCTTGCCTTGCCATGCTTTGCTCTTTTTCCTTGCCTTGCTTTGCCCTTTTGTCTTGCCTTACCTTGCATTTCTTTGCCATTTTCCCTTGCCTTGCTTTCCCCTTTTGCCTTGCCTTTCCTTGCTTTGGCCTTTTTCCTGGCCTTGCCATGGTTTGTCCTTTTGACTTACCTTGCCTTGCCTTTCTTTGCACTTTTACCTGGCCTTGCTTTGCCCTTTTGCCTTGCTTTGCCTTGTTATGCTTTGCCCTTTTGCCTTGGCTTGCTTTGCCATTTTGCCTTTCCTTGAATTGCCCTTTTGCCTTACCTTGCCTTGAGTTGCTATACCCTTTTTCCTTGCCTTGCCTTGTCATGCTTTGCCCTTTTGACTTGCTTTGCTTTGTCCTTTTGCCTTGCCTTGCTTTGTCATTTTGCATTTCCTTGAATTGCCCTTTTGCCTTACCTTGCCTTGACTTGCTATACCCTTTTTCCTTGCCTTGCCTTGTCATGCTTTGCCCTTTTGACTTGCCTTGCTTTGCCCTTTTGCCTTGCTTTGCCTTGTTATGCTTTGCCCTTTTGCCTTGTCTTGCTTTTCCATTTTGCTTTTCCTTGCATTGCCCTTTTGCCTAACCTTGCCTTGACATGCTTTACCCTTTTGCCTTGCCTTGCCTTTTCATGCTTTGCGCTTTTGCCTTGCCTTGCCTTGTCATTCTTTGCCCTTTTGACTTGCTTTGCTTTGCCCTTTTGCCTTGCCTTTCCTTATTTTGCCGTTTTCAATTGCCTTGCATTGCCTTACTTTCATCTTTGCCTTGCCTTGACGTGTCTTCCTTATCCTTTTGCCTTGCCTTGCTTTGCTTTCCCCTTTTGCCTTGCCTTACCTTGCCTTGCTTTGCCTCTTTGCCTTGTCTTGCCCTACCTTCCTTTCTCCTTTTGCCCTGATTTGCCTTGCCTTTCTTTTGACCTTTTGCCTTGCCTTGCCTTGCCATGCTTTGCTCTTTTTCCTTGCCTTGCTTTGCCCTTTTGTCTTGCCTTGCCTTGCCTTGCTTTGCCATTTTCCCTTGCCTTGCTTTCCCCTTTTGCCTTGCCTTTCCTTGCTTTGGCCTTTTTCCTGGCCTTGCCATGGTTTGTCCTTTTGACTTACCTTGCCTTGCCTTTCTTTGCCCTTTTGCCTGGCCTTTCCTTGAGTTGCCCTTTTTCCTTGCCTTGCCTTGCCTTGCCATGCTTTGCCCTTTTGCCTTGCCTTGCTTTGCCATTTTGCCTTTCCTTGAATTGCCCTTTTGCCTTACCTTGCCTTGACTTGCTATACCCTTTTTCCTTGCCTTGCCTTGTCATGCTTTGCCCTTTTGACTTGCCTTGCTTTGCCCTTTTGCCTTGCTTTGCCTTGTTATGCTTTCCCCTTTTTCCTTGTCTGCTTTGCCATTTTGCGTTTCCTTGCATTGCCCTTTTGCCTTACCTTGCCTTGACATGCTTTACCCTTTTGCCTTGCCTTGCCTTGTCATGCTTTGCCCTTTTGACTTGCTTTGCTTTGCCCTTTTGCCTTGCCTTTCCTTGTTTTGCCGTTTTGAATTGCCTTGCATTGCCTTACTTTCATCTTTGCCTTGCCTTGACGTGTCTTCGTTATCTTTTTGCCTTTCCTTTCTTTGCTTTCCCCTTTTGCCTTGCCTTTCCTTGCCTTGCTTTACCCTTTTGCCTTCCCTTGCCTTGCCTTTCCATGCCTTGCTTTGCCACTTTGCCTTGCCTTGCTTTGCCTCTTTGCCTTGTCTTGCCTTGCCTTACTTTCTCCTTTTGCCCTGATTTGCCTTGCCTTTCTTTTGACCTTTTGCCTTGCCTTGCCATGCTTTGCACTTTTTCCTTGCCTTGCTTTACCCTTTTGTCTTGCCTTGCCTTGCCTTGCTTTGCCATTTTCCCTTGCCTTGCTTTCCCCTTTTGCCTTGCCTTTCCTTGCTTTGGCCTTTTTCCTGACCTTGCCATGGTTTGTCCTTTTGACTTACCTTGCCTTGCCTTTCTTTGCCCTTTTGCCTGGCCTTGCATTGAGTTGCCCTTTTTCCTTGCCTTGTCTTGTCACGCTTTGCCCTTTTGACTTGCTTTGCTTTGCCCTTTTGCCTTGCCTTTCCTTGTTTTGCCGTTTTCAATTTCCTTGCATTGCCTTACTTTCATCTTTGCCTTGCCTTGACGTGTCTTCCTTATCCTTTCGCCTTGCCTTGCTTTGCTTTCCCCTTTTGCCTTGCCTTACCTTGCCTTGCTTTGCCTCTTTGCCTTGTCTTGCCTTGCCTTCCTTTCTCCTTTTGCCCTGATTTGCCTTGCCTTTCTTTTGACCTTTTGCCTTGCCTTGCCTTGCCATGCTTTGCTCTTTTTCCTTGCCTTGCTTTGCCCTTTTGTCTTGCCTTGCCTTGCTTTGCCATTTTCCCTTGCCTTGCTTTCCCCTTTTGCCTTGCCTTTCCTTGCTTTGGCCTTTTTCCTGGCTTGCCATGGTTTGTCCTTTTGACTTACCTTGCCTTGCCTTTCTTTGCACTTTTGCCTGGCCTTGCATTGAGTTGCCCTTTTTCCTTGCCTTGCCATGCTTTGCCCTTTTGCCTTGCCTTGCTTTCCCATTTTGCCTTTCCTTGAATTGCCCTTTTGCCTTACCTTGCCTTGACTTGCTATACCCTTTTTCCTTGCCTTGCCTTGTCATGCTTTGCCCTTTTGACTTGCCTTGCTTTGCCCTTTTGCCTTGCTTTGCCTTGTTATGCTTTGCCCTTTTGCCTTGGCTTGCTTTGCCATTTTGCCTTTCTTTGAATTGCCCTTTTGCCTTACCTTGCCTTGAGTTGCTATACCCTTTTTCCTTGCCTTGCCTTGTCATGCTTTGCCCTTTTGACTTGCCTTGCTTTGCCCTTTTGCCTTGCCTTGCCCTTTTGCCTTGCATTGCCTTGTTATGCTTTGCCCTTTTGCCTTGCCTTGCTTTGCCATGTTGCTTTTCCTTGCATTGCCCTTTTGCCTTACCTTGCCTTGACATGCTTTACCCTTTTGCCTTGCCTTGTCTTGTCATGCTTTGCCCTTTTGACTTGCTTTGCTTTGCCCTTTTGCCTTGCCTTTCCTTGTTTTGTCGTTTTCAATTTCCTTGCATTGCCTTACTTTCATCTTTGCCTTGCCTTGACGTGTCTTCCTTATCCTTTTGCCTTGCCTTGCTTTGCTTTCCCCTTTTGCCTTGCCTTACCTTGCCTTGCTTTGCCTCTTTGCCTTGTCTTGCCTTGCCTTCCTTTCTCCTTTTGCCCTAATTTGCCTTGCCTTTCTTTTGACCTTTTGACTCGCCTTGCCATGCTTTGCTCTTTTTCCTTGCCTTGCTTTGCCCTTTTGTCTTGCCTTGCCTTGCCTTGCTTTTCCATTTTCCCTTGCCTTGCTTTCCCCTTTTGCCTTGCCTTTCCTTGCTTTGGCCTTTTTCCTGGCCTTGCCATGGTTTGTCCTTTTGACTTACCTTGCCTTGCCTTTCTTTGCACTTTTACCTGGCCTTGCTTTGCCCTTTTGCCTTGCTTTGCCTTGTTATGCTTTGCCCTTTTGCCTTGGCTTGCTTTGCCATTTTGCCTTTCCTTGAATTGCCCTTTTGCCTTACCTTGCCTTGAGTTGCTATACCCTTTTTCCTTGCCTTGCCTTGTCATGCTTTGCCCTTTTGACTTGCTTTGCTTTGTCCTTTTGCCTTGCCTTGCTTTGTCATTTTGCATTTCCTTGAATTGCCCTTTTGCCTTACCTTGCCTTGACTTGCTATACCCTTTTTCCTTGCCTTGCCTTGTCATGCTTTGCCCTTTTGACTTGCCTTGCTTTGCCCTTTTGCCTTGCTTTGCCTTGTTATGCTTTGCCCTTTTGCCTTGTCTTGCTTTTCCATTTTGCTTTTCCTTGCATTGCCCTTTTGCCTAACCTTGCCTTGACATGCTTTACCCTTTTGCCTTGCCTTGCCTTTTCATGCTTTGCGCTTTTGCCTTGCCTTGCCTTGTCATTCTTTGCCCTTTTGACTTGCTTTGCTTTGCCCTTTTGCCTTGCCTTTCCTTATTTTGCCGTTTTCAATTGCCTTGCATTGCCTTACTTTCATCTTTGCCTTGCCTTGACGTGTCTTCCTTATCCTTTTGCCTTGCCTTGCTTTGCTTTCCCCTTTTGCCTTGCCTTACCTTGCCTTGCTTTGCCTCTTTGCCTTGTCTTGCCCTACCTTCCTTTCTCCTTTTGCCCTGATTTGCCTTGCCTTTCTTTTGACCTTTTGCCTTGCCTTGCCTTGCCATGCTTTGCTCTTTTTCCTTGCCTTGCTTTGCCCTTTTGTCTTGCCTTGCCTTGCCTTGCTTTGCCATTTTCCCTTGCCTTGCTTTCCCCTTTTGCCTTGCCTTTCCTTGCTTTGGCCTTTTTCCTGGCCTTGCCATGGTTTGTCCTTTTGACTTACCTTGCCTTGCCTTTCTTTGCCCTTTTGCCTGGCCTTTCCTTGAGTTGCCCTTTTTCCTTGCCTTGCCTTGCCTTGCCATGCTTTGCCCTTTTGCCTTGCCTTGCTTTGCCATTTTGCCTTTCCTTGAATTGCCCTTTTGCCTTACCTTGCCTTGACTTGCTATACCCTTTTTCCTTGCCTTGCCTTGTCATGCTTTGCCCTTTTGACTTGCCTTGCTTTGCCCTTTTGCCTTGCTTTGCCTTGTTATGCTTTCCCCTTTTTCCTTGTCTGCTTTGCCATTTTGCGTTTCCTTGCATTGCCCTTTTGCCTTACCTTGCCTTGACATGCTTTACCCTTTTGCCTTGCCTTGCCTTGTCATGCTTTGCCCTTTTGACTTGCTTTGCTTTGCCCTTTTGCCTTGCCTTTCCTTGTTTTGCCGTTTTGAATTGCCTTGCATTGCCTTACTTTCATCTTTGCCTTGCCTTGACGTGTCTTCGTTATCTTTTTGCCTTTCCTTTCTTTGCTTTCCCCTTTTGCCTTGCCTTTCCTTGCCTTGCTTTACCCTTTTGCCTTCCCTTGCCTTGCCTTTCCATGCCTTGCTTTGCCACTTTGCCTTGCCTTGCTTTGCCTCTTTGCCTTGTCTTGCCTTGCCTTACTTTCTCCTTTTGCCCTGATTTGCCTTGCCTTTCTTTTGACCTTTTGCCTTGCCTTGCCATGCTTTGCACTTTTTCCTTGCCTTGCTTTACCCTTTTGTCTTGCCTTGCCTTGCCTTGCTTTGCCATTTTCCCTTGCCTTGCTTTCCCCTTTTGCCTTGCCTTTCCTTGCTTTGGCCTTTTTCCTGACCTTGCCATGGTTTGTCCTTTTGACTTACCTTGCCTTGCCTTTCTTTGCCCTTTTGCCTGGCCTTGCATTGAGTTGCCCTTTTTCCTTGCCTTGTCTTGTCACGCTTTGCCCTTTTGACTTGCTTTGCTTTGCCCTTTTGCCTTGCCTTTCCTTGTTTTGCCGTTTTCAATTTCCTTGCATTGCCTTACTTTCATCTTTGCCTTGCCTTGACGTGTCTTCCTTATCCTTTCGCCTTGCCTTGCTTTGCTTTCCCCTTTTGCCTTGCCTTACCTTGCCTTGCTTTGCCTCTTTGCCTTGTCTTGCCTTGCCTTCCTTTCTCCTTTTGCCCTGATTTGCCTTGCCTTTCTTTTGACCTTTTGCCTTGCCTTGCCTTGCCATGCTTTGCTCTTTTTCCTTGCCTTGCTTTGCCCTTTTGTCTTGCCTTGCCTTGCTTTGCCATTTTCCCTTGCCTTGCTTTCCCCTTTTGCCTTGCCTTTCCTTGCTTTGGCCTTTTTCCTGGCTTGCCATGGTTTGTCCTTTTGACTTACCTTGCCTTGCCTTTCTTTGCACTTTTGCCTGGCCTTGCATTGAGTTGCCCTTTTTCCTTGCCTTGCCATGCTTTGCCCTTTTGCCTTGCCTTGCTTTCCCATTTTGCCTTTCCTTGAATTGCCCTTTTGCCTTACCTTGCCTTGACTTGCTATACCCTTTTTCCTTGCCTTGCCTTGTCATGCTTTGCCCTTTTGACTTGCCTTGCTTTGCCCTTTTGCCTTGCTTTGCCTTGTTATGCTTTGCCCTTTTGCCTTGGCTTGCTTTGCCATTTTGCCTTTCTTTGAATTGCCCTTTTGCCTTACCTTGCCTTGAGTTGCTATACCCTTTTTCCTTGCCTTGCCTTGTCATGCTTTGCCCTTTTGACTTGCCTTGCTTTGCCCTTTTGCCTTGCCTTGCCCTTTTGCCTTGCATTGCCTTGTTATGCTTTGCCCTTTTGCCTTGCCTTGCTTTGCCATGTTGCTTTTCCTTGCATTGCCCTTTTGCCTTACCTTGCCTTGACATGCTTTACCCTTTTGCCTTGCCTTGTCTTGTCATGCTTTGCCCTTTTGACTTGCTTTGCTTTGCCCTTTTGCCTTGCCTTTCCTTGTTTTGTCGTTTTCAATTTCCTTGCATTGCCTTACTTTCATCTTTGCCTTGCCTTGACGTGTCTTCCTTATCCTTTTGCCTTGCCTTGCTTTGCTTTCCCCTTTTGCCTTGCCTTACCTTGCCTTGCTTTGCCTCTTTGCCTTGTCTTGCCTTGCCTTCCTTTCTCCTTTTGCCCTAATTTGCCTTGCCTTTCTTTTGACCTTTTGACTCGCCTTGCCATGCTTTGCTCTTTTTCCTTGCCTTGCTTTGCCCTTTTGTCTTGCCTTGCCTTGCCTTGCTTTTCCATTTTCCCTTGCCTTGCTTTCCCCTTTTGCCTTGCCTTTCCTTGCTTTGGCCTTTTTCCTGGCCTTGCCATGGTTTGTCCTTTTGACTTACCTTGCCTTGCCTTTCTTTGCCCTTTTGCCTGGCCTTGCATTGAGTTGCCCTTTTTCCTTGCCTTGCCATGCTTTGCCCTTTTGCCTTGCCTTGCTTTGCCATTTTGTCTTTCCTTGAATTGCCCTTTTGCCTTACCTTGCCTTGACTTGCTATACCCTTTTTCCTTGCCTTGCCTTGTCATGCTTTGCCCTTTTGACTTGCCTTGCTTTGCCATTTTGCCTTTCCTTGAATTGCCCTTTTGCCTTACCTTGCCTTGACTTGCTATACCCTTTTTCCTTGCCTTGCCTTGTCATGCTTTGCCCTTTTGACTTGCTTTGCTTTGCCCTTTTGCCTTGCCTTGCTTTGCCATGTTGCCTTTCCTTGAATTGCCCTTTTGCCTTACCTTGCCTTGACTTGCTATACCCTTTTTCCTTGCCTTGCCTTGTCATGCTTTGCCCTTTTGACTTGCCTTGCTTTGACCTTTTGCCTTGCTTTGCCTTGTTATGCTTTGCCCTTTTGCCTTGCCTTGCTTTGCCATGTTGCCTTTCCTTGAATTGCCCTTTTGCCTTACCTTGCCTTGACTTGCTATACCCTTTTTCCTTGCCTTGCCTTGTCATGCTTTGCCCTTTTGACTTGCCTTGCTTTGCCCTTTTGCCTTGCCTTGCCCTTTTGCCTTGCATTGCCTTGTTATGCTTTGCCCTTTTGCCTTGCCTTGCTTTGCCATGTTGCTTTTCCTTGCATTGCCCTTTTGCCTTACCTTGCCTTGACATGCTTTACCCTTTTGCCTTGCCTTGTCTTGTCATGCTTTGCCCTTTTGACTTGCTTTGCTTTGCCCTTTTGCCTTGCCTTTCCTTGTTTTGTCGTTTTCAATTTCCTTGCATTGCCTTACTTTCATCTTTGCCTTGCCTTGACGTGTCTTCCTTATCCTTTTGCCTTGCCTTGCTTTGCTTTCCCCTTTTGCCTTGCCTTACCTTGCCTTGCTTTGCCTCTTTGCCTTGTCTTGCCTTGCCTTCCTTTCTCCTTTTGCCCTCATTTGCCTTGCCTTTCTTTTGACCTTTTGCCTCGCCTTGCCATGCTTTGTCTTTTTCCTTGCCTTGCTTTGCCCTTTTGTCTTGCCTTGCCTTGCCTTGCTTTTCCATTTTCCCTTGCCTTGCTTTGCCCTTTTGCCTTGCCTTGCTTTGCCATGTTGCCTTTCCTTGAATTGCCCTTTTGCCTTACTTTGCCTTGACTTGCTATACCCCTTTTCGTTGCCTTGCCTTGTCATACTTTGCCATTTTGACTTGCTTTGCTTTGCCCTTTTGCATTGCCTTGCTTTGCCATTTTGCCTTTCCTTGAATTGCCCTTTTGCCTTACCTTGCCTTGACTTGCTATACCCTTTTTCCTTGCCTTGCCTTGTCATGCTTTGCCCTTTTGACTTGCCTTGCTTTGCCCTTTTGCCTTGCCTTGCTTTGCCCTTTTGCCTTGCTTTGCCTTGTTATGCTTTGCCCTTTTGCCTTGCCTTGCTTTGCCATTTTGCCTTTCCTTGAATTGCCCTTTTGCCTTACTTTGCCTTGACTTGCTATACCCTTTTTCCTTGCCTTGCCTTGTCATGCTTTGCCCTTTTGACTTTCCTTGCTTTGCCCTTTTGCCTTGCCTTGCTTTGCCCTTTTGCCTTACTTTGCCTTGACTTGCTATACCCTTTTTCCTTGCCTTGCCTTGTCATACTTTGCCATTTTGACTTGCTTTGCTTTGCCCTTTTGCCTTGCCTTGCTTTGCCATTTTGCCTTTCCTTGAATTGCCCTTTTGCCTTACCTTGCCTTGACTTGCTATACCCTTTTTCCTTGCCTTGCCTTGTCATGCTTTGCCCTTTTGACTTGCCTTGCTTTGTCCTTTTGCCTTGCCTTGCTTTGCCATTTTGCCTTTCCTTGAATTGCCCTTTTGCCTTACCTTGCCTTGACTTGCTATACCCTTTTTCCTTGCCTTGCCTTGTCATGCTTTGCCCTTTTGACTTTCCTTGCTTTGCCCTTTTGCCTTGCCTTGCTTTGCCCTTTTGCCTTGCTTTGCCTTTTTATGCTTTCCCTTTTGCCTTGTCTTGCTTTGCCATTTTGCTTTTCCTTGCATTGCCCTTTTGCCTTACCTTGCCTTTACATGCTTTACCCTTTTGCCTTGCCTTGCCTTTTCATGCTTTGCCCTTTTGCATTGCCTTGCCTTGTCATGCTTTGCCCTTTTCACTTGCTTTGCTTTGCCCTTTTGCCTTGCCTTTCCTTGTTTTGCCGTTTTCAATTTCCTTGCATTGCCTTACTTTCATCTTTGCCTTGCCTTGACGTGTCTTCCTTATCCTTTCGCCTTGCCTTGCTTTGCTTTCCCCTTTTGCCTTGCCTTACCTTGCCTTGCTTTGCCTCTTTGCCTTGTCTTGCCTTGCCTTCCTTTCTCCTTTTGCCCTGATTTGCCTTGCCTTTCTTTTGACCTTTTGCCTTGCCTTGCCTTGCCATGCTTTGCTCTTTTTCCTTGCCTTGCTTTGCCCTTTTGTCTTGCCTTGCCTTGCCTTGCTTTGCCATTTTCCCTTGCTTTGCTTTCCCCTTTTGCCTTGCCTTTCCTTGCTTTGGCCTTTTTCCTGGCCTTGCCATGGTTTGTCCGTTTGACTTACCTTGCCTTGCCTTTCTTTGCACTTTTGCCTGGCCTTGCTTTGCCCTTTTGCCTTGCTTTGTCTTGTTATGCTTTGCCCTTTTGCCTTGCCTTGCTTTGCCATTTTGCCTTTCCTTGAATTGCCCTTTTGCCTTACCTTGCCTTGACTTGCTATAGCCTTTTTCCTTGCCTTGCCTTGTCATGCTTTGCCCTTTTGACTTGCTTTGCTTTGTCCTTTTGCCTTGCCTTGCTTTGCCATTTTGCCTTTCCTTGCTTTGGCCTTTTGCCTTAGCTTGCCTTGACTTGCTATACCCTTTTTCCTTGCCTTGCCTTGTCATGCTTTGCCCTTTTGACTTGCCTTGCTTTGCCCTTTTGCCTTGCCTTCCTTTGCCCTTTTGCCTTGCTTTGCCTTGTTATGCTTTGCCCTTTTGCCTTGTCTTGCTTTGCCATTTTGCTTTTCCTTGCATTGCCCTTTTGCCTTACCTTGCCTTGACTTGCTATACCCTTTTGCCTTGCCTTGCCTTGACATGCTTTGCCCTTTTGCATTGCCTTGCCTTTTCATGCTTTGCCCTTTTGACTTGCTTTGCTTTGCCCTTTTGCCTTGCCTTTCCTTGGTTTGCCGTTTTCAATTTCCTTGCATTGCCTTACTTTCATCTTTGCCTTGCCTTGACGTGTCTTCCTTATCCTTTCGCCTTGCCTTGCTTTGCTTTCCCCTTTTGCCTTGCCTTACCTAGCCTTGCTTTGCCTCTTTGCCTTGTCTTGCCTGCCTTCCTTTCTCCTTTTGCCCTGATTTGCCTTGCCTTTCTTTTGACCTTTTGCCTTGCCTTGTCTTGCCATGCTTTGCTCTTTTTCCTTGCCTTGCTTTGCCCTTTTGTCTTGCCTTGCCTTGCTTTCCCATTTTCCCTTGCCTTGCTTTCCCCTTTTGCCTTGCCTTTCCTTGCTTTGGCCTTTTTCCTGGCCTTGCCATGGTTTGTCCTTTTGACTTACCTTGCCTTGCCTTTCTTTGCACTTTTGCCCGGCCTTGCATTGAGTTGCCCTTTTCCTTGCCTTGCCATGCTTTGCCCTTTTGCCTTGCTTTGCCTTGTTATGCTTTGCCCTTTTGCCTTGCCTTGCTTTGCCATTTTGCCTTTCCTTGAATTGCCCTTTTGCCTTACCTTGCCTTGACTTGCTATAGCCTTTTTCCTTGCCTTGCCTTGTCATACTTTGCCATTTTGACTTGCTTTGCTTTGCCCTTTTGCCTTTCCTTGCTTTGCCATTTTGCCTTTCCTTGAATTGCCCTTTTGCCTTACCTTGCCTTGACTTGCTATACCCTTTTTCCTTGCCTTGCCTTGTCATGCTTTGCCCTTTTGACTTGCCTTGCTTTGCCCTTTTGCCTTGCTTTGCCTTGTTATGCTTTGCCCTTTTGCCTTGTCTTGATTTGCCATTTTGCCTTTCCTTGCATTGCCCTTTTGCCTTACCTTGCCTTGTCATGCTTTGCCCTTTTGCCTTGCCTTGCCTTGTCATGCTTTGCCCTTTTGACTTGCTTTGCTTTGCCCTTTTGCCTTGCCTTTCCTTGTTTTGCCGTTTTGAATTGCCTTGCATTTCCTTGCTTTCATCTTTGCCTTGCCTTGACGTGTCTTCCTTATCCTTTTGCCTTGCCTTGCTTTGCTTTCTCCTTTTCCCTTGCCTTTCCTTGCCTTGCTTTACCCTTTTGCCTTCTCTTGCCTTGCCTTTCCATGACTTGCTTTGCCCCTTTGCCTTACCTTGCCTTGCTATGCCCTTTTGACTTGCCTTGCTTTCTCTCTTTGCCTTGTCTTGCCTTGCATTTCCTTCTCCTTTTGCCCTGATTTGCCTTGCCTTTCTTTTGACCTTTTGCCTTGCCTTGCCATGCTTTGCTCTTTTTCCTTGCCTTGCTTTGCCGTTTTGACTTTCCTTGCCTTGCCTTGATTTGCCATTTTCCCTTGCCTTGCTTTCCTCTTTTGCCTTGCCTTTCCTTGCTTTGGCCTTTTTCCTGGCCTTGCCATGGTTTGTCCTTTTGAGTTACCTTGCCTTGCCTTTCTTTGCACTTTTGCCTGGCCTTGCTTTGCCCTTTTGCCTTGCCTTGCTTTGCCATTTTGCCTTTCCTTGAATTGCCCTTTTGCCTTACCTTGCCTTGACTTGCTATACCCTTTTTCCTTGCCTTGCCTTGTCATGCTTTGCCCTTTTGACTTTCCTTGCTTTGCCATTTTGCTTTTCCTTGCATTGCCCTTTTGCCTTACCTTGCCTTTACATGCTTTGCCCTTTTGACTTGCCTTGCTTTGCCCTTTTGCCTTGCCTTGCTTTGCCCTTTTGCCTTGCTTTGCCTTGTTATGCTTTGCCCTTTTGCCTTGCCTTGCTTTGCCATTTTGCCTTTCCTTGAATTGCCCTTTTGCCTTACTTTGCCTTGACTTGCTATACCCTTTTTCCTTGCCTTGCCTTGTCATGCTTTGCCCTTTTGACTTTCCTTGCTTTGCCCTTTTCCCTTGCCTTGCTTTGCCCTTTTGCCTTACTTTGCCTTGACTTGCTATACCCTTTTTCCTTGCCTTGCCTTGTCATACTTTGCCATTTTGACTTGCTTTGCTTTGCCCTTTTGCCTTGCCTTGCTTTGCCATTTTGCCTTTCCTTGAATTGCCCTTTTGCCTTACCTTGCCTTGACTTGCTATACCATTTTCCTTGCCTTGCCTTGTCATGCTTTACCCTTTTGACTTGCTTTGCTTTGTCCTTTTGCCTTGCCTTGCTTTGCCATTTTGCCTTTCCTTGAATTGCCCTTTTGCCTTACCTTGCCTTGACTTGCTATACCCTTTTTCCTTGCCTTGCCTTGTCATGCTTTGCCCTTTTGACTTTCCTTGCTTTGCCCTTTTGCCTTGCTTTGCCTTGTTATGCTTTGCCCTTTTGCCTTGTCTTGCTTTGCCATTTTGCTTTTCCTTGCATTGCCCTTTTGCCTTACCTTGCCTTTTCATGCTTTGCCCTTTTGCATTGCCTTGCCTTGTCATGCTTTGCCCTTTTCACTTCCTTTGCTTTGCCCTTTTGCCTTGCCTTTCCTTGTTTTGCCGTTTTCAATTTCCTTGCATTGCCTTACTTTCATCTTTGCCTTGCCTTGACGTGTCTTCCTTATCCTTTCGCCTTGCCTTGCTTTGCTTTCCCCTTTTGCCTTGCCTTACCTACCCTTGCTTTGCCTCTTTGCCTTGTCTTGCCTGCCTTCGTTTCTCCTTTTGCCCTGATTTGCCTTGCCTTTCTTTTGACCTTTTGCCTTGCCTTGTCTTGCCATGCTTTGCTCTTTTTCCTTGCCTTGCTTTGCCCTTTTGTCTTGCCTTACCTTGCCTTGCTTTGCCATTTTCCCTTGCCTTGCTTTCCCCTTTTGCCTTGCCTTTCCTTGCTTTGGCCTTTTTCCTGGCCTTGCCATGGTTTGTCCTTTTGACTTACCTTGCCTTGCCTTTCTTTGCACTTTTGCCCGGCCTTGCATTTAGTTGCCCTTTTCCTTGCCTTGCCATGCTTTGCCCTTTTGCCTTGCCTTGCTTTGCCCTTTTGCCTTGCTTTGCCTTGTTATGCTTTGCCCTTTTCCCTTGCCTTGCTTTGCCATTTTGCCTTTCCTTGAATTGCCCTTTTGCCTTACCTTGCCTTGACTTGCTATAGCCTTTTTCCTTGCCTTGCCTTGTCATACTTTGCCACTTTGACATGCTTTGCTTTGCCCTTTTGCCTTGCCTTGCTTTGCCATTTTGCCTTTCCTTGAATTGCCCTTTTGCCTTACCTTGCCTTGACTTGCTATACCCTTTTTCCTTGCCTTGCCTTGTCATGCTTTGCCCTTTTGACTTGCCTTGCTTTGCCCTTTTGCCTTGCTTTGCCTTGTTATGCTTTGCCCTTTTGCCTTGTCTTGCTTTGCCATTTTGCCTTTCCTTGCATTGCCCTTTTGCCTTACCTTGCCTTGTCATGCTTTGCCCTTTTGCCTTGCCTTGACTTGTCATGCTTTGCCCTTTTGACTTGCTTTGCTTTGCCCTTTTGCCTTGCCTTTCCTTGTTTTGCCGTTTTGAATTGCCTTGCATTTCCTTGCTTTCATCTTTGCCTTGCCTTGACGTGTCTTCCTTATCCTTTTGCCTTGCCTTGCTTTGCTTTCTCCTTTTCCCTTGCCTTTCCTTGCCTTGCTTTACCCTTTTGCCTTCTCTTGCCTTGCCTTTCCATCACTTGCTTTGCCCCTTTGCCTTACCTTGCCTTGCTATGCCCTTTTGACTTGCCTTGCTTTGTCTCTTTGCCTTGTCTTGCCTTGCCTTCCTTTCTCCTTTTGCCCTGATTTGCCTTGCCTTTCTTTTGCCCTTTTGCCTTGCCTTGCCATGCTTTGCTCTTTTTCCTTGCCTTGCTTTGCCCTTTTGTCTTTCCTTGCCTTGCCTTGATTTGCCATTTTCCCTTGCCTTGCTTTCCCCTTTTGCCTTGCCTTTCCTTGCTTTGGCCTTTTTCCTGGCCTTGCCATGGTTTGTCCTTTTGACTTACCTTGCCTTGCCTTTCTTTGCACTTTTGCCTGGCCTTGCTTTGCCCTTTTGCCTTGCCTTGATTTGCCATTTTGCCTTTCCTTGAATTGCCCTTTTGCCTTACCTTGCCTTGACTTGCTATACCCTTTTTCCTTGCCTTGCCTTGTCATGCTTTGCCCTTTTGACTTGCCTTGCTTTGCCCTTTTGCCTTGCCTTGCTTTGCCCTTTTGCCTTGCTTTGCCTTGTTATGCTTTGCCCTTTTGCCTTGCCTTGCTTTGCCATTTTGCCTTTCCTTGAATTGCCCTTTTGCCTTACTTTGCCGTGACTTGCTATAAACTTTTTCCTTGCCTTGCCTTGTCATGCTTTGCCCTTTTGACTTTCCTTGCTTTGCCCTTTTGCCTTGCCTTGCTTTGCCCTTTTGCCTTACTTTGCCTTGACTTGCTATACCCTTTTTCCTTGCCTTGCCTTGTCATACTTTGCCATTTTGACTTGCTTTGCTTTGCCCTTTTGCCTTGCCTTGCTTTGCCATTTTGCCTTTCCTTGAATTGCCCTTTTGCCTTACCTTGCCTTGACTTGCTATACCCTTTTTCCTTGCCTTGCCTTGTCATGCTTTGCCCTTTTGACTTTCCTTGCTTTGCCCTTTTGCCTTGCCTTGCTTTGCCCTTTTGCCTTGCTTTGCCTTTTTATGCTTTCCCTTTTGCCTTGTCTTGCTTTGCCATTTTGCTTTTCCTTGCATTGCCCTTTTGCCTTACCTTGCCTTTACATGCTTTACCCTTTTGCCTTGCCTTGCCTTTTCATGCTTTGCCCTTTTGCATTGCCTTGCCTTGTCATGCTTTGCCCTTTTCACTTGCTTTGCTTTGCCCTTTTGCCTTGCCTTTCCTTGTTTTGCCGTTTTCAATTTCCTTGCATTGCCTTACTTTCATCTTTGCCTTGCCTTGACGTGTCTTCCTTATCCTTTCGCCTTGCCTTGCTTTGCTTTCCCCTTTTGCCTTGCCTTACCTTGCCTTGCTTTGCCTCTTTGCCTTGTCTTGCCTTGCCTTCCTTTCTCCTTTTGCCCTGATTTGCCTTGCCTTTCTTTTGACCTTTTGCCTTGCCTTGCCTTGCCATGCTTTGCTCTTTTTCCTTGCCTTGCTTTGCCCTTTTGCCTTACCTTGCCTTGACTTGCTATACCCTTTTTCCTTGCCTTGCCTTTTCATGCTTTGCCCTTTTGACTTGCCTTTCTTTGCCCTTTTGCCTTGCTTTGCCTTGTTATGCTTTGCCCTTTTGCCTTGTCTTGCTTTGCCATTTTGCCTTTCCTTGTATTGCCCTTTTGCCTTACCTTGCCTTGTCATGCTTTGCCCTTTTGGCTTGCTTTGCTTTGCCCTTTTTCCTTGCCTTTCCTTGTTTTGCCGTTTTGAATTGCCTTGCATTGCCTTACTTTCATCTTTGCCTTGCCTTGACGTGTCTTCCTTATCATTTTGCCTTGCCTTGCTTTGCTTTCCCCTTTTGCCTTGCCTGTCCTTGCCTTGCTTTACCCTTTTGCTTTCCCTTGCCTTTGCCTTTCCATGCCTTTCTTTGACCCTTTGCCTTGCCTTGCTTTGACTCTTTGCCTTGACTTGCCTTGCCTTCCTTTCTCCTTTTGCCCTGATTTGCCTTGCCTTTCTTTTGACCTTTTGCCTTGCCTTGCCTTGCCATGCTTTGCTCTTTTTCCTTGCCTTGCTTTGCCCTTTTGTCTTGCCTTACCTTGCCTTGCTTTGCCATTTTCCCTTGCCTTGCTTTCCCATTTTGCCTTGCCTTTCCTTGCTTTGGCCTTTTTCCTGGCCTTGCCATGGTTTGTCCTTTTGACTTACCTTGCCTTGCCTTTCTTTGCACTTTTGCCCGGCCTTGCATTGAGTTGCCCTTTTCCTTGCCTTGCCATGCTTTGCCCTTTTGCCTTGCCTTGCTTTGCCCTTTTGCCTTGCTTTGCCTTGTTATGCTTTGCCCTTTTGCCTTGCCTTACTTTGCCATTTTGCCTTTCCTTGAATTGCCCTTTTGCCTTACCTTGCCTTGACTTGCTATAGCCTTTTTCCTTGCCTTGCCTTGTCATACTTTGCCATTTTGACTTGCTTTGCTTTGCCCTTTTGCCATGCCTTGCTTTGCCATTTTGCCTTTCCTTGAATTGCCCTTTTGCCTTACCTTGCCTTGACTTGCTATACCCTTTTTCCTTGCCTTGCATTGTCATGCTTTGCCCTTTTGACTTGCTTTGCTTTGCCCTTTTGCCTTGCCTTTCCTTGTTTTGCCGATTTGAATTGCCTTGCATTGCCTTACTTTCATCTTTGCCTTGCCTTGACGTGTCTTGCTTATCCTTTTGCCTTGCCTTGCTTTGCTTTCTCCTTTTCCCTTGCCTTTCCTTGCCTTGCTTTACCCTTTTGCCTTCCCTTGCCTTTGCCTTTCCATGCCTTGCTTTGCCCCTTTGCCTTACCTTGCCTTGCTATGCCCTTTTGACTTGCCTTGCTTTCTCTCTTTGCCTTGTCTTGCCTTGCCTTCCTTTCTCCTTTTGCCCTGATTTGCCTTGCCTTTCTTTTGGCCTTTTGCCTTGCCTTGCGATGCTTTGCTCTTTTTCCTTGCCTTGCTTTGCCCTTTTGTCTTTCCTTGCCTTGCCTTGATTTGCCATTTTCCCTTGCCTTGCTTTCCCCTTTTGCCTTGCCTTTCCTTGCTTTGGCCTTTTTCATGGCCTTGCCATGGTTTGTCCTTTTGACTTACCTTGCCTAGCCTTTCTTTGCACTTTTGCCTGGCCTTGCTTTGCCCTTTTGCCTTGCCTTGCTTTGCCATTTTGCCTTTCCTTGAATTGCCCTTTTGCCTTACCTTGCCTTGACTTGCTATACCCTTTTTCCTTGCCTTGCCTTGTCATGCTTTGCCCTTTTGACTTGCCTTGCTTTGCCCTTTTGCCTTGCTTTGCCTTGTTATGCTTTGCCCTTTTGCCTTGCCTTGCTTTGCCATTTTGCCTTACTTTGCCTTGACTTGCTATACCCTTTTTCCTTGCCTTGCCTTGTCATGCTTTGCCCTTTTGACTTGCTTTGCTTTGTCCTTTTGCCTTGCCTTGCTTTGCCATTTTGCCTTTCCTTGAATTGCCCTTTTGCCTTACCTTGCCTTGACTTGCTATACCCTTTTTCCTTGCCTTGCCTTGTCATGCTTTGCCCTTTTGACTTGCCTTGCTTTGCCCTTTTGCCTTGCCTTGCTTTGCCCTTTTGCCTTGCTTTCCCTTTTTATGCTTTCCCTTTTGCCTTGTCTTGCTTTGCCATTTTGCTTTTCCTTGCATTGCCCTTTTGCCTTGCCTTGCCTTTTCATGCTTTGCCCTTTTGCATTGCCTTGCCTTGTCATGCTTTGCCCTTTTGACTTGCTTTGCTTTGCCCTTTTGCCTTGCCTTTCCTTGTTTTGCCGTTTTCAATTTCCTTGCATTGCCTTACTTTCATCTTTGCCTTGCCTTGACGTGTCTTCCTTATCCTTTTGCCTTGCCTTGCTTTGCTTTCCCCTTTTGCCTTGCCTTACCTTGCCTTGCTTTGCCTCTTTGCCTTGTCTTGCCTTGCCTTCCTTTCTCCTTTTGCCCTGATTTGCCTTGCCTTTCTTTTGACCTTTTGCCTTCCCTTGCCTTGCCATGCTTTGCTCTTTTTCCTTGCCTTGCTTTGCCCTTTTGTCTTGCCTTGCCTTGCCTTGCTTTGCCATTTTCCCTTGCCTTGCTTTTCCCTTTTGCCTTGCCTTTCCTTGCTTTGGCCTTTTTCCTGGCCTTGCCATGGTTTGTCCTTTTGACTTACCTTGCCTTGCCTTTCTTTGCCCTTTTGCCTGGCCTTGCATTGAGTTGCCCTTTTTCCTTGCCTTGCCTTGCCATGCTTTGCCCTTTTGCCTTGCCTTGCTTTGCCATTTTGTCTTTCCTTGAATTGCCCTTTTGCCTTACCTTGCCTTGAATTGCTATACCCTTTTTCCTTGCCTTGCCTTGTCATGCTTTGCCCTTTTGACTTGCCTTGCTTTGCCCTTTTGCCTTGCTTTGCCTTGTTATGCTTTGCCCTTTTGCCTTGTCTTGCTTTGCCCTTTTGCCTTACCTTGCCTTGTCATGCTTTGCCCTTTTGCCTTGCCTTGCCTTGTCATGCTTTGCCCTTTTGACTTGCTTTGCTTTGCCCTTTTGCCTTGCCTTGCCTTGTTTTGCCGTTTTGAATTGCCTTGCATTGCCTTGCTTTCATCTTTGCCTTGCCTTGACGTGTCTTCCTTATCCTTTTGCCTTGCCTTGCTTTGCTTTCTCCTTTTCCCTTGCCTTTCCTTGCCTTGCTTTACCCTTTTGCCTTCCCTTGCTTTTGCCTTTCCATGCCTTGCTTTGCCCCTTTGCCTTACCTTGCCTTGCTATGCCCTTTTGCCTTGCCTTGTTTTGTCTCTTTGCCTTGTCTTGCCTTGCCTTCCTTTCTCCTTTTGCCCTGATTTGCCTTGCCTTTCTTTTGACCTTTTGCCTTGCCTTGCCATGCTTTGCTCTTTTTCCTTGCCTTGCTTTGCCCTTTTGTATTTCCTTGCCTTGCCTTGCTTTGCCATTTTCCCTTGCCTTGCTTTCCCCTTTTGCCTTGCCTTTCCTTGCTTTGGCCTTTTTCCTGGCCCTGCCATGGTTTGTCCTTTTGACTTACCTTGCCTTGCCTTTCTTTGCACTTTTGCCTGGCCTTGCTTTGCCCTTTTGCCTTGCCTTGCTTTGCCATTTTGCCTTTCCTTGAATTGCCCTTTTGCCTTACCTTGCCTTGACTTGCTATACCCTTTTTCCTTGCCTTGCCTTGTCATGCTTTGCCTTTTTGACTTGCCTTGCTTTGCCCTTTTGCCTTGCCTTACTTTGCCCTTTTGCCTTGCTTTGCCTTGTTATGCTTTGCCCTTTTGCCTTGCCTTGCTTTGCCATTTTGCCTTTCCTTGAATTGCCCTTTTGCCTTACTTTGCCTTGACTTGCTATACCCTTTTTCCTTGCCTTGCCTTGTCATACTTTGCCATTTTGACTTGCTTTGCTTTGCCCTTTTGCCTTGCCTTGCTTTGCCATTTTGCCTTTCCTTGAATTGCCCTTTTGCCTTACCTTGCCTTGACTTGCTATACCCTTTTTCCTTGCCTTGCCTTGTCATGCTTTGCCCTTTTGACTTGCCTTGCTTTGCCCTTTTGCCTTGCCTTCCTTTGCCCTTTTGCCTTGCTTTGCCTTGTTATGCTTTGCCCTTTTGCCTTGTCTTGCTTTGCCATTTTGCTTTTCCTTGCATTGCCCTTTTGCCTTACCTTGCCTTGACTTGCTATACCCTTTTGCCTTGCCTTGCCTTGACATGCTTTGCCCTTTTGCCTTGCCTTGCCTTGTCATGCTTTGACCTTTTGACTTGCTTTGCTTTGCCCTTTTGCCTTGCCTTTCCTTGTTTTGCCGTTTTCAATTTCCTTGCATTGCCTTACTTTCATCTTTGCCTTGCCTTGACGTGTCTTCCTTATCCTTTCGCCTTGCCTTGCTTTGCTTTATCCTTTTTTCTTGTCTTACCTTGCCTTGCTTTGCCTCTTTGCCTTGTCTTGCCTTGCCTTCCTTTCTCCTTTTGCCCTGATTTGCCTTGCCTTTCTTTTGACCTTTTGCCTTGCCTTGTCTTGCCATGCTTTGCTCTTTTTCCTTGCCTTGCTTTGCCCTTTTGTCTTGCCTTGCCTTGCCTTGCTTTGCCATTTTCCCTTGCCTTGCTTTTCCCTTTTGCCTTGCCTTTCCTTGCTTTGGCCTTTTTCCTGGCCTTGCCATGGTTTGTCCTTTTGACTTACCTTGCCTTGCCTTTCTTTGCCCTTTTGCCTGGCCTTGCATTGAGTTGCCCTTTTTCCTTGCCTTGCCATGCTTTGCCCTTTTGCCTTGTCTTGCTTTGCCCTTTTGCCTTGCTTTGCCTTGTTATGGTTTGCCCTTTTGCCTTGCCTTGCTTTGCCATTTTGCCTTTCCTTGAATTGCCCTTTTGCCTTACCTTGCCTTGACTTGCTATACCCTTTTTCCTTGCCTTGCCTTGTCATTCTTTGCCCTTTTGACTTGCCTTGTTTTGCCCTTTTGCCTTGCTTTGCCTTGTTATGCTTTGCCCTTTTGCCTTGTCTTGCTTTGCCATTTTGCTTTTCCTTGCATTGCCCTTTTGCCTTACCTTGCCTTGTCATGCTTTGCTCTTTTGCCTTGCCTTGCCTTGTCATGCTTTGCCCTTTTGACTTGCTTTGCTTTGCCCTTTTGCCTTGCCTTTCCTTGTTTTGCCGTTTTGAATTGCCTTGCATTGCCTTGCTTTCATCTTTGCCTTGCCTTGACGTGTCTTCCTTATCCTTTTGCCTTGCCTTGCTTTGCTTTCTCCTTTTCCCTTGCCTTTCCTTGCCTTGCTTTACCCTTTTGCCTTCTCTTGCCTTGCCTTTCCATGCCTTGCTTTGCCCCTTTGCCTTACCTTGCCTTGCTATGCCCTTTTGCCTTGCCTTGCTTTGTCTCTTTGCCTTGTCTTCCCTTGCCTTCCTTTCTCCTTTTGCCCTGATTTGCCTTGCCTTTCTTTTGACCTTTTTGCCTTGCCTTGCCATGCTTTGCTCTTTTTCCTTGCCTTGCTTTGCCCTTTTGTCTTTCCTTGCCTTGCCTTGCCTTGCCATTTTCCCTTGCCTTGCTTTCCCCTTTTGCCTTGCCTTTCCTTGCTTTGGCCTTTTTCCTGGCCTTGCCATGCTTTTGTCCTTTTGACTTACCTTGCCTTGCCTTTCTTTGCACTTTTGCCTGGCCTTGCTTTGCCCTTTTGCCTTGCTTTGCCTTGTTATGCTTTGCCCTTTTGCCTTGCCTTGCTTTGCCATTTTGCCTTTCCTTGAATTGCCCTTTTGCCTTACCTTGCCTTGACTTGCTATACCCTTTTTCCTTGCCTTGCCTTGTCATGCTTTGCCCTTTTGACTTGCCTTGCTTTGCCCTTTTGCCTTGCCTTGCTTTGCCCTTTTGCCTTGCTTTGCCTTGTTATGCTTTGCCCTTTTGCCTTGCCTTGCTTTGCCATTTTGCCTTTCCTTGAATTGCCCTTTTGCCTTACTTTGCCTTGACTTGCTATACCCTTTTTCCTTGCCTTGCCTTGTCATACTTTGCCATTTTGACTTGCTTTGCTTTGCCCTTTTGCCTTGCCTTGCTTTGCCATTTTGCCTTTCCTTGAATTGCCCTTTTGCCTTACTTTGCCTTGACTTGCTATACCCTTTTTCCTTGCCTTGCCTTGTCATGCTTTGCCCTTTTGACTTGCTTTGCTTTGTCCTTTTGCCTTGCCTTGCTTTGCCATTTTGCCTTTCCTTGAATTGCCCTTTTGCCTTACCTTGCCTTGCCTTGCTATACCCTTTTTCCTTGCCTTGCCTAGTCATGCTTTGCCCTTTTGACTTGCCTTGCTTTGCCCTTTTGCCTTGTCTTGCTTTGCCCTTTTGCCTTGCTTTGCCTTGTTATATTTCCCTTTTGCCTTGTCTTGCTTTGCCATTTTGCGTTTCCTTGCATTGCCCTTTTGCCTTACCTTGCCTTGACATGCTTTACCCTTTTGCCTTGCCTTTCCTTTTCATGCTTTGCCCTTTTGCATTGCCTTGCCTTGTCATGCTTTGCCCTTTTGACTTGCTTTGCTTTGCCCTTTTGCCTTGCCTTTCCTTGTTTTGCCGGTTTCAATTTCCTTGCATTGCCTTACTTTCATCTTTGCCTTGCCTTGACGTGTCTTCCTTATCCTTTCGCCTTGCCTTGCTTTGCTTTCCCCTTTTGCCTTGCCTTACCTTGCCTTGCTTTGACTCTTTGCTTTGTCTTGCCTTGCCTTCCTTTCTCCTTTTGCCCTGATTTGCCTTGCCTTTCTTTTGACCTTTTGCCTTGCCTTGCCTTGCCATGCTTTGCCATTTTGCCTTTCCTTGCATTGCCCTTTTGCCTTACCTTGCCTTGTCATGCTTTGCCCTTTTGACTTGCTTTGCTTTGCCCTTTTGCCTTGCCTTTCCTTGTTTTGCCGTTTTGAATTGCCTTGCATTGCCTTACTTTCATCTTTGCCTTGCCTTGACGTGTCTTCCTTATCATTTTGCCTTGCCTTGCTTTGCTTTCCCCTTTTGCCTTGCCTTTCCTTGCCTTGCTTTACCCTTTTGCCTTCCTTTGCCTTGCCTTTCCATGCCTTCCTTTGACCCTTTGCCTTGCCTTGCTTTGACTCTTTGCCTTGACTTGCCTTGCCTTCCTTTCTCCTTTTGCCCTGATTTGCCTTGCCTTTCTTTTGACCTTTTGCCTTGCCTTGCCTTCCCATGCTTTTCTCTTTTTCCTTGCCTTGCTTTGCCCTTTTGTCTTGCCTTGTCTTGCCTTGCTTTGCCATTTTCCCTTGCCTTGCTTTCCCCTTTTGCCTTGCCTTTCCTTGCTTTGGCCTTTTTCCTGGCCTTGCCATGGTTTGTCATTTTGACTTACCTTGCCTTGCCTTTCTTTCCACTTTTGCCCGGCCTTGCATTGAGTTGCCCTTTTTCCTTGCCTTGCCATGCTTTGCCCTTTTGCCTTGCTCTGCTTTGCCCTTTTGCCTTGCTTTGCCTTGTTATGCTTTGCCCTTTTGCCTTGCCTTGCTTTGCCATTTTGCCTTTCCTTGAATTGCCCTTTTGCCTTACCTTGCCTTGACTTGCTATACCCTTTTTCCTTGCCTTGCCTTGTCATGCTTTGCCCTTTTGACTTGCCTTGCTTTGCCCTTTTGCCTTGCTTTGCCTTGTTATGCTTTGCCATTTTTGCCTTGTCTTGCTTTGCCATTTTGCCTTTCCTTGCATTGCCCTTTTGCCTTACCTTGCCTTGTCATGCTTTGCCCTTTTGCCTTGCCTTGCCTTGTCATGCTTTGCCCTTTTGACTTGCTTTGCTTTGCCCTTTTGCCTTGCCTTTCCTTGTTTTGCCGTTTTGAATTGCCTTGCATTGCCTTGCTTTCATCTTTGCCTTGCCTTGACGTTTCTTCCTTATCCTTTTGCCTTGCCTTGCTTTGCTTTCTCCTTTTCCCTTGCCTTTCCTTGCCTTGCTTTACCCTTTTGCCTTCCCTTGCCTTTGCCTTTCCATGCCTTGCTTTGCCCCTTTGCCTTACCTTGCCTTGCTTTGCCCTTTTGCCTTGCCTTGCTTTGTCTCTTTGCCTTGTCTTGCCTTGCCTTCCTTTCTCCTTTTGCCCTGATTTGCCTTGCCTTTCTTTTGACCTTTTGCCTTGCCTTGCCATGCTTTGCTCTTTTTCCTTGCCTTGCTTTGCCCTTTTGTCTTTCCTTGCCTTGCCTTGCTTTGCCATTTTCCCTTGCCTTGCTTTCCCCTTTTGCCTTGCCTTTCCTTGCTTTGGCCTTTTTCCTGGCCTTGCCATGGTTTGTCCTTTTGACTTACCTTGCCTTGCCTTTCTTTGCACTTTTGCCTGGCCTTGCTTTGCCCTTTTGCCTTGCCTTGCTTTGCCATTTTGCCTTTCCTTGAATTGCCCTTTTGCCTTACCTTGCCTTGACTTGCTATACCCTTTTTCCTTGCCTTGCCTTGTCATGCTTTGCCCTTTTGACTTGCCTTGCTTTGCCCTTTTGCCTTGCCTTGCTTTGCCCTTTTGCATTGCTTTGCCTTGTTATGCTTTGCCCTTTTGCCTTTCCTTGCTTTGCCATTTTGCCTTTCCTTGAATTGCCCTTTTGCCTTACTTTGCCTTGACTTGCTATACCCTTTTTCCTTGCCTTGCCTTGTCATACTTTGCCATTTTGACTTGCTTTGCTTTGCCCTTTTGCCTTGCCTTGCTTTGCCATTGTGCCTTTCCTTGAATTGCCCTTTTGCCTTACCTTGCCTTGACTTGCTATACCCTTTTTCCTTGCCTTGCCTTGTCATGCTTTACCCTTTTGACTTGCTTTGCTTTGTCCTTTTGCCTTGCCTTGCTTTGCCATTTTGCCTTTCCTTGCTTTGGCCTTTTGCCTTACCTTGCCTTGACTTGCTATACCCTTTTTCCTTGCCCTGCCTTGTCATGCTTTGCCCTTTTGACTTTCCTTGCTTTGCCCTTTTGCCTTGTCTTGCTTTGCCCTTTTGCCTTGCTTTGCCTTCTTATGCTTTCCCTTTTGTCTTGTCTTGCTTTGCCATTTTGCTTTTCCTTGCATTGCCCTTTTTCCTTACCTTGCCTTGACATGCTTTACCCTTTTGCCTTGCCTTGCCTTTTCATGCTTTGCCCTTTTGCCTTGCCTTGCCTTGTCATGCTTTGCCCTTTTCACTTGCTTTGCTTTGCCCTTTCCCTTGCCTTTCCTTGTTTTGCCGTTTTCAATTTCCTTGCATTGCCTTACTTTCATCTTTGCCTTGCCTTGACGTGTCTTCCTTATCCTTTCGCCTTGCCTTGCTTTGCTTTCCCCTTTTGCCTTGCCTTATCTTGCCTTGCTTTGCCTCTTTGCCTTGTCTTGCCTTGCCTTCCTTTCTCCTTTTGCCCTGATTTGCCTTGCCTTTCTTTTGACCTTTTGCCTTGCCTTGCCATGCTTTGCTCTTTTTCCTTGCCTTGCTTTGCCCTTTTGTCTTGCCTTGCCTTGCCTTGCTTTGCCATTTTCCCTTGCCTTGCTTTTCCCTTTTGCCTTGCCTTTCCTTGCTTTGGCCTTTTTCCTGGCCTTGCCATGGTTTGTCCTTTTGACTTACCTTGCCTTGCCTTTCTTTGCCCTTTTGCCTGGCCTTGCATTGAGTTGCCCTTTTTCCTTGCCTTGCCATGCTTTGCCCTTTTGCCTTGCCTTTCTTTGACCTTTTGTCTTTCCTTGAATTGCCCTTTTGCCTTACCTTGCCTTGACTTGCTATACCCTTTTTCCTTGCCTTGCCTTGCAATGCTTTGCCCTTTTGCCGTGCCTTGCTTTGCCATTTTGCCTTTCCTTGAATTGCCCTTTTGCCTTACCTTGCCTTGACTTGCTATAACCTTTTTCCTTGCCTTGCCTTGTCATGCTTTGCCCTTTTGACTTGCCTTGCTTTGCCCTTTTGCCTTGCTTTGCCTTGTTATGCTTTGCCATTTTTGCCTTGTCTTGCTTTGCCATTTAGCCTTTCCTTGCATTGCCCTTTTGCCTTACCTTGCCTTGTCATGCTTTGCCCTTTTGCCTTGCCTTGCCTTGTCATGCTTTGCCCTTTTCACTTGCTTTGCTTTGCCCTTTTGCCTTGCCTTTCCTTGTTTTGCCGTTTTGAATTGCCTTGCATTGCCTTGCTTTCTTCTTTGCCTTGCCTTGACGTGTCTTCCTTATCCTTTTGCCTTGCCTTGCTTTGCTTTCTCCTTTTCCCTTGCCTTTCCTTGCCTTGCTTTACCCTTTTGCCTTCCCTTGCCTTTGCCTTTCCATGCCTTGCTTTGCCCCTTTGCCTTACCTTGCCTTGCTATGCCCTTTTGCCTTGCCTTGCTTTGTCTCTTTGCCTTGTCTTGCCTTGCCTTCCTTTCTCCTTTTGCCCTGATTTGCCTTGCCTTTCTTTTGACCTTTTGCCTTGCCTTGCCATGCTTTGCTCTTTTTCCTTGCCTTGCTTTGCCCTTTTGTCTTTCCTTGCCTTGCCTTGCTTTGCCATTTTCCCTTGCCTTGCTTTCCCCTTTTGCCTTGCCTTTCCTTGCTTTGGCCTTTTTCCTGGCCTTGCCATGGTTTGTCCTTTTGACTTACCTTGCCTTGCCTTTCTTTGCACTTTTGCCTGGCCTTGCTTTGCCCTTTTGCCTTGCCTTGCTTTGCCATTTTGCCTTTCCTTGAATTGCCCTTTTGCCTTACCTTGCCTTGACTTGCTATACCCTTTTTCCTTGCCTTGCCTTGTCATGCTTTGCCCTTTTGACTTGCCTTGCTTTGCCCTTTTGCCTTGCCTTGCTTTGCCCTTTTGCCTTGCTTTGCCTTGTTATGCTTTGCCCTTTTGCCTTGCCTTGCTTTGCCATTTTGCCTTTCCTTGAATTGCCCTTTTGCCTTACTTTGCCTTGACTTGCTATACCCTTTTTCCTTGCCTTGCCTTGTCATACTTTGCCATTTTGACTTGCTTTGCTTTGCCCTTTTGCCTTGCCTTGCTTTGCCATTTTGCCTTTCCTTGAATTGCCCTTTTGCCTTACTTTGCCTTGACTTGCTATACCCTTTTTCCTTGCCTTGCCTTGTCATACTTTGCCATTTTGACTTGCTTTGCTTTGCCCTTTTGCCTTGCCTTGCTTTGCCATTTTGCCTTTCCTTGAATTGCCCTTTTGCCTTACCTTGCCTTGACTTGCTATACCCTTTTTCCTTGCCTTGCCTTGTCATGCTTTGCCCTTTTGACTTGCTTTGCTTTGTCCTTTTGCCTTGCCTTGCTTTGCCATTTTGCCTTTCCTTGAATTGCCCTTTTGCCTTACCTTGCCTTGACTTGCTATACCCTTTTTCCTTGCCTTGCCTTTTCATGCTTTGCCCTTTTGCCTTGCCTTGCTTTGCCATTTTGCCTTTCCTTGTATTGCCCTTTTGCCTTACCTTGCCTTGACTTGCTATACCCTTTTTCCTTGCCTTGCCTTGTCATGCTTTGCCCTTTTGACTTGCCTTGCTTTGCCCTTTTGCCTTGCTATGCCTTGTTATGCTTTGCCCTTTTGCCTTGTCTTGCTTTGCCCTTTTGCCTTACCTTGCCTTGTTATGCTTTGCCCTTTTGCCTTGCCTTGCCTTGTCATGCTTTGCCCTTTTCACTTGCTTTGCTTTGCCCTTTTGCCTTGCCTTGCTTTGCCCTTTTGCCTTGCCTTTCCTTGTTTTGCCATTTTGAATTGCCTTGCATTGCCTTGCTTTCATCTTTGCCTTGCCTTGACGTGTCTTCCTTATCCTTTTGCCTTGCCTTGCTTTGCTTTCTCCTTTTCCCTTGCCTTTCCTTGCCTTGCTTTACCCTTTTGCCTTCCCTTGCCTTTGCCTTTCCATGCCTTGCTTTGCCCCTTTGCCTTACCTTGCCTTGCTATGCCCTTTTGCCTTGCCTTGCTTTGTCTCTTTGCCTTGTCTTGCCTTGCCTTCCTTTCTCCTTTTGCCCTGATTTGCCTTGCCTTTCTTTTGACCTTTTGCCTTGCCTTGCCATGCTTTGCTCTTTTTCCTTGCCTTGCTTTGCCCTTTTGTCTTTCCTTGCCTTGCCTTGCTTTGCCATTTTCCCTTGCCTTTGCTTTCCCCTTTTGCCTTGCCTTTCCTTGCTTTGGCCTTTTTCCTGGCCTTGCCATGGTTTGTCCTTTTGACTTACCTTGCCTTGCCTTTCTTTCAACTTTTGCTTGGCCATGCTTTGCCCTTTTGCCTTGCCTTGCTTTGCCATTTTGCCTTTCCTTGAATTGCCCTTTTGCCTTACCTTGCCTTGACTTGCTATACCCTTTTTCCTTGCCTTGCCTTGTAATGCTTTGCTTTTTGACTTGCCTTGCTTTGCCCTTTTGCCTTGCCTTGCTTTGCCCTTTTGCCTTGCTTTGCCTTGTTATGCTTTGCCCTTTTGCCTTGCCTTGCTTTGCCATTTTGCCTTTCCTTGAATTGCCCTTTTGCCTTACTTTGCCTTGACTTGCTATACCCTTTTTCCTTGCCTTGCCTTGTCATACTTTGCCATTTTGACTTGCTTTGCTTTGCCCTTTTGCCTTGCCTTGCTTTGCCATTTTGCCTTTCCTTGAATTGCCCTTTTGCCTTACCTTGCCTTGACTTGCTATACACTTTTTCCTTGCCTTGCCTTGTCATGCTTTGCCCTTTTGACTTGCTTTGCTTTGTCCTTTTGCCTTGCCTTGCTTTGCCATTTTGCCTTTCCTTGAATTGCCCTTTTGCCTTACCTTGCCTTGACTTGCTATACCCTTTTTCCTTGCCTTGCCTTGTCATGCTTTGCCCTTTTGACTTTCCTTGCTTTGCCCTTTTGCCTTGCCTTGCTTTGCCCTTTTGCCTTGCTTTGCCTTTTTATGCTTTCCCTTTTGCCTTGTCTTGCTTTGCCATTTTGCTTTTCCTTGCATTGCCCTTTTGCCTTACCTTGCCTTGACATGCTTTACACTTTTGCCCTGCCTTGCCTTTTCATGCTTTGCCCTTTTGCATTGCCTTGCCTTGCCATGCTTTGCCCTTTTGACTTGCTTTGCTTTGCCCTTTTGTCTTGCCTTTCCTTGTTTTGCCGTTTTCAATTTCCTTGCATTGCCTTACTTTCATCTTTGCCTTGCCTTGACGTGTCTTCCTTATCCTTTCGCCTTGCCTTGCTTTGCTTTCCCCTTTTGCCTTGCCTTACCTTGCCTTGCTTTGCCTCTTTGCCTTGTCTTGCCTTGCCTTCCTTTCTCCTTTTGCCCTGATTTGCCTTGCCTTTCTTTTGACCTTTTGCCTTGCCTTGCCATGCTTTGCTCTTTTTCCTTGCCTTGCTTTGCCCTTTTGTCTTGCCTTGCCTTGCCTTGCTTTGCCATTTTCCCTTGCCTTGCTTTTCCCTTTTGCCTTGCCTTTCCTTGCTTTGGCCTTTTTCCTGGCCTTGCCATGGTTTGTCCTTTTGACTTACCTTGCCTTGCCTTTCTTTGCCCTTTTGCCTGGCCTTGCATTGAGTTGCACTTTTTCCTTGCCTTGCCATGCTTTGCCCTTTTGCCTTGCCTTGCTTTGCCATTTTGCCTTTCCTTGAATTGCCCTTTTGCCTTACCTTGCCTTGACTTGCTATAACCTTTTTCCTTGCCTTGCCTTTTCATGCTTTGCCCTTTTGCCTTCCCTTGCTTTGCCATTTTGCCTTTCCTTGAATTGCCCTTTTGCCTTACCTTGCCTTGACTTGCTATACCCTTTTTCCTTGCCTTGCCTTGTCATGCTTTGCCCTTTTGACTTGCCTTGCTTTGCCCTTTTGCCTTGTCTTGCTTTGCCATTTTGCCTTTCCTTGCATTGCCCTTTTGCCTTACCTTGCCTTGTCATGCTTTGCCCTTTTGCCTTGCCTTGACTTGTCATGCTTTGCCCTTTTGACTTGCTTTGCTTTGCCCTTTTGCCTTGCCTTTCCTTGTTTTGCCGTTTTGAATTGCCTTGCATTGCCTTGCTTTCATCTTTGCCTTGCCTTGACGTGTCTTCCTTATCCTTTTGCCTTGCCTTGCTTTGCTTTCTCCTTTTCCGTTGCCTTTCCTTGCCTTGCTTTACCCTTTTGCCTTCTCTTACCTTTCCTTTCCATGCCTTGCTTTGCCCCTCTACTTTACCTTGCCTTGCTTTGCCCTTTTGCCTTGCCTTGCTTTGTCTCTTTGCCTTGTCTTGCCTTGCCTTCCTTTCTCCTTTTGCCCTGATTTGCCTTGCCTTTCCTTTGACCTTTTGCCTTGCCTTGCCATGCTTTGCTCTTTTTCCTTGCCTTGCTTTGCCGTTTTGTCTTTCCTTGCCTTGCCTTGCTTTGCCATTTTCCCTTGCCTTGCTTTCCCCTTTTGCCTTGCCTTTCCTTGCTTTGGCCTTTTTCCTGGCCTTGCCATGGTTTGTCCTTTTGACTTACCTTGCCTTGCCTTTCTTTGCACTTTTGCCTGGCCTTGCTTTGCCCTTTTGCCTTGCCTAGCTTTGCCATTTTGCCTTTCCTTGAATTGCCCTTTTGCCTTACCTTGCCTTGACTTGCTATACCCTTTTTCCTTGCCTTGCCTTGTCATGCTTTGCCCTTTTGACTTGCCTTGCTTTGCCATTTTGCCTTTCCTTGAATTGCCCTTTTGCCTTACTTTGCCTTGACTTGCTATACCCTTTTTCCTTGCCTTGCCTTGTCATACTTTGCCATTTTGACTTGCTTTGCTTTGCCCTTTTGCCTTGCCTTGCTTTGCCATTTTGCCTTTCCTTTAATTGCCCTTTTGCCTTACCTTGCCTTGACTTGCTATACCCTTTTTCCTTGCCTTGCCTTGTCATGCTTTGCCCTTTTGACTTTCCTTGCTTTGCCCTTTTGCCTTGTCTTGCTTTGCCCTTTTGCCTTGCTTTGCCTTGTTATGCTTTCCCTTTTGCCTTGTCTTGCTTTGCCATTTTGCTTTTCCTTGCATTGCCCTTTTGTCTAACCTTGCCTTGACATGCTTTACCCTTTTGCCTTGCCTTGCCTTTTCATGCTTTGCCCTTTTGCATTGCCTTGCCTTGTCATGCTTTGCCCTTTTCACTTGCTTTGCTTTGCCCTTTTGCCTTGCCTTTCCTTGTTTTGCCGTTTTCAATTTCCTTGCATTGCC
The DNA here is from genome assembly GCF_036013475.1 of Columba livia. Classification (NCBI taxonomy): domain Eukaryota; kingdom Metazoa; phylum Chordata; class Aves; order Columbiformes; family Columbidae; genus Columba; species Columba livia. The sequence goes on from NW_027043103.1 coordinate 68,243, forward strand.
TTACTTTCATCTTTGCCTTGCCTTGACGTGTCTTCCTTATCCTTTCGCCTTGCCTTGCTTTGCTTTCCCCTTTTGCCTTGCCTTACCTTGCCTTGCTTTGCCTCTTTGCCTTGTCTTGCCTTGCCTTCCTTTCTCCTTTTGCCCTGATTTGCCTTGCCTTTCTTTTGACCTTTTGCCTTCCCTTGCCTTGCCATGCTTTGCTCTTTTTCCTTGCCTTGCTTTGCCCTTTTGTCTTGCCTTGCCTTGCCTTGCTTTGCCATTTTCCCTTGCCTTGCTTTTCCCTTTTGCCTTGCCTTTCCTTGCTTTGGCCTTTTTCCTGGCCTTGCCATGGTTTGTCCTTTTGACTTACCTTGCCTTGCCTTTCTTTGCCCTTTTGCCTGGCCTTGCATTGAGTTGCCCTTTTTCCTTGCCTTGCCATGCTTTGCCCTTTTGCCTTGCCTTGCTTTGCCATTTTGTCTTTCCTTGAATTGCCCTTTTGCCTTACCTTGCCTTGACTTGCTATACCCTTTTTCCTTGCCTTGCCTTGTCATGCTTTGCCCTTTTGACTTGCCTTGCTTTGCCATTTTGCCTTTCCTTGAATTGCCCTTTTGCCTTACCTTGCCTTGACTTGCTATACCCTTTTTCCTTGCCTTGCCTTGTCATGCTTTGCCCTTTTGACTTACCTTGCTTTGCCCTTTTGCCTTGCTTTGCCTTGTTATGCTTTGCCATTTTTGCCTTGTCTTGCTTTGCCATTTTGCCTTTCCTTGCATTGCCCTTTTGCCTTACCTTGCCTTGTCATGCTTTGCCCTTTTGCCTTGCCTTGCCTTGTCATGGTTTGCCCTTTTGACTTGCTTTGCTTTGCCCTTTTGCCTTGCCTTTCCTTGTTTTGCCGTTTTGAATTGCCTTGCATTGCCTTGCTTTCATCTTTGCCTTCCCTTGCCTTGCCTTCCTTTCTCCTTTCTCCTTCCTTTCTCCTACATTGCCTTACTTTCACATTTTGCCTTGCCTTACCTTGTCTTGCTTTGCCCTTTTGCTTTGCATTGCCTTGCCAGGCTTTGCCCATTGGCCTTCCCTTGCCTTTGCCTTTCCATGCCTTGCTTTGCCCCTTTGCCTTACCTTGCCTTGCTATGCCCTTTTGCCTTCCCTTGCTTTGTCTCTTTGCCTTGTCTTGCCTTGCCTTCCTTTCTCCTTTTGCCCTGATTTGCCTTGCCTTTCTTTTGACCTTTTGCCTTGCCTTGCCATGCTTTGCTCTTTTTCCTTGCCTTGCATTGCCCTTTTGTCTTTCCTTGCCTTGCCTTCTTTGCCATTTTTCCTTGCCTTGCTTTCCCCTTTTGCCTTGCCTTTCCTTGCTTTTGCCTTTTTCCTGGCCTTGCCATGGTTTGTCCTTTTGACTTACCTTGCCTTGCCTTTCTTTGCACTTTTGCCTGGCCTTGCTTTGCCCTTTTGCCTTGCCTTGCTTTGCCATTTTGCCTTTCCTTGAATTGCCCTTTTGCCTTACCTTGCCATGACTTGCTATACCCTTTTTCCTTGCCTTGCCTTGTCATGCTTTGCCCTTTTGACTTGCCTTGCTTTTCCCTTTTGCCTTGCCTTGCTTTGCCCTTTTGCCTTGCTTTGCCTTGTTATGCTTTGCCCTTTTGCCTTGCCTTGCTTTGCCATTTTGCCTTTCCTTGAATTGCCCTTTTGCCTTACTTTGCCTTGACTTGCTATACCCTTTTTCCTTGCCTTGCCTTGTCATACTTTGCCATTTTGACTTGCTTTGCTTTGCCCTTTTGCCTTGCCTTGCTTTGCTATTTTGCCTTTCCTTGAATTGCCCTTTTGCCTTACCTTGCCTTGACTTGCTATACCCTTTTTCCTTGCCTTGCCTTGTCATGCTTTGCCCTTTTGCCTTGTCTTGCTTTGCCATTTTGCCTTGTCTTGCTTTGCCCTTTTGCCTTGCTTTGCCTTGTTATGCTTTCCCTTTTGCCTTGTCTTGCTTTGCCATTTTGCTTTTCCTTGCATTGCCCTTTTGCCTTACCTTGCCTTGACATGCTTTGCCCTTTTCACTTGCTTTGCTTTGCCCTTTTGCCTTGCCTTTCCTTGTTTTGCCGTTTTCAATTTCCTTGCATTGCCTTACTTTCATCTTTGCCTTGCCTTGACGTGTCTTCCTTATCCTTTCGCCTTGCCTTGCTTTGCTTTCCCCTTTTGCCTTGCCTTACCTTGCCTTGCTTTGCCTCTTTGCCTTGTCTTGCCTTGCCTTCCTTTCTCCTTTTGCCCTGATTTGCCTTGCCTTTCTTTTGACCTTTTGCCTTCCCTTGCCTTGCCATGCTTTGCTCTTTTTCCTTGCCTTGCTTTGCCCTTTTGTCTTGCCTTGCCTTGCCTTGCTTTGCCATTTTCCCTTGCCTTGCTTTTCCCTTTTGCCTTGCCTTTCCTTGCTTTGGCCTTTTTCCTGGCCTTGCCATGGTTTGTCCTTTTGACTTACCTTGCCTTGCCTTTCTTTGCCCTTTTGCCTGGCCTTGCATTGAGTTGCCCTTTTTCCTTGCCTTGCCATGCTTTGCCCTTTTGCCTTGCCTTGCTTTGCCATTTTGTCTTTCCTTGAATTGCCCTTTTGCCTTACCTTGCCTTGACTTGCTATACCCTTTTTCCTTGCCTTGCCTTTTCATGCTTTGCCCTTTTGACTTGCCTTCCTTTGCCATTTTGCCTTTCCTTGAATTGCCCTTTTGCCTTACCTTGCCTTGACTTGCTATACCCTTTTTCCTTGCCTTGCCTTGTCATGCTTTGCCCTTTTGACTTACCTTGCTTTGCCCTTTTGCCTTGCTTTGCCTTGTTATGCTTTGCCATTTTTGCCTTGTCTTGCTTTGCCATTTTGCCTTTCCTTGCATTGCCCTTTTGCCTTACCTTGCCTTGTCATGCTTTGCCCTTTTGCCTTGCCTTGCCTTGTCATGGTTTGCCCTTTTGACTTGCTTTGCTTTGCCCTTTTGCCTTGCCTTTCCTTGTTTTGCCGTTTTGAATTGCCTTGCATTGCCTTGCTTTCATCTTTGCCTTCCCTTGCCTTGCCTTCCTTTCTCCTTTCTCCTTCCTTTCTCCTACATTGCCTTACTTTCACATTTTGCCTTGCCTTACCTTGTCTTGCTTTGCCCTTTTGCTTTGCATTGCCTTGCCAGGCTTTGCCCATTTGCCTTCCCTTGCCTTTGCCTTTCCATGCCTTGCTTTGCCCCTTTGCCTTACCTTGCCTTGCTATGCCCTTTTGCCTTGCCTTGCTTTGTCTCTTTGCCTTGTCTTGCCTTGCCTTCCTTTCTCCTTTTGCCCTGATTTGCCTTGCCTTTCTTTTGACCTTTTGCCTTGCCTTGCCATGCTTTGCTCTTTTTCCTTGCCTTGCTTAGCCCTTTTGTCTTTCCTTGCCTTGCCTTGCTTTGCCATTTTTCCTTGCCTTGCTTTCCCCTTTTGCCTTGCCTTTCCTTGCTTTTGCCTTTTTCCTGGCCTTGCCATGGTTTGTCCTTTTGACTTACCTTGCCTTGCCTTTCTTTGCACTTTTGCCTGGCCTTGCTTTGCCCTTTTGCCTTGCCTTGCTTTGCCATTTTGCCTTTCCTTGAATTGCCTTTTGCCTTACCTTGCCTTGACTTGCTATACCCTTTTTCCTTGCCTTGCCTTGTCATGCTTTGCCTTTTTGACTTGCCTTGCTTTGCCCTTTTGCCTTGCCTTGCTTTGCCCTTTTGCCTTGCTTTGCCTTGTTATGCTTTGCCCTTTTGCCTTGCCTTGCTTTGCCATTTTGCCTTTCCTTGAATTGCCCTTTTGCCTTACTTTGCCTTGACTTGCTATACCCTTTTTCCTTGCCTTGCCTTGTCATACTTTGCCATTTTGACTTGCTTTGCTTTGCCCTTTTGCCTTGCCTTGCTTTGCCATTTTGCCTTTCCTTGAATTGCCCTTTTGCCTTACCTTGCCTTGACTTGCTATACCCTTTTTCCTTGCCTTGCCTTGTCATGCTTTGCCCTTTTGACTTGCCTTGCTTTGCCCTTTTGCCTTGCCTTCCTTTGCCCTTTTGCCTTGCTTTGCCTTGTTATGCTTTGCCCTTTTGCCTTGTCTTGCTTTGCCATTTTGCTTTTCCTTGCATTGCCCTTTTGCCTTACCTTGCCTTGACTTGCTATACCCTTTTGCCTTGCCTTGCCTTGACATGCTTTGCCCTTTTGCCTTGCCTTGCCTTGTCATGCTTTGCCCTTTTGACATGCTTTGCTTTGCCCTTTTGCCTTGCCTTTCCTTGTTTTGCCGTTTTCAATTTCCTTGCATTGCCTTACTTTCATCTTTGCCTTGCCTTGACGTGTCTTCCTTATCCTTTCGCCTTGCCTTGCTTTGCTTTCCCCTTTTTTCTTGTCTTACCTTGCCTTGCTTTGCCTCTTTGCCTTGTCTTGCCTTGCCTTCCTTTCTCCTTTTGCCCTGATTTGCCTTGCCTTTCTTTTGACCTTTTGCCTTGCCTTGTCTTGCCATGCTTTGCTCTTTTTCCTTGCCTTGCTTTGCCCTTTTGTCTTGCCTTGCCTTGCCTTGCTTTGCCATTTTCCCTTGCCTTGCTTTTCCCTTTTGCCTTGCCTTTCCTTGCTTTGGCCTTTTTCCTGGCCTTGCCATGGTTTGTCCTTTTGACTTACCTTGCCTTGCCTTTCTTTGCCCTTTTGCCTGGCCTTGCATTGAGTTGCCCTTTTTCCTTGCCTTGCCATGCTTTGCCCTTTTGCCTTGCTTTGCTTTGCCCTTTTGCCTTGCTTTGCCTTGTTATGCTTTGCCCTTTTGCCTTGCCTTGCTTTGCCATTTTGCCTTTCCTTGAATTGCCCTTTTGCCTTACCTTGCCTTGACTTGCTATACCCTTTTTCCTTCCCTTGCCTTGTCATGCTTTGCCCTTTTGACTTGCCTTGTTTTGCCCTTTTGCCTTGCTTTGCCTTGTTATGCTTTGCCCTTTTGCCCTGTCTTGCTTTGCCATTTTGCTTTTCCTTCCATTGCCCTTTTGCCTTACCTTGCCTTGTCATGCTTTGCTCTTTTGCCTTGCCTTGCCTTGTCATGCTTTGCCCTTTTGACTTGCTTTGCTTTGCCCTTTTGCCTTGCCTTTCCTTGTTTTGCCGTTTTGAATTGCCTTGCATTGCCTTGCTTTCATCTTTGACTTGCCTTGACGTGTCTTCCTTATCCTTTTGCCTTGCCTTGCTTTGCTTTCTCCTTTTCCCTTGCCTTTCCTTGCCTTGCTTTACCCTTTTGCCTTCTCTTGCCTTGCCTTTCCATGCCTTGCTTTGCCCCTTTGCCTTACCTTGCCTTGCTATGCCCTTTTGCCTTGCCTTGCTTTGTCTCTTTGCCTTGTCTTGCCTTGCCTTCCTTTCTCCTTTTGCCCTGATTTGCCTTGCCTTTCTTTTGACCTTTTGCCTTGCCTTGCCATGCTTTGCTCTTTTTCCTTGCCTTGCTTTGCCCTTTTTTCTTTCCTTGCCTTGCCTTGCCTTGCCATTTTCCCTTGCCTTGCTTTCCCCTTTTGCCTTGCCTTTCCTTGCTTTGGCCTTTTTCCTGGCCTTGCCATGCTTTTGTCCTTTTGACTTACCTTGCCTTGCCTTCCTTTGCACTTTTGCCTGGCCTTGCTTTGCCCTTTTGCCTTTCCTTGAATTGCCCTTTTGCCTTACCTTGCCTTGCCTTGCTATACCCTTTTTCCTTGCCTTGCCTAGTCATGCTTTGCCCTTTTGACTTGCCTTGCTTTGCCCTTTTGCCTTGTCTTGCTTTGCCCTTTTGCCTTGCTTTGCCTTGTTATATTTCCCTTTTGCCTTGTCTTGCTTTGCCATTTTGCGTTTCCTTGCATTGCCCTTTTGCCTTACCTTGCCTTGACATGCTTTACCCTTTTGCCTTGCCTTGCCTTTTCATGCTTTGCCCTTTTGCATTGCCTTGCCTTGTCATGCTTTGCCCTTTTGACTTGCTTTGCTTTGTCCTTTTGCCTTGCCTTTCCTTGTTTTGCCGGTTTCAATTTCCTTGCATTGCCTTACTTTCATCTTTGCCTTGCCTTGACGTGTCTTCCTTATCCTTTCGCCTTGCCTTGCTTTGCTTTCCCCTTTTGCCTTGCCTTACCTTGCCTTGCTTTGACTCTTTGCCTTGTCTTGCCTTGCCTTCCTTTCTCCTTTTGCCCTGATTTGCCTTGCCTTTCTTTTGACCTTTTGCCTTGCCTTGCCTTGCCATGCTTTGCCATTTTGCCTTTCCTTGCATTGCCCTTTTGCCTTACCTTGCCTTGTCATGCTTTGCCCTTTTGACTTGCTTTGCTTTGCCCTTTTGACTTGCCTTTCCTTGTTTTGCCGTTTTGAATTGCCTTGCATTGCCTTACTTTCATCTTTGCCTTGCCTTGACGTGTCTTCCTTATCATTTTGCCTTGCCTTGCTTTGCTTTCCCCTTTTGCCTTGCCTTTCCTTGCCTTGCTTTACCCTTTTGCCTTCCTTTGCCTTGCCTTTCCATGCCTTCCTTTGACCCTTTGCCTTGCCTTGCTTTGACTCTTTGCCTTGACTTGCCTTGCCTTCCTTTCTCCTTTTGCCCTGATTTGCCTTGCCTTTCTTTTGACCTTTTGCCTTGCCTTGCCTTCCCATGCTTTTCTCTTTTTCCTTGCCTTGCTTTGCCCTTTTGTCTTGCCTTGTCTTGCCTTGCTTTGCCATTTTCCCTTGCCTTGCTTTCCCCTTTTGCCTTGCCTTTCCTTGCTTTGGCCTTTTTCCTGGCCTTGCCATGGTTTGTCATTTTGACTTACCTTGCCTTGCCTTTCTTTCCACTTTTGCCCGGCCTTGCATTGAGTTGCCCTTTTTCCTTGCCTTGCCATGCTTTGCCCTTTTGCCTTGCTCTGCTTTGCCCTTTTGCCTTGCTTTGCCTTGTTATGCTTTGCCCTTTTGCCTTGCCTTGCTTTGCCATTTTGCCTTTCCTTGAATTGCCCTTTTGCCTTACCTTGCCTTGACTTGCTATACCCTTTTTCCTTGCCTTGCCTTGTCATGCTTTGCCCTTTTGACTTGCCTTGCTTTGCCCTTTTGCCTTGCTTTGCCTTGTTATGCTTTGCCATTTTTGCCTTGTCTTGCTTTGCCATTTTGCCTTTCCTTGCATTGCCCTTTTGCCTTACCTTGCCTTGTCATGCTTTGCCCTTTTGCCTTGCCTTGCCTTGTCATGCTTTGCCCTTTTGACTTGCTTTGCTTTGCCCTTTTGCCTTGCCTTTCCTTGTTTTGCCGTTTTGAATTGCCTTGCATTGCCTTGCTTTCATCTTTGCCTTGCCTTGACGTTTCTTCCTTATCCTTTTGCCTTGCCTTGCTTTGCTTTCTCCTTTTCCCTTGCCTTTCCTTGCCTTGCTTTACCCTTTTGCCTTCCCTTGCCTTTGCCTTTCCATGCCTTGCTTTGCCCCTTTGCCTTACCTTGCCTTGCTATGCCTTTTTGCCTTGCCTTGCTTTGTCTCTTTGCCTTGTCTTGCCTTGCCTTCCTTTCTCCTTTTGCCCTGATTTGCCTTGCCTTTCTTTTGACCTTTTGCCTTGCCTTGCCATGCTTTGCTCTTTTTCCTTGCCTTGCTTTGCCCTTTTGTCTTTCCTTGCCTTGCCTTGCTTTGCCATTTTCCCTTGCCTTGCTTTCCCCTTTTGCCTTGCCTTTCCTTGCTTTGGCCTTTTTCCTGGCCTTGCCATGGTTTGTCCTTTTGACTTACCTTGCCTTGCCTTTCTTTGCACTTTTGCCTGGCCTTGCTTTGCCCTTTTGCCTTGCCTTGCTTTGCCATTTTGCCTTTCCTTGAATTGCCCTTTTGCCTTACCTTGCCTTGACTTGCTATACCCTTTTTCCTTGCCTTGCCTTGTCATGCTTTGCCCTTTTGACTTGCCTTGCTTTGCCCTTTTGCCTTGCCTTGCTTTGCCCTTTTGCATTGCTTTGCCTTGTTATGCTTTGCCCTTTTGCCTTTCCTTGCTTTGCCATTTTGCCTTTCCTTGAATTGCCCTTTTGCCTTACTTTGCCTTGACTTGCTATACCCTTTTTCCTTGCCTTGCCTTGTCATACTTTGCCATTTTGACTTGCTTTGCTTTGCCCTTTTGCCTTGCCTTGCTTTGCCATTGTGCCTTTCCTTGAATTGCCCTTTTGCCTTACCTTGCCTTGACTTGCTATACCCTTTTTCCTTGCCTTGCCTTGTCATGCTTTACCCTTTTGACTTGCTTTGCTTTGTCCTTTTGCCTTGCCTTGCTTTGCCATTTTGCCTTTCCTTGCTTTGGCCTTTTGCCTTACCTTGCCTTGACTTGCTATACCCTTTTTCCTTGCCTTGCCTTGTCATGCTTTGCCCTTTTGACTTTCCTTGCTTTGCCCTTTTGACTTGTCTTGCTTTGCCCTTTTGCCTTGCTTTGCCTTGTTATGCTTTCCCTTTTGCCTTGTCTTGCTTTGCCATTTTGCTTTTCCTTGCATTGCCCTTTTGCCTTACCTTGCCTTGACATGCTTTACCCTTTTGCCTTGCCTTGCCTTTTCATGCTTTGCCCTTTTGCCTTGCCTTGCCTTGTCATGCTTTGCCCTTTTCACTTGCTTTGCTTTGCCCTTTCCCTTGCCTTTCCTTGTTTTGCCGTTTTCAATTTCCTTGCATTGCCTTACTTTCATCTTTGCCTTGCCTTGACGTGTCTTCCTTATCCTTTCGCCTTGCCTTGCTTTGCTTTCCCCTTTTGCCTTGCCTTACCTTGCCTTGCTTTGCCTCTTTGCCTTGTCTTGCCTTGCCTTCCTTTCTCCTTTTGCCCTGATTTGCCTTGCCTTTCTTTTGACCTTTTGCCTTGCCTTGCCATGCTTTGCTCTTTTTCCTTGCCTTGCTTTGCCCTTTTGTCTTGCCTTGCCTTGCCTTGCTTTGCCATTTTCCCTTGCCTTGCTTTTCCCTTTTGCCTTGCCTTTCCTTGCTTTGGCCTTTTTCCTGGCCTTGCCATGGTTTGTCCTTTTGACTTACCTTGCCTTGCCTTTCTTTGCCCTTTTGCCTGGCCTTGCATTGAGTTGCCCTTTTTCCTTGCCTTGCCATGCTTTGCCCTTTTGCCTTGCCTTGCTTTGACCTTTTGTCTTTCCTTGAATTGCCCTTTTGCCTTACCTTGCCTTGACTTGCTATACCCTTTTTCCTTGCCTTGCCTTGCCATGCTTTGCCCTTTTGCCGTGCCTTGCTTTGCCATTTTGCCTTTCCTTGAATTGCCCTTTTGCCTTACCTTGCCTTGACTTGCTATAACCTTTTTCCTTGCCTTGCCTTGTCATGCTTTGCCCTTTTGACTTGCCTTGCTTTGCCCTTTTGCCTTGCTTTGCCTTGTTATGCTTTGCCATTTTTGCCTTGTCTTGCTTTGCCATTTAGCCTTTCCTTGCATTGCCCTTTTGCCTTACCTTGCCTTGTCATGCTTTGCCCTTTTGCCTTGCCTTGCCTTGTCATGCTTTGCCCTTTTCACTTGCTTTGCTTTGCCCTTTTGCCTTGCCTTTCCTTGTTTTGCCGTTTTGAATTGCCTTGCATTGCCTTGCTTTCATCTTTGCCTTGCCTTGACGTGTCTTCCTTATCCTTTTGCCTTGCCTTGCTTTGCTTTCTCCTTTTCCCTTGCCTTTCCTTGCCTTGCTTTACCCTTTTGCCTTCCCTTGCCTTTGCCTTTCCATGCCTTGCTTTGCCCCTTTGCCTTACCTTGCCTTGCTATGCCCTTTTGCCTTGCCTTGCTTTGTCTCTTTGCCTTGTCTTGCCTTGCCTTCCTTTCTCCTTTTGCCCTGATTTGCCTTGCCTTTCTTTTGACCTTTTGCCTTGGCTTGCCATGCTTTGCTCTTTTTCCTTGCCTTGCTTTGCCCTTTTGTCTTTCCTTGCCTTGCCTTGCTTTGCCATTTTCCCTTGCCTTGCTTTCCCCTTTTGCCTTGCCTTTCCTTGCTTTGGCCTTTTTCCTGGCCTTGCCATGGTTTGTCCTTTTGACTTACCTTGCCTTGCCTTTCTTTGCACTTTTGCCTGGCCTTGCTTTGCCCTTTTGCCTTGCCTTGCTTTGCCATTTTGCCTTTCCTTGAATTGCCCTTTTGCCTTACCTTGCCTTGACTTGCTATACCCTTTTTCCTTGCCTTGCCTTGTCATGCTTTGCCCTTTTGACTTGCCTTGCTTTGCCCTTTTGCCTTGCCTTGCTTTGCCCTTTTGCCTTGCTTTGCCTTGTTATGCTTTGCCCTTTTGCCTTTCCTTGCTTTGCCATTTTGCCTTTCCTTGAATTGCCCTTTTGCCTTACTTTGCCTTGACTTGCTATACCCTTTTTCCTTGCCTTGCCTTGTCATACTTTGCCATTTTGACTTGCTTTGCTTTGCCCTTTTGCCTTGCCTTGCTTTGCCATTTTGCCTTTCCTTGAATTGCCCTTTTGCCTTACTTTGCCTTGACTTGCTATACCCTTTTTCCTTGCCTTGCCTTGTCATACTTTGCCATTTTGACTTGCTTTGCTTTGCCCTTTTGCCTTGCCTTGCTTTGCCATTTTGTCTTTCCTTGAATTGCCCTTTTGCCTTACCTTGCCTTGACTTGCTATACCCTTTTTCCTTGCCTTGCCTTGTCATGCTTTGCCCTTTTGACTTGCTTTGCTTTGTCCTTTTGCCTTGCCTTGCTTTGCCATTTTGCCTTTCCTTGAATTGCACTTTTGCCTTACCTTGCCTTGACTTGCTATACCCTTTTTCCTTGCCTTGCCTTTTCATGCTTTGCCCTTTTGCCTTGCCTTGCTTTGCCATTTTGCCTTTCCTTGTATTGCCCTTTTGCCTTACCTTGCCTTGACTTGCTATACCCTTTTTCCTTGCCTTGCCTTGTCATGCTTTGCCCTTTTGACTTGCCTTGCTTTGCCCTTTTGCCTTGCTATGCCTTGTTATGCTTTGCCCTTTTGCCTTGTCTTGCTTTGCCCTTTTGCCTTACCTTGCCTTGTCATGCTTTGCCCTTTTGCCTTGCCTTGCCTTGTCATGCTTTGCCCTTTTCACTTGCTTTGCTTTGCCCTTTTGCCTTGCCTTGCTTTGCCCTTTTGCCTTGCCTTTCCTTGTTTTGCCGTTTTGAATTGCCTTGCATTGCCTTGCTTTCATCTTTGCCTTGCCTTGACGTGTCTTCCTTATCCTTTTGCCTTGCCTTGCTTTGCTTTCTCCTTTTCCCTTGCCTTTCCTTGCCTTGCTTTACCCTTTTGCCTTCCCTTGCCTTTGCCTTTCCATGCCTTGCTTTGCCCCTTTGCCTTACCTTGCCTTGCTATGCCCTTTTGCCTTGCCTTGCTTTGTCTCTTTGCCTTGTCTTGCCTTGCCTTCCTTTCTCCTTTTGCCCTGATTTGCCTTGCCTTTCTTTTGACCTTTTGCCTTGCCTTGCCATGCTTTGCTCTTTTTCCTTGCCTTGCTTTGCCCTTTTGTCTTTCCTTGCCTTGCCTTGCTTTGCCATTTTCCCTTGCCTTGCTTTCCCCTTTTCCCTTGCCTTTCCTTGCTTTGGCCTTTTTCCTGGCCTTGCCATGGTTTGTCCTTTTGCCTTACCTTGCCTTGCCTTTCTTTCAACTTTTGCTTGGCCATGCTTTGCCCTTTTGCCTTGCCTTGCTTTGCCATTTTGCCTTTCCTTGAATTGCCCTTTTGCCTTACCTTGCCTTGACTTGCTATACCCTTTTTCCTTGCCTTGCCTTGTAATGCTTTGCCTTTTTGACTTGCCTTGCTTTGCCCTTTTGCCTTGCCTTGCTTTGCCCTTTTGCCTTGCTTTGCCTTGTTATGCTTTGCCCTTTTGCCTTGCCTTGCTTTGCCATTTTGCCTTTCCTTGAATTGCCCTTTTGCCTTACTTTGCCTTGACTTGCTATACCCTTTTTCCTTGCCTTGCCTTGTCATACTTTGCCATTTTGACTTGCTTTGCTTTGCCCTTTTGCCTTGCCTTGCTTTGCCATTTTGCCTTTCCTTGAATTGCCCTTTTGCCTTACCTTGCCTTGACTTGCTATACCCTTTTTCCTTGCCTTGCCTTGTCATGCTTTGCCCTTTTGACTTGCTTTGCTTTGCCCTTTTGCCTTGCCTTGCTTTGCCATTTTGCCTTTCCTTGAATTGCCCTTTTGCCTTACCTTGCCTTGACTTGCTATACCCTTTTTCCTTGCCTTGCCTTGTCATGCTTTGCCCTTTTGCCTTGCCTTGCTTTGCCCTTTTGCCTTGCTTTCCCTTTTTATGCTTTCCCTTTTGCCTTGTCTTGCTTTGCCATTTTGCTTTTCCTTGCATTGCCCTTTTGCCTTACCTTGCCTTGACATGCTTTACCCTTTTGCCCTGCCTTGCCTTTTCATGCTTTGCCCTTTTGCATTGCCTTGCCTTGCCATGCTTTGCCCTTTTGACTTGCTTTGCTTTGCCCTTTTGCCTTGCCTTTCCTTGTTTTGCCGTTTTCAATTTCCTTGCATTGCCTTACTTTCATCTTTGCCTTGCCTTGACGTGTCTTCCTTATCCTTTCGCCTTGCCTTGCTTTGCTTTCCCCTTTTGCCTTGCCTTACCTTGCCTTGCTTTGCCTCTTTGCCTTGTCTTGCCTTGCCTTCCTTTCTCCTTTTGCCCTGATTTGCCTTGCCTTTCTTTTGACCTTTTGCCTTGCCTTGCCTTGCCATGCTTTGCTCTTTTTCCTTGCCTTGCTTTGCCCTTTTGTCTTGCCTTGCCTTGCCTTGCTTTGCCATTTTCCCTTGCCTTGCTTTTCCCTTTTGCCTTGCCTTTCCTTGCTTTGGCCTTTTTCCTGGCCTTGCCATGGTTTGTCCTTTTGACTTACCTTGCCTTGCCTTTCTTTGCCCTTTTGCCTGGCCTTGCATTGAGTTGCCCTTTTTCCTTGACTTGCCTTGCTTTGCCCTTTTGCCTTGCTTTGCCTTGTTATGCTTTGCCCTTTTGCCTTGTCTTGCTTTGCCATTTTGCCTTTCCTTGCATTGCCCTTTTGCCTTACCTTGCCTTGTCATGCTTTGCCCTTTTGCCTTGCCTTGACTTGTCATGCTTTGCCCTTTTGACTTGCTTTGCTTTGCCCTTTTGCCTTGCCTTTCCTTGTTTTGCCGTTTTGAATTGCCTTGCATTGCCTTGCTTTCATCTTTGCCTTGCCTTGACGTGTCTTCCTTATCCTTTTGCCTTGCCTTGCTTTGCTTTCTCCTTTTCCGTTGCCTTTCCTTGCCTTGCTTTACCCTTTTGCCTTCTCTTACCTTTCCTTTCCATGCCTTGCTTTGCCCCTTTGCTTTACCTTGCCTTGCTTTGCCCTTTTGCCTTGCCTTGCTTTGTCTCTTTGCCTTGTCTTGCCTTGCCTTCCTTTCTCCTTTTGCCCTGATTTGCCTTGCCTTTCCTTTGACCTTTTGCCTTGCCTTGCCATGCTTTGCTCTTTTTCCTTGCCTTGCTTTGCCGTTTTGTCTTTCCTTGCCTTGCCTTGCTTTGCCATTTTCCCTTGCCTTGCTTTCCCCTTTTGCCTTGCCTTTCCTTGCTTTGGCCTTTTTCCTGGCCTTGCCATGGTTTGTCCTTTTGACTTACCTTGCCTTGCCTTTCTTTGCACTTTTGCCTGGCCTTGCTTTGCCCTTTTGCCTTGCCTAGCTTTGCCATTTTGCCTTTCCTTGAATTGCCCTTTTGCCTTACCTTGCCTTGACTTGCTATACCCTTTTTCCTTGCCTTGCCTTGTCATGCTTTGCCCTTTTGACTTGCCTTGCTTTGCCATTTTGCCTTTCCTTGAATTGCCCTTTTGCCTTACTTTGCCTTGACTTGCTATACCCTTTTTCCTTGCCTTGCCTTGTCATACTTTGCCATTTTGACTTGCTTTGCTTTGCCCTTTTGCCTTGCCTTGCTTTGCCATTTTGCCTTTCCTTGAATTGCCCTTTTGCCTTACCTTGCCTTGACTTGCTATACCCTTTTTCCTTGCCTTGCCTTGTCATGCTTTGCCCTTTTGACTTTCCTTGCTTTGCCCTTTTGCCTTGTCTTGCTTTGCCCTTTTGCCTTTCTTTGCCTTGTTATGCTTTCCCTTTTGCCTTGTCTTGCTTTGCCATTTTGCTTTTCCTTGCATTGCCCTTTTGTCTTACCTTGCCTTGACATGCTTTACCCTTTTGCCTTGCCTTGCCTTTTCATGCTTTGCCCTTTTGCATTGCCTTGCCTTGTCATGCTTTGCCCTTTTCACTTGCTTTGCTTTGCCCTTTTGCCTTGCCTTTCCTTGTTTTGCCGTTTTCAATTTCCTTGCATTGCCTTACTTTCATCTTTGCCTTGCCTTGACGTGTCTTCCTTATCCTTTCGCCTTGCCTTGCTTTGCTTTCCCCTTTTGCCTTGCCTTACCTTGCCTTGCTTTGCCTCTTTGCCTTGTCTTGCCTTGCCTTCCTTTCTCCTTTTGCCCTGATTTGCCTTGCCTTTCTTTTGACCTTTTGCCTTCCCTTGCCTTGCCATGCTTTGCTCTTTTTCCTTGCCTTGCTTTGCCCTTTTGTCTTTCCTTGCCTTGCCTTGCCTTGCCATTTTCCCTTGCCTTGCTTTCCCCTTTTGCCTTGCCTTTCCTTGCTTTGGCCTTTTTCCTGGCCTTGCCATGCTTTTGTCCTTTTGACTTACCTTGCCTTGCCTTTCTTTGCACTTTTGCCTGGCCTTGCTTTGCCCTTTTGCCTTTCCTTGAATTGCCCTTTTGCCTTACCTTGCCTTGCCTTGCTATACCCTTTTTCCTTGCCTTGCCTAGTCATGCTTTGCCCTTTTGACTTGCCTTGCTTTGCCCTTTTGCCTTGTCTTGCTTTGCCCTTTTGCCTTGCTTTGCCTTGTTATATTTCCCTTTTGCCTTGTCTTGCTTTGCCATTTTGCGTTTCCTTGCATTGCCCTTTTGCCTTACCTTGCCTTGACATGCTTTACCCTTTTGCCTTGCCTTGCCTTTTCATGCTTTGCCCTTTTGCATTGCCTTGCCTTGTCATGCTTTGCCCTTTTGACTTGCTTTGCTTTGTCCTTTTGCCTTGCCTTTCCTTGTTTTGCCGGTTTCAATTTCCTTGCATTGCCTTACTTTCATCTTTGCCTTGCCTTGACGTGTCTTCCTTATCCTTTCGCCTTGCCTTGCTTTGCTTTCCCCTTTTGCCTTGCCTTACCTTGCCTTGCTTTGACTCTTTGCCTTGTCTTGCCTTGCCTTCCTTTCTCCTTTTGCCCTGATTTGCCTTGCCTTTCTTTTGACCTTTTGCCTTGCCTTGCCTTGCCATGCTTTGCCATTTTGCCTTTCCTTGCATTGCTTTTTGCCTTACCTTGCCTTGTCATGCTTTGCCCTTTTGACTTGCTTTGCTTTGCCCTTTTGCCTTGCCTTTCCTTGTTTTGCCGTTTTGAATTGCCTTGCATTGCCTTACTTTCATCTTTGCCTTGCCTTGACGTGTCTTCCTTATCATTTTGCCTTGCCTTGCTTTGCTTTCCCCTTTTGCCTTGCCTTTCCTTGCCTTGCTTTACCCTTTTGCCTTCCTTTGCCTTGCCTTTCCATGCCTTCCTTTGACCCTTTGCCTTGCCTTGCTTTGACTCTTTGCCTTGACTTGCCTTGCCTTCCTTTCTCCTTTTGCCCTGATTTGCCTTGCCTTTCTTTTGACCTTTTGCCTTGCCTTGCCTTCCCATGCTTTTCTCTTTTTCCTTGCCTTGCTTTGCCCTTTTGTCTTGCCTTGTCTTGCCTTGCTTTGCCATTTTCCCTTGCCTTGCTTTCCCCTTTTGCCTTGCCTTTCCTTGCTTTGGCCTTTTTCCTGGCCTTGCCATGGTTTGTCATTTTGACTTACCTTGCCTTGCCTTTCTTTCCACTTTTGCCCGGCCTTGCATTGAGTTGCCCTTTTTCCTTGCCTTGCCATGCTTTGCCCTTTTGCCTTGCTCTGCTTTGCCCTTTTGCCTTGCTTTGCCTTGTTATGCTTTGCCCTTTTGCCTTGCCTTGCTTTGCCATTTTGCCTTTCCTTGAATTGCCCTTTTGCCTTACCTTGCCTTGACTTGCTATACCCTTTTTCCTTGCCTTGCCTTGTCATGCTTTGCCCTTTTGACTTGCCTTGCTTTGCCCTTTTGCCTTGCTTTGCCTTGTTATGCTTTGCCATTTTTGCCTTGTCTTGCTTTGCCATTTTGCCTTTCCTTGCATTGCCCTTTTGCTTACCTTGCCTTGTCATGCTTTGCCCTTTTGCCTTGCCTTGCCTTGTCATGCTTTGCCCTTTTGACTTGCTTTGCTTTGCCCTTTTGCCTTGCCTTTCCTTGTTTTGCCGTTTTGAATTGCCTTGCATTGCCTTGCTTTCATCTTTGCCTTGCCTTGACGTTTCTTCCTTATCCTTTTGCCTTGCCTTGCTTTGCTTTCTCCTTTTCCCTTGCCTTTCCTTGCCTTGCTTTACCCTTTTGCCTTCCCTTGCCTTTGCCTTTCCATGCCTTGCTTTGCCCCTTTGCCTTACCTTGCCTTGCTATGCCTTTTTGCCTTGCCTTGCTTTGTCTCTTTGCCTTGTCTTGCCTTGCCTTCCTTTCTCCTTTTGCCCTGATTTGCCTTGCCTTTCTTTTGACCTTTTGCCTTGCCTTGCCATGCTTTGCTCTTTTTCCTTGCCTTGCTTTGCCCTTTTGTCTTTCCTTGCCTTGCCTTGCTTTGCCATTTTCCCTTGCCTTGCTTTCCCCTTTTGCCTTGCCTTTCCTTGCTTTGGCCTTTTTCCTGGCCTTGCCATGGTTTGTCCTTTTGACTTACCTTGCCTTGCCTTTCTTTGCACTTTTGCCTGGCCTTGCTTTGCCCTTTTGCCTTGCCTTGCTTTGCCATTTTGCCTTTCCTTGAATTGCCCTTTTGCCTTACCTTGCCTTGACTTGCTATACCCTTTTTCCTTGCCTTGCCTTGTCATGCTTTGCCCTTTTGACTTGCCTTGCTTTGCCCTTTTGCCTTGCCTTGCTTTGCCCTTTTGCATTGCTTTGCCTTGTTATGCTTTGCCCTTTTGCCTTTCCTTGCTTTGCCATTTTGCCTTTCCTTGAATTGCCCTTTTGCCTTACTTTGCCTTGACTTGCTATACCCTTTTTCCTTGCCTTGCCTTGTCATACTTTGCCATTTTGACTTGCTTTGCTTTGCCCTTTTGCCTTGCCTTGCTTTGCCATTTTGCCTTTCCTTGAATTGCCCTTTTGCCTTACTTTGCCTTGACTTGCTATACCCTTTTTCCTTGCCTTGCCTTGTCATACTTTGCCCTTTTGACTTGCTTTGCTTTGTCCTTTTGCCTTGCCTTGCTTTGCCATTTTGCCTTTCCTTGAATTGCCCTTTTGCCTTACCTTGCCTTGACTTGCTATACCCTTTTTCCTTGCCTTGCCTTGTCATGCTTTGCCCTTTTGACTTTCCTTGCTTTGCCCTTTTGACTTGTTTTGCTTTGCCCTTTTGCCTTGCTTTGCCTTGTTATGCTTTCCCTTTTGCCTTGTCTTGCTTTGCCATTTTGCTTTTCCTTGCATTGCCCTTTTGCCTTACCTTGCCTTGACATGCTTTACCCTTTTGCCTTGCCTTGCCTTTTCATGCTTTGCCCTTTTGCCTTGCCTTGCCTTGTCATGCTTTGCCCTTTTCACTTGCTTTGCTTTGCCCTTTCCCTTGCCTTTCCTTGTTTTGCCGTTTTCAATTTCCTTGCATTGCCTTACTTTCATCTTTGCCTTGCCTTGACGTGTCTTCCTTATCCTTTCGCCTTGCCTTGCTTTGCTTTCCCCTTTTGCCTTGCCTTACCTTGCCTTGCTTTGCCTCTTTGCCTTGTCTTGCCTTGCCTTCCTTTCTCCTTTTGCCCTGATTTGCCTTGCCTTTCTTTTGACCTTTTGCCTTGCCTTGCCATGCTTTGCTCTTTTTCCTTGCCTTGCTTTGCCCTTTTGTCTTGCCTTGCCTTGCCTTGCTTTGCCATTTTCCCTTGCCTTGCTTTTCCCTTTTGCCTTGCCTTTCCTTGCTTTGGCCTTTTTCCTGGCCTTGCCATGGTTTGTCCTTTTGACTTACCTTGCCTTGCCTTTCTTTGCCCTTTTGCCTGGCCTTGCATTGAGTTGCCCTTTTTCCTTGCCTTGCCATGCTTTGCCCTTTTGCCTTGCCTTGCTTTGACCTTTTGTCTTTCCTTGAATTGCCCTTTTGCCTTACCTTGCCTTGACTTGCTATACCCTTTTTCCTTGCCTTGCCTTGCCATGCTTTGCCCTTTTGCCGTGCCTTGCTTTGCCATTTTGCCTTTCCTTGAATTGCCCTTTTGCCTTACCTTGCCTTGACTTGCTATAACCTTTTTCCTTGCCTTGCCTTGTCATGCTTTGCCCTTTTGACTTGCCTTGCTTTGCCCTTTTGCCTTGCTTTGCCTTGTTATGCTTTGCCATTTTTGCCTTGTCTTGCTTTGCCATTTTGCCTTTCCTTGCATTGCCCTTTTGCCTTACCTTGCCTTGTCATGCTTTGCCCTTTTGCCTTGCCTTGCCTTGTCATGCTTTGCCCTTTTCACTTGCTTTGCTTTGCCCTTTTGCCTTGCCTTTCCTTGTTTTGCCGTTTTGAATTGCCTTGCATTGCCTTGCTTTCATCTTTGCCTTGCCTTGACGTGTCTTCCTTATCCTTTTGCCTTGCCTTGCTTTGCTTTCTCCTTTTCCCTTGCCTTTCCTTGCCTTGCTTTACCCTTTTGCCTTCCCTTGCCTTTGCCTTTCCATGCCTTGCTTTGCCCCTTTGCCTTACCTTGCCTTGCTATGCCCTTTTGCCTTGCCTTGCTTTGTCTCTTTGCCTTGTCTTGCCTTGCCTTCCTTTCTCCTTTTGCCCTGATTTGCCTTGCCTTTCTTTTGACCTTTTGCCTTGGCTTGCCATGCTTTTCTCTTTTTCCTTGCCTTGCTTTGCCCTTTTGTCTTTCCTTGCCTTGCCTTGCTTTGCCATTTTCCCTTGCCTTGCTTTCCCCTTTTGCCTTGCCTTTCCTTGCTTTGGCCTTTTTCCTGGCCTTGCCATGGTTTGTCCTTTTGACTTACCTTGCCTTGCCTTTCTTTGCACTTTTGCCTGGCCTTGCTTTGCCCTTTTGCCTTGCCTTGCTTTGCCATTTTGCCTTTCCTTGAATTGCCCTTTTGCCTTACCTTGCCTTGACTTGCTATACCCTTTTTCCTTGCCTTGCCTTGTCATGCTTTGCCCTTTTGACTTGCCTTGCTTTGCCCTTTTGCCTTGCCTTGCTTTGCCCTTTTGCCTTGCTTTGCCTTGTTATGCTTTGCCCTTTTGCCTTTCCTTGCTTTGCCATTTTGCCTTTCCTTGAATTGCCCTTTTGCCTTACTTTGCCTTGACTTGCTATACCCTTTTTCCTTGCCTTGCCTTGTCATACTTTGCCATTTTGACTTGCTTTGCTTTGCCCTTTTGCCTTGCCTTGCTTTGCCATTTTGCCTTTCCTTGAATTGCCCTTTTGCCTTACTTTGCCTTGACTTGCTATACCCTTTTTCCTTGCCTTGCCTTGTCATACTTTGCCATTTTGACTTGCTTTGCTTTGCCCTTTTGCCTTGCCTTGCTTTGCCATTTTGTCTTTCCTTGAATTGCCCTTTTGCCTTACCTTGCCTTGACTTGCTATACCCTTTTTCCTTGCCTTGCCTTGTCATGCTTTGCCCTTTTGACTTGCTTTGCTTTGTCCTTTTGCCTTGCCTTGCTTTGCCATTTTGCCTTTCCTTGAATTGCACTTTTGCCTTACCTTGCCTTGACTTGCTATACCCTTTTTCCTTGCCTTGCCTTTTCATGCTTTGCCCTTTTGCCTTGCCTTGCTTTGCCATTTTGCCTTTCCTTGTATTGCCCTTTTGCCTTACCTTGCCTTGACTTGCTATACCCTTTTTCCTTGCCTTGCCTTGTCATGCTTTGCCCTTTTGACTTGCCTTGCTTTGCCCTTTTGCCTTGCTATGCCTTGTTATGCTTTGCCCTTTTGCCTTGTCTTGCTTTGCCCTTTTGCCTTACCTTGCCTTGTCATGCTTTGCCCTTTTGCCTTGCCTTGCCTTGTCATGCTTTGCCCTTTTCACTTGCTTTGCTTTGCCCTTTTGCCTTGCCTTGCTTTGCCCTTTTGCCTTGCCTTTCCTTGTTTTGCCGTTTTGAATTGCCTTGCATTGCCTTACTTTCATCTTTGCCTTGCCTTGACGTGTCTTCCTTATCCTTTTGCCTTGCCTTGCTTTGCTTTCTCCTTTTCCCTTGCCTTTCCTTGCCTTGCTTTACCCTTTTGCCTTCCCTTGCCTTTGCCTTTCCATGCCTTGCTTTGCCCCTTTGCCTTACCTTGCCTTGCTATGCCCTTTTGCCTTGCCTTGCTTTGTCTCTTTGCCTTGTCTTGCCTTGCCTTCCTTTCTCCTTTTGCCCTGATTTGCCTTGCCTTTCTTTTGACCTTTTGCCTTGCCTTGCCATGCTTTGCTCTTTTTCCTTGCCTTGCTTTGCCCTTTTGTCTTTCCTTGCCTTGCCTTGCTTTGCCATTTTCCCTTGCCTTTGCTTTCCCCTTTTGCCTTGCCTTTCCTTGCTTTGGCCTTTTTCCTGGCCTTGCCATGGTTTGTCCTTTTGACTTACCTTGCCTTGCCTTTCTTTCAACTTTTGCTTGGCCATGCTTTGCCCTTTTGCCTTGCCTTGCTTTGCCATTTTGCCTTTCCTTGAATTGCCCTTTTGCCTTACCTTGCCTTGACTTGCTATACCCTTTTTCCTTGCCTTGCCTTGTAATGCTTTGCCTTTTTGACTTGCCTTGCTTTGCCCTTTTGCCTTGCCTTGCTTTGCCCTTTTGCCTTGCTTTGCCTTGTTATGCTTTGCCCTTTTGCCTTGCCTTGCTTTGCCATTTTGCCTTTCCTTGAATTGCCCTTTTGCCTTACTTTGCCTTGACTTGCTATACCCTTTTTCCTTGCCTTGCCTTGTCATACTTTGCCATTTTGACTTGCTTTGCTTTGCCCTTTTGCCTTGCCTTGTTTTGCCATTTTGCCTTTCCTTGAATTGCCCTTTTGCCTTACCTTGCCTTGACTTGCTATACCCTTTTTCCTTGCCTTGCCTTGTCATGCTTTGCCCTTTTGACTTGCTTTGCTTTGTCCTTTTGCCTTGCCTTGCTTTGCCATTTTGCCTTTCCTTGAATTGCCCTTTTGCCTTACCTTGCCTTGACTTGCTATACCCTTTTTCCTTGCCTTGCCTTGTCATGCTTTGCCCTTTTGCCTTGCCTTGCTTTGCCCTTTTGCCTTGCTTTCCCTTTTTATGCTTTCCCTTTTGCCTTGTCTTGCTTTGCCATTTTGCTTTTCCTTGCATTGCCCTTTTGCCTTACCTTGCCTTGACATGCTTTACCCTTTTGCCCTGCCTTGCCTTTTCATGCTTTGCCCTTTTGCATTGCCTTGCCTTGCCATGCTTTGCTCTTTTGACTTGCTTTGCTTTGCCCTTTTGCCTTGCCTTTCCTTGTTTTGCCGTTTTCAATTTCCTTGCATTGCCTTACTTTCATCTTTGCCTTGCCTTGACGTGTCTTCCTTATCCTTTCGCCTTGCCTTGCTTTGCTTTCCCCTTTTGCCTTGCCTTACCTTGCCTTGCTTTGCCTCTTTGCCTTGTCTTGCCTTGCCTTCCTTTCTCCTTTTGCCCTGATTTGCCTTGCCTTTCTTTTGACCTTTTGCCTTGCCTTGCCTTGCCATGCTTTGCTCTTTTTCCTTGCCTTGCTTTGCCCTTTTGTCTTGCCTTGCCTTGCCTTGCTTTGCCATTTTCCCTTGCCTTGCTTTTCCCTTTTGCCTTGCCTTTCCTTGCTTTGGCCTTTTTCCTGGCCTTGCCATGGTTTGTCCTTTTGACTTACCTTGCCTTGCCTTTCTTTGCCCTTTTGCCTGGCCTTGCATTGAGTTGCCCTTTTTCCTTGCCTTCCCATGCTTTGCCCTTTTGCCTTGCCTTGCTTTGCCATTTTGCCTTTCCTTGAATTGCCCTTTTGCCTTACCTTGCTTTGACTTGCTATAACCTTTTTCCTTGCCTTGCCTTTTCATGCTTTGCCCTTTTGCCTTGCCTTGCTTTGCCATTTTGCCTTTCCTTGAATTGCCCTTTTGCCTTACCTTGCCTTGACTTGCTATACCCTTTTTCCTTGCCTTGCCTTGTCATGCTTTGCCCTTTTGACTTGCCTTGCTTTGCCCTTTTGCCTTGCTTTGCCTTGTTATGCTTTGCCCTTTTGCCTTGTCTTGCTTTGCCATTTTGCCTTTCCTTGCATTGCCCTTTTGCCTTACCTTGCCTTGTCATGCTTTGCCCTTTTGCCTTGCCTTGACTTGTCATGCTTTGCCCTTTTGACTTGCTTTGCTTTGCCCTTTTGCCTTGCCTTTCCTTGTTTTGCCGTTTTGAATTGCCTTGCATTGCCTTGCTTTCATCTTTGCCTTGCCTTGACGTGTCTTCCTTATCCTTTTGCCTTGCCTTGCTTTGCTTTCTCCTTTTCCGTTGCCTTTCCTTGCCTTGCTTTACCCTTTTGCCTTCTCTTACCTTTCCTTTCCATGCCTTGCTTTGCCCCTTTGCTTTACCTTGCCTTGCTTTGCCCTTTTCCTTGCCTTGCTTTGTCTCTTTGCCTTGTCTTGCCTTGCCTTCCTTTCTCCTTTTGCCCTGATTTGCCTTGCCTTTCCTTTGACCTTTTGCCTTGCCTTGCCATGCTTTGCTCTTTTTCCTTGCCTTGCTTTGCCGTTTTGTCTTTCCTTGCCTTGCCTTGCTTTGCCATTTTCCCTTGCCTTGCTTTCCCCTTTTGCCTTGCCTTTCCTTGCTTTGGCCTTTTTCCTGGCCTTGCCATGGTTTGTCCTTTTGACTTACCTTGCCTTGCCTTTCTTTGCACTTTTGCCTGGCCTTGCTTTGCCCTTTTGCCTTGCCTAGCTTTGCCATTTTGCCTTTCCTTGAATTGCCCTTTTGCCTTACCTTGCCTTGACTTGCTATACCCTTTTTCCTTGCCTTGCCTTGTCATGCTTTGCCCTTTTGATTTGCCTTGCTTTGCCATTTTGCCTTTCCTTGAATTGCCCTTTTGCCTTACTTTGCCTTGACTTGCTATACCCTTTTTCCTTGCCTTGCCTTGTCATACTTTGCCATTTTGACTTGCTTTGCTTTGCCCTTTTGCCTTGCCTTGCTTTGCCATTTTGCCTTTCCTTGAATTGCCCTTTTGCCTTACCTTGCCTTGACTTGCTATACCCTTTTTCCTTGCCTTGCCTTGTCATGCTTTGCCCTTTTGACTTTCCTTGCTTTGCCCTTTTGCCTTGTCTTGCTTTGCCCTTTTGCCTTGCTTTGCCTTGTTATGCTTTCCCTTTTGCCTTGTCTTGCTTTGCCATTTTGCTTTTCCTTGCATTGCCCTTTTGTCTTACCTTGCCTTGACATGCTTTACCCTTTTGCCTTGCCTTGCCTTTTCATGCTTTGCCCTTTTGCATTGCCTTGCCTTGTCATGCTTTGCCCTTTTCACTTGCTTTGCTTTGCCCTTTTGCCTTGCCTTTCCTTGTTTTGCCGTTTTCAATTTCCTTGCATTGCCTTACTTTCATCTTTGCCTTGCCTTGACGTGTCTTCCTTATCCTTTCGCCTTGCCTTGCTTTGCTTTCCCCTTTTGCCTTGCCTTACCTTGCCTTGCTTTGCCTCTTTGCCTTGTCTTGCCTTGCCTTCCTTTCTCCTTTTGCCCTGATTTGCCTTGCCTTTCTTTTGACCTTTTGCCTTCCCTTGCCTTGCCATGCTTTGCTCTTTTTCCTTGCCTTGCTTTGCCCTTTTGTCTTGCCTTGCCTTGCCTTGCTTTGCCATTTTCCCTTGCCTTGCTTTTCCCTTTTGCCTTGCCTTTCCTTGCTTTGGCCTTTTTCCTGGCCTTGCCATGGTTTGTCCTTTTGACTTACCTTGCCTTGCCTTTCTTTGCCCTTTTGCCTGGCCTTGCATTGAGTTGCCCTTTTTCCTTGCCTTGCCATGCTTTGCCCTTTTGCCTTGCCTTGCTTAGCCATTTTGTCTTTCCTTGAATTGCCCTTTTGCCTTACCTTGCCTTGACTTGCTATACCCTTTTTCCTTGCCTTGCCTTTTCATGCTTTGCCCTTTTGACTTGCCTTGCTTTGCCATTTTGCCTTTCCTTGAATTGCCCTTTTGCCTTACCTTGCCTTGACTTGCTATACCCTTTTTCCTTGCCTTGCCTTGTCATGCTTTGCCCTTTTGACTTGCCTTGCTTTGCCCTTTTGCCTTGCTTTTGCTTGTTATGCTTTGCCCTTTTGCCTTGTCTTGCTTTCCCTTTTGCCTTACCTTGCCTTGTCATGCTTTGCCCTTTTGCCTTGCTTGCCTTGTCATGCTTTGACCTTTTGACTTGCTTTGCTTTGCCCTTTTGCCTTTCCTTTCCTTGTTTTGCCGTTTTGAATTGCCTTGCATTGCCTTGCTTTCATCTTTGCCTTGCCTTGACGTGTCTTCCTTATCCTTTTGCCTTGCCTTGCTTTGCTTTCTCCTTTTCCCTTGCCTTTCCTTGCCTTGCTTTACCCTTTTGCCTTCCCTTGCCTTTGCCTTTCCATGCCTTGCTTTGCCCCTTTGCCTTACCATGCCTTGCTATGCCCTTTTGCCTTGCCTTGCTTTGTCTCTTTACCTTGTCTTGCCTCGCCTTCCTTTCTCCTTTTGCCCTGATTTGCCTTGCCTTTCTTTTGACCTTTTGCCTTGCCTTGCCATGCTTTGCTCTTTTTCCTTGCCTTGCTTTGCCCTTTTGTCTTTCCTTGCCTTGCCTTGCTTTGCCATTTTCCCTTGCCTTGCTTTCCCCTTTTGCCTTGCCTTTCCTTGCTTTGGCCTTTTTCCTGGCCTTGCCATGGTTTGTCCTTTTGACTTACCTTGCCTTGCCTTTCTTTCAACTTTTGCTTGGCCATGCTTTGCCCTTTTGCCTTGCCTTGCTTTGCCATTTTGCCTTTCCTTGAATTGCCCTTTTGCCTTACCTTGCCTTGACTTGCTATACCCTTTTTCCTTGCCTTGCCTTGTAATGCTTTGCCTTTTTGACTTGCCTTGCTTTGCCCTTTTGCCTTGCCTTGCTTTGCCCTTTTGCCTTGCTTTGCCTTGTTATGCTTTGCCCTTTTGCCTTGCCTTGCTTTGCCATTTTGCCTTTCCTTGAATTGCCCTTTTGCCTTACTTTGCCTTGACTTGCTATACCCTTTTTCCTTGCCTTGCCTTGTCATACTTTGCCATTTTGACTTGCTTTGCTTTGCCCTTTTGCCTTGCCTTGTTTTGCCATTTTGCCTTTCCTTGAATTGCCCTTTTGCCTTACCTTGCCTTGACTTGCTATACCCTTTTTCCTTGCCTTGCCTTGTCATGCTTTGCCCTTTTGACTTGCTTTGCTTTGTCCTTTTGCCTTGCCTTGCTTTGCCATTTTGCCTTTCCTTGAATTGCCCTTTTGCCTTACCTTGCCTTGACTTGCTATACCCTTTTTCCTTGCCTTGCCTTGTCATGCTTTGCCCTTTTGCCTTGCCTTGCTTTGCCCTTTTGCCTTGCTTTCCCTTTTTATGCTTTCCCTTTTGCCTTGTCTTGCTTTGCCATTTTGCTTTTCCTTGCATTGCCCTTTTGCCTTACCTTGCCTTGACATGCTTTACCCTTTTGCCCTGCCTTGCCTTTTCATGCTTTGCCCTTTTGCATTGCCTTGCCTTGCCATGCTTTGCTCTTTTGACTTGCTTTGCTTTGCCCTTTTGCCTTGCCTTTCCTTGTTTTGCCGTTTTCAATTTCCTTGCATTGCCTTACTTTCATCTTTGCCTTGCCTTGACGTGTCTTCCTTATCCTTTCGCCTTGCCTTGCTTTGCTTTCCCCTTTTGCCTTGCCTTACCTTGCCTTGCTTTGCCTCTTTGCCTTGTCTTGCCTTGCCTTCCTTTCTCCTTTTGCCCTGATTTGCCTTGCCTTTCTTTTGACCTTTTGCCTTGCCTTGCCTTGCCATGCTTTGCTCTTTTTCCTTGCCTTGCTTTGCCCTTTTGTCTTGCCTTGCCTTGCCTTGCTTTGCCATTTTCCCTTGCCTTGCTTTTCCCTTTTGCCTTGCCTTTCCTTGCTTTGGCCTTTTTCCTGGCCTTGCCATGGTTTGTCCTTTTGACTTACCTTGCCTTGCCTTTCTTTGCCCTTTTGCCTGGCCTTGCATTGAGTTGCCCTTTTTCCTTGCCTTCCCATGCTTTGCCCTTTTGCCTTGCCTTGCTTTGCCATTTTGCCTTTCCTTGAATTGCCCTTTTGCCTTACCTTGCTTTGACTTGCTATAACCTTTTTCCTTGCCTTGCCTTTTCATGCTTTGCCCTTTTGCCTTGCCTTGCTTTGCCATTTTGCCTTTCCTTGAATTGCCCTTTTGCCTTACCTTGCCTTGACTTGCTATACCCTTTTTCCTTGCCTTGCCTTGTCATGCTTTGCCCTTTTGACTTGCCTTGCTTTGCCCTTTTGCCTTGCTTTGCCTTGTTATGCTTTGCCCTTTTGCCTTGTCTTGCTTTGCCATTTTGCCTTTCCTTGCATTGCCCTTTTGCCTTACCTTGCCTTGTCATGCTTTGCCCTTTTGCCTTGCCTTGACTTGTCATGCTTTGCCCTTTTGACTTGCTTTGCTTTGCCCTTTTGCCTTGCCTTTCCTTGTTTTGCCGTTTTGAATTGCCTTGCATTGCCTTGCTTTCATCTTTGCCTTGCCTTGACGTGTCTTCCTTATCCTTTTGCCTTGCCTTGCTTTGCTTTCTCCTTTTCCGTTGCCTTTCCTTGCCTTGCTTTACCCTTTTGCCTTCTCTTACCTTTCCTTTCCATGCCTTGCTTTGCCCCTTTGCTTTACCTTGCCTTGCTTTGCCCTTTTCCTTGCCTTGCTTTGTCTCTTTGCCTTGTCTTGCCTTGCCTTCCTTTCTCCTTTTGCCCTGATTTGCCTTGCCTTTCCTTTGACCTTTTGCCTTGCCTTGCCATGCTTTGCTCTTTTTCCTTGCCTTGCTTTGCCGTTTTGTCTTTCCTTGCCTTGCCTTGCTTTGCCATTTTCCCTTGCCTTGCTTTCCCCTTTTGCCTTGCCTTTCCTTGCTTTGGCCTTTTTCCTGGCCTTGCCATGGTTTGTCCTTTTGACTTACCTTGCCTTGCCTTTCTTTGCACTTTTGCCTGGCCTTGCTTTGCCCTTTTGCCTTGCCTAGCTTTGCCATTTTGCCTTTCCTTGAATTGCCCTTTTGCCTTACCTTGCCTTGACTTGCTATACCCTTTTTCCTTGCCTTGCCTTGTCATGCTTTGCCCTTTTGATTTGCCTTGCTTTGCCATTTTGCCTTTCCTTGAATTGCCCTTTTGCCTTACTTTGCCTTGACTTGCTATACCCTTTTTCCTTGCCTTGCCTTGTCATACTTTGCCATTTTGACTTGCTTTGCTTTGCCCTTTTGCCTTGCCTTGCTTTGCCATTTTGCCTTTCCTTGAATTGCCCTTTTGCCTTACCTTGCCTTGACTTGCTATACCCTTTTTCCTTGCCTTGCCTTGTCATGCTTTGCCCTTTTGACTTTCCTTGCTTTGCCCTTTTGCCTTGTCTTGCTTTGCCCTTTTGCCTTGCTTTGCCTTGTTATGCTTTCCCTTTTGCCTTGTCTTGCTTTGCCATTTTGCTTTTCCTTGCATTGCCCTTTTGTCTTACCTTGCCTTGACATGCTTTACCCTTTTGCCTTGCCTTGCCTTTTCATGCTTTGCCCTTTTGCATTGCCTTGCCTTGTCATGCTTTGCCCTTTTCACTTGCTTTGCTTTGCCCTTTTGCCTTGCCTTTCCTTGTTTTGCCGTTTTCAATTTCCTTGCATTGCCTTACTTTCATCTTTGCCTTGCCTTGACGTGTCTTCCTTATCCTTTCGCCTTGCCTTGCTTTGCTTTCCCCTTTTGCCTTGCCTTACCTTGCCTTGCTTTGCCTCTTTGCCTTGTCTTGCCTTGCCTTCCTTTCTCCTTTTGCCCTGATTTGCCTTGCCTTTCTTTTGACCTTTTGCCTTCCCTTGCCTTGCCATGCTTTGCTCTTTTTCCTTGCCTTGCTTTGCCCTTTTGTCTTGCCTTGCCTTGCCTTGCTTTGCCATTTTCCCTTGCCTTGCTTTTCCCTTTTGCCTTGCCTTTCCTTGCTTTGGCCTTTTTCCTGGCCTTGCCATGGTTTGTCCTTTTGACTTACCTTGCCTTGCCTTTCTTTGCCCTTTTGCCTGGCCTTGCATTGAGTTGCCCTTTTTCCTTGCCTTGCCATGCTTTGCCCTTTTGCCTTGCCTTGCTTAGCCATTTTGTCTTTCCTTGAATTGCCCTTTTGCCTTACCTTGCCTTGACTTGCTATACCCTTTTTCCTTGCCTTGCCTTTTCATGCTTTGCCCTTTTGACTTGCCTTGCTTTGCCATTTTGCCTTTCCTTGAATTGCCCTTTTGCCTTACCTTGCCTTGACTTGCTATACCCTTTTTCCTTGCCTTGCCTTGTCATGCTTTGCCCTTTTGACTTGCCTTGCTTTGCCCTTTTGCCTTGCTTTTGCTTGTTATGCTTTGCCCTTTTGCCTTGTCTTGCTTTCCCTTTTGCCTTACCTTGCCTTGTCATGCTTTGCCCTTTTGCCTTGCTTGCCTTGTCATGCTTTGACCTTTTGACTTGCTTTGCTTTGCCCTTTTGCCTTTCCTTTCCTTGTTTTGCCGTTTTGAATTGCCTTGCATTGCCTTGCTTTCATCTTTGCCTTGCCTTGACGTGTCTTCCTTATCCTTTTGCCTTGCCTTGCTTTGCTTTCTCCTTTTCCCTTGCCTTTCCTTGCCTTGCTTTACCCTTTTGCCTTCCCTTGCCTTTGCCTTTCCATGCCTTGCTTTGCCCCTTTGCCTTACCATGCCTTGCTATGCCCTTTTGCCTTGCCTTGCTTTGTCTCTTTACCTTGTCTTGCCTCGCCTTCCTTTCTCCTTTTGCCCTGATTTGCCTTGCCTTTCTTTTGACCTTTTGCCTTGCCTTGCCATGCTTTGCTCTTTTTCCTTGCCTTGCTTTGCCCTTTTGTCTTTCCTTGCCTTGCCTTGCTTTGCCATTTTCCCTTGCCTTGCTTTCCCCTTTTGCCTTGCCTTTCCTTGCTTTGGCCTTTTTCCTGGCCTTGCCATGGTTTGTCCTTTTGACTTACCTTGCCTTGCCTTTCTTTGCACTTTTGCCTGGCCTTGCTTTGCCCTTTTGCCTTGCCTTGCTTTGCCATTTTGCCTTTCCTTGAATTGCCCTTTTGCCTTACCTTGCCATGACTTGCTATACCCTTTTTCCTTGCCTTGCCTTGTCATGCTTTGCCTTTTTGACTTGCCTTGCTTTTCCCTTTTGCCTTGCCTTGCTTTGCCCTTTTGCCTTGCTTTGCCTTGTTATGCTTTGCCCTTTTGCCTTGCCTTGCTTTGCCATTTTGCCTTTCCTTGAATTGCCCTTTTGCCTTACTTTGCCTTGACTTGCTATACCCTTTTTCCTTGCCTTGCCTTGTCATACTTTGCCCTTTTGACTTGCTTTGCTTTGTCCTTTTGCCTTGCCTTGCTTTGCCATTTTGCCTTTCCTTGAATTGCCCTTTTGCCTTACCTTGCCTTGACTTGCTATACCCTTTTTCCTTGCCTTGCCTTGTCATGCTTTGCCCTTTTGACTTGCCTTGCTTTGCCCTTTTGCCTTGCCTTCCTTTGCCCTTTTGCCTTGCTTTGCCTTGTTATGCTTTGCCCTTTTGCCTTGTCTTGCTTTGCCATTTTGCTTTTCCTTGCATTGCCCTTTTGCCTTACCTTGCCTTGACTTGCTATACCCTTTTGCCTTGCCTTGCCTTGACATGCTTTGCATTTTTGCCTTGCCTTGCCTTGTCATGCTTTGCCCTTTTGACTTGCTTTGCTTTGCCCTTTTGCCTTGCCTTTCCTTGTTTTGCCGTTTTCAATTTCCTTGCATTGCCTTACTTTCATCTTTGCCTTGCCTTAACGTGTCTTCCTTATCCTTTCGCCTTGCCTTGCTTTGCTTTCCCCTTTTCCCTTGCCTTACCTTGCCTTGCTTTGCCTCTTTGCCTTGTCTTGCCTTGCCTTCCTTTCTCCTTTTGCCCTGATTTGCCTTGCCTTTCTTTTGACCTTTTGCCTTGCCTTGCCTTGCCATGCTTTGCTCTTTTTCCTTGCCTTGCTTTGCCCTTTTGTCTTGCCTTGCCTTGCCTTGCTTTGCCATTTTCCCTTGCCTTGCTTTTCCCTTTTGCCTTGCCTTTCCTTGCTTTGGCCTTTTTCCTGGCCTTGCCATGGTTTGTCCTTTTGACTTACCTTGCCTTGCCTTTCTTTGCCCTTTTGCCTGGCCTTGCATTGAGTTGCCCTTTTTCCTTGCCTTGCCATGCTTTGCCCTTTTGCCTTGCCTTGCTTTGCCATTTTGTCTTTCCTTGAATTGCCCTTTTGCCTTACCTTGCCTTGACTTGCTATAGCCTTTTTCCTTGCCTTGCCTTTTCATGCTTTGCCCTTTTGCCTTGCCTTGCTTTGCCATTTTGCCTTTCCTTGAATTGCCCTTTTGCCTTACCTTGCCTTGACTTGCTATACCCTTTTTCCTTGCCTTGCCTTGTCATGCTTTGCCCTTTTGACTTGCCTTGCTTTGCCCTTTTGCCTTGCTTTGCCTTGTTATGCTTTGCCATTTTTGCCTTGTCTTGCTTTGCCATTTTGCCTTTCCTTGCATTGCCCTTTTGCCTTACCTTGCCTTGTCATGCTTTGCCGTTTTGCCTTGCCTTGCCTTGTCATGGTTTGCCCTTTTGACTTGCTTTGCTTTGCCCTTTTGCCTTGCCTTTCCTTGTTTTGCCGTTTTGAATTGCCTTGCATTGCCTTGCTTTCATCTTTGCCTTGCCTTGACGTGTCTTCCTTATCCTTTTGCCTTGCCTTGCTTTGCTTTCTCCTTTTCCCTTGCCTTTCCTTGCCTTGCTTTACCCTTTTGCCTTCCCTTGCCTTTGCCTTTCCATGCCTTGCTTTGCCCCTTTGCCTTACCTTGCCTTGCTATGCCCATTTGCCTTGCCTTGCTTTGTCTCTTTGCCTTGTCTTGCCTTGCCTTCCTTTCTCCTTTTGCCCTGATTTGCCTTGCCTTTCTTTTGACCTTTTGCCTTGCCTTGCCATGCTTTGCTCTTTTTCCTTGCCTTGCTTTGCCCTTTTGTCTTTCCTTGCCTTGCCTTGCTTTGCCATTTTTCCTTGCCTTGCTTTCCCCTTTTGCCTTGCCTTTCCTTGCTTTGGCCTTTTTCCTGGCCTTGCCATGGTTTGTCCTTTTGACTTACCTTGCCTTGCCTTTCTTTGCACTTTTGCCTGGCCTTGCTTTGCCCTTTTGCCTTGCCTTGCTTTGCCATTTTGCCTTTCCTTGAATTGCCCTTTTGCCTTACCTTGCCTTGACTTGCTATACCCTTTTTCGTTGCCTTGCCTTGTCATGCTTTGCCCTTTTGACTTGCCTTGCTTTTCCCTTTTGCCTTGCCTTGCTTTGCCCTTTTGCCTTGCTTTGCCTTGTTATGCTTTGCCCTTTTGCCTTTCCTTGCTTTGCCATTTTGCCTTTCCTTGAATTGCCCTTTTGCCTTACTTTGCCTTGACTTGCTATACCCTTTTTCCTTGCCTTGCCTTGTCATACTTTGCCATTTTGACTTGCTTTGCTTTGCCCTTTTGCCTTGCCTTGCTTTGCCATTTTGCCTTTCCTTGAATTGCCCTTTTGCCTTACCTTGCCTTGACTTGCTATACCCTTTTTCCTTGCCTTGCCTTGTCATGCTTTGCCCTTTTGACTTTCCTTGCTTTGCCCTTTTGCCTTGTCTTGCTTTGCCCTTTTGCCTTGCTTTGCCTTGTTATGCTTTCCCTTTTGCCTTGTCTTGCTTTGCCATTTTGCTTTTCCTTGCATTGCCCTTTTGCCTTACCTTGCCTTGACATGCTTTGCCCTTTTGACTTGCTTTGCTTTGCCCTTTTGCCTTGCCTTTCCTTGTTTTGCCGTTTTCAATTTCCTTGCATTGCCTTACTTTCATCTTTGCCTTGCCTTGACGTGTCTTCCTTATCCTTTCGCCTTGCCTTGCTTTGCTTTCCCCTTTTGCCTTGCCTTACCTTGCCTTGCTTTGCCTCTTTGCCTTGTCTTGCCTTGCCTTCCTTTCTCCTTTTGCCCTGATTTGCCTTGCCTTTCTTTTGACCTTTTGCCTTCCCTTGCCTTGCCATGCTTTGCTCTTTTTCCTTGCCTTGCTTTGCCCTTTTGTCTTGCCTTGCCTTGCCTTGCTTTGCCATTTTCCCTTGCCTTGCTTTTCCCTTTTGCCTTGCCTTTCCTTGCTTTGGCCTTTTTCCTGGCCTTGCCATGGTTTGTCCTTTTGACTTACCTTGCCTTGCCTTTCTTTGCCCTTTTGCCTGGCCTTGCATTGAGTTGCCCTTTTTCCTTGCCTTGCCATGCTTTGCCCTTTTGCCTTGCCTTGCTTTGCCATTTTGCCTTTCCTTGAATTGCCTTTTTGCCTTACCTTGCCTTGACTTGCTATACCCTTTTTCCTTGCCTTGCCTTTTCATGCTTTGCCCTTTTGACTTGCCTTGCTTTGCCATTTTGCCTTTCCTTGAATTGCCCTTTTGCCTTACCTTGCCTTGACTTGGTATACCCTTTTTCCTTGCCTTGCCTTGTCATGCTTTGCCCTTTTGACTTGCCTTGCTTTGCCCTTTTGCCTTGCTTTGCCTTGTTATGCTTTGCCCTTTTGCCTTGTCTTGCTTTCCCATTTGCCTTACCTTGCCTTGTCATGCTTTGCCCTTTTGCCTTGCTTGCCTTGTCATGCTTTGCCCTTTTGACTTGCTTTGCTTTGCCCTTTTGCCTTGCCTTTCCTTGTTTTGCCGTTTTGAATTGCCTTGCATTGCCTTGCTTTCATCTTTGCCTTGCCTTGACGTGTCTTCCTTATCCTTTTGCCTTGCCTTGCTTTGCTTTCTCCTTTTCCCTTGCCTTTCCTTGCCTTGCTTTACCCTTTTGCCTTCCCTTGCCTTTCCCTTTCCATGCCTTGCTTTGCCCCTTTGCCTTACCATGCCTTGCTATGCCCTTTTGCCTTGCCTTGCTTTGTCTCTTTGCCTTGTCTTGCCCTGCCTTCCTTTCTCCTTTTGCCCTGATTTGCCTTGCCTTTCTTTTGACCTTTTGCCTTGCCTTGCCATGCTTTGCTCTTTTTCCTTGCCTTGCTTTGCCCTTTTGTCTTTCCTTGCCTTGCCTTGCTTTGCCATTTTCCCTTGCCTTGCTTTCCCCTTTTGCCTTGCCTTTCCTTGCTTTGGCCTTTTTCCTGGCCTTGCCATGGTTTGTCCTTTTGACTTACCTTGCCTTGCCTTTCTTTGCACTTTTGCCTGGCCTTGCTTTGCCCTTTTGCCTTGCCTTGCTTTGCCATTTTGCCTTTCCTTGAATTGCCCTTTTGCCTTACCTTGCCTTGACTTGCTATACCCTTTTTCCTTGCCTTGCCTTGTCATGCTTTGCCTTTTTGACTTGCCTTGCTTTGCCCTTTTGCCTTGCCTTGCTTTGCCCTTTTGCCTTGCTTTGCCTTGTTATGCTTTGCCCTTTTGCCTTGCCTTGCTTTGCCATTTTGCCTTTCCTTGAATTGCCCTTTTGCCTTACCTTGCCTTGACTTGCTATACCCTTTTTCCTTGCCTTGCCTTGTCATGCTTTGCCCTTTTGACTTGCCTTGCTTTGCCCTTTTGCCTTGCCTTCCTTTGCCCTTTTGCCTTGCTTTGCCTTGTTATGCTTTGCCCTTTTGCCTTGTCTTGCTTTGCCATTTTGCTTTTCCTTGCATTGCCCTTTTGCCTTACCTTGCCTTGACTTGCTATACCCTTTTGCCTTGCCTTGCCTTGACATGCTTTGCCCTTTTGCCTTGCCTTGCCTTGTCATGCTTTGCCCTTTTGACTTGCTTTGCTTTGCCCTTTTGCCTTGCCTTTCCTTGTTTTGCCGTTTTCAATTTCCTTGCATTGCCTTACTTTCATCTTTGCCTTGCCTTAACGTGTCTTCCTTATCCTTTCGCCTTGCCTTGCTTTGCTTTCCCCTTTTCCCTTGCCTTACCTTGCCTTGCTTTGCCTCTTTGCCTTGTCTTGCCTTGCCTTCCTTTCTCCTTTTGCCCTGATTTGCCTTGCCTTTCTTTTGACCTTTTGCCTTGCCTTGCCTTGCCATGCTTTGCTCTTTTTCCTTGCCTTGCTTTGCCCTTTTGTCTTGCCTTGCCTTGCCTTGCTTTGCCATTTTCCCTTGCCTTGCTTTTCCCTTTTGCCTTGCCTTTCCTTGCTTTGGCCTTTTTCCTGGCCTTGCCATGGTTTGTCCTTTTGACTTACCTTGCCTTGCCTTTCTTTGCCCTTTTGCCTGGCCTTGCATTGAGTTGCCCTTTTTCCTTGCCTTGCCATGCTTTGCCCTTTTGCCTTGCCTTGCTTTGCCATTTTGTCTTTCCTTGAATTGCCCTTTTGCCTTACCTTGCCTTGACTTGCTATAGCCTTTTTCCTTGCCTTGCCTTTTCATGCTTTGCCCTTTTGCCTTGCCTTGCTTTGCCATTTTGCCTTTCCTTGAATTGCCCTTTTGCCTTACCTTGCCTTGACTTGCTATACCCTTTTTCCTTGCCTTGCCTTTTCATGCTTTGCCCTTTTGACTTGCCTTGCTTTGCCCTTTTGCCTTGCTTTGCCTTGTTATGCTTTGCCATTTTTGCCTTGTCTTGCTTTGCCATTTTGCCTTTCCTTGCATTGCCCTTTTGCCTTACCTTGCCTTGTCATGCTTTGCCCTTTTGCCTTGCCTTGCCTTGTCATGGTTTGCCCTTTTGACTTGCTTTGCTTTGCCCTTTTGCCTTGCCTTTCCTTGTTTTGCCGTTTTGAATTGCCTTGCATTGCCTTGCTTTCATCTTTGCCTTGCCTTGACGTGTCTTCCTTATCCTTTTGCCTTGCCTTGCTTTGCTTTCTCCTTTTCCCTTGCCTTTCCTTGCCTTGCTTTACCCTTTTGCCTTCCCTTGCCTTTGCCTTTCCATGCCTTGCTTTGCCCCTTTGCCTTACCATGCCTTGCTATGCCCTTTTGCCTTGCCTTGCTTTGTCTCTTTGCCTTGTCTTGCCCTGCCTTCCTTTCTCCTTTTGCCCTGATTTGCCTTGCCTTTCTTTTGACCTTTTGCCTTGCCTTGCCATGCTTTGCTCTTTTTCCTTGCCTTGCTTTGCCCTTTTGTCTTTCCTTGCCTTGCCTTGCTTTGCCATTTTCCCTTGCCTTGCTTTCCCCTTTTGCCTTGCCTTTCCTTGCTTTGGCCTTTTTCCTGGCCTTGCCATGGTTTGTCCTTTTGACTTACCTTGCCTTGCCTTTCTTTGCACTTTTGCCTGGCCTTGCTTTGCCCTTTTGCCTTGCCTTGCTTTGCCATTTTGCCTTTCCTTGAATTGCCCTTTTGCCTTACCTTGCCTTGACTTGCTATACCCTTTTTCCTTGCCTTGCCTTGTCATGCTTTGCCCTTTTGACTTGCATTGCTTTGCCCTTTTGCCTTGCCTTGCTTTGCCCTTTTGCCTTGCTTTGCCTTGTTATGCTTTGCCCTTTTGCCTTGCCTTGCTTTGCCATTATGCCTTTCCTTGAATTGCCCTTTTGCCTTACTTTGCCTTGACTTGCTATACCCTTTTTCCTTGCCTTGCCTTGTCATACTTTGCCATTTTGACTTGCTTTGCTTTGCCCTTTTGCCTTGCCTTGCTTTGCCATTTTGCCTTTCCTTGAATTGCCCTTTTGCCTTACCTTGCCTTGACTTGCTATACCCTTTTTCCTTGCCTTGCCTTGTCATGCTTTGCCCTTTTGACTTGCCTTGCTTTGCCCTTTTGCCTTGCCTTCCTTTGCCCTTTTGCCTTGCTTTGCCTTGTTATGCTTTGCCCTTTTGCCTTGTCTTGCTTTGCCATTTTGCTTTTCCTTGCATTGCCCTTTTGCCTTACCTTGCCTTGACTTGCTATACCATTTTGCCTTGCCTTGCCTTGACATGCTTTGCCCTTTTGCCTTGCCTTGCCTTGTCATGCTTTGCCCTTTTGACTTGCTTTGCTTTGCCCTTTTGCCTTGCCTTTCCTTGTTTTGCCGTTTTCAATTTCCTTGCATTGCCTTACTTTCATCTTTGCCTTGCCTTGACGTGTCTTCCTTATCCTTTCGCCTTGCCTTGCTTTGCTTTCCCCTTTTGCCTTGCCTTACCTTGCCTTGCTTTGCCTCTTTGCCTTGTCTTGCCTTGCCTTCCTTTCTCCTTTTGCCCTGATTTGCCTTGCCTTTCTTTTGACCTTTTGCCTTGCCTTGCCTTGCCATGCTTTGCTCTTTTTCCTTGCCTTGCTTTGCCCTTTTGTCTTGCCTTGCCTTGCCTTGCTTTGCCATTTTCCCTTGCCTTGCTTTTCCCTTTTGCCTTGCCTTTCCTTGCTTTGGCCTTTTTCCTGGCCTTGCCATGGTTTGTCCTTTTGACTTACCTTGCCTTGCCTTTCTTTGCCCTTTTGCCTGGCCTTGCATTGAGTTGCCCTTTTTCCTTGCCTTGCCATGCTTTGCCCTTTTGCCTTGCCTTGCTTTGTCATTTTGCCTTTCCTTGAATTGCCCTTTTGCCTTACCTTGCCTTGACTTGCTATACCCTTTTTCCTTGCCTTGCCTTTTCATGCTTTGCCCTTTTGCCTTGCCTTGCTTTGCCATTTTGCCTTTCCTTTAATTGCCCTTTTGCCTTACCTTGCCTTGACTTGGTATACCCTTTTTCCTTGCCTTGCCTTGTCATGCTTTGCCCTTTTGACTTGCCTTGCTTTGCCCTTTTGCCTTGCTTTGCCTTGTTATGCTTTGCCCTTTTGCCTTGTCTTGCTTTCCCTTTTGCCTTACCTTGCCTTGTCATGCTTTGCCCTTTTGCCTTGCTTGCCTTGTCATGCTTTGCCCTTTTGACTTGCTTTGCTTTCCCCTTTTGCCTTGCCTTTCCTTGTTTTGCCGTTTTGAATTGCCTTGCATTGCCTTGCTTTCATCTTTGCCTTGCCTTGACGTGTCTTCCTTATCCTTTTGCCTTGCCTTGCTTTGCTTTCTCCTTTTCCCTTGCCTTTCCTTGCCTTGCTTTACCCTTTTGCCTTCCCTTGCCTTTGCCTTTCCATGCCTTGCTTTGCCCCTTTGCCTTACCATGCCTTGCTATGCCCTTTTGCCTTGCCTTGCTTTGTCTCTTTGCCTTGTCTTGCCTTGCCTTCCTTTCTCCTTTTGCCCTGATTTGCCTTGCCTTTCTTTTGACCTTTTGCCTTGCCTTGCCATGCTTTGCTCTTTTTCCTTGCCTTGCTTTGCCCTTTTGTCTTTCCTTGCCTTGCCTTCCTTTGCCATTTTCCCTTGCCTTGCTTTCCCCTTTTGCCTTGCCTTTCCTTGCTTTGGCCTTTTTCCTGGCCTTGCCATGGTTTGTCCTTTTGACTTACCTTGCCTTACCTTTCTTTGCACTTTTGCCTGGCCTTGCTTTGCCCTTTTGCCTTGCCTTGCTTTGCCATTTTGCCTTTCCTTGAATTGCCCTTTTGCCTTACCTTGCCTTGACTTGCTATACCCTTTTTCCTTGCCTTGCCTTGTCATGCTTTGCCTTTTTGACTTGCCTTGCTTTGCCCTTTTGCCTTGCCTTG
Organism: Columba livia; assembly: GCF_036013475.1. Lineage (NCBI taxonomy): Eukaryota > Metazoa > Chordata > Aves > Columbiformes > Columbidae > Columba > Columba livia. Next base: position 105,401 of record NW_027043103.1, read on the forward strand.
CTTTGCCCTTTTGCCTTGCTTTGCCTTGTTATGCTTTGCCCTTTTGCCTTGCCTTGCTTTGCCATTTTGCCTTTCCTTGAATTGCCCTTTTGCCTTACTTTGCCTTGACTTGCTATACCCTTTTTCCTTGCCTTGCCTTGTCATACTTTGCCATTTTGACTTGCTTTGCTTTGCCCTTTTGCCTTGCCTTGCTTTGCCATTTTGCCTTTCCTGGAATTGCCCTTTTGCCTTACCTTGCCTTGACTTGCTATACCCTTTTTCCTTGCCTTGCCTTGTCATGCTTTGCCCTTTTGACCTGCTTTGCTTTGTCCTTTTGCCTTGCCTTGCTTTGCCATTTTGCCTTTCCTTGAATTGCCCTTTTGCCTTACCTTGCCTTGACTTGCTATACCCTTTTTCCTTGCCTTGCCTTGTCATGCTTTGCCCTTTTGACTTGCCTTGCTTTGCCCTTTTGCCTTGCCTTCCTTTGCCCTTTTGCCTTGCTTTGCCTTGTTATGCTTTGCCCTTTTGCCTTGTCTTGCTTTGCCATTTTGCTTTTCCTTGCATTGCCCTTTTGCCTTACCTTGCCTTGACTTGCTATACCCTTTTGCCTTGCCTTGCCTTGACATGCTTTGCCCTTTTGCCTTGCCTTGCCTTGTCATGCTTTGCCCTTTTGACTTGCTTTGCTTTGCCCTTTTGCCTTGCCTTTCCTTGTTTTGCCGTTTTCAATTTCCTTGCATTGCCTTACTTTCATCTTTGCCTTGCCTTGACGTGTCTTCCTTATCCTTTCGCCTTGCCTTGCTTTGCTTTCCCCTTTTCCCTTGCCTTACCTTGCCTTGCTTTGCCTCTTTGCCTTGTCTTGCCTTGCCTTCCTTTCTCCTTTTGCCCTGATTTGCCTTGCCTTTCTTTTGACCTTTTGCCTTGCCTTGCCTTGCCATGCTTTGCTCTTTTTCCTTGCCTTGCTTTGCCCTTTTGTCTTGCCTTGCCTTGCCTTGCTTTGCCATTTTCCCTTGCCTTGCTTTTCCCTTTTGCCTTGCCTTTCCTTGCTTTGGCCTTTTTCCTGGCCTTGCCATGGTTTGTCCTTTTGACTTACCTTGCCTTGCCTTTCTTTGCCCTTTTGCCTGGCCTTGCATTGAGTTGCCCTTTTTCCTTGCCTTGCCATGCTTTGCCCTTTTGCCTTGCCTTGCTTTGCCATTTTGTCTTTCCTTGAATTGCCCTTTTGCCTTACCTTGCCTTGACTTGCTATACCCTTTTTCCTTGCCTTGCCTTTTCATGCTTTGCCATTTTGCCTTGCCTTGCTTTGCCATTTTGCCTTTCCTTGAATTGCCCTTTTGCCTTACCTTGCCTTGACTTGCTATACCCTTTTTCCTTGCCTTGCCTTGTCATGCTTTGCCCTTTTGACTTGCCTTGCTTTGCCCTTTTGCCTTGCTTTGCCTTGTTATGCTTTGCCATTTTTGCCTTGTCTTGCTTTGCCATTTTGCCTTTCCTTGCATTGCCCTTTTGCCTTACCTTGCCTTGTCATGCTTTGCCCTTTTGCCTTGCCTTGCCTTGTCATGGTTTGCCCTTTTGACTTGCTTTGCTTTGCCCTTTTGCCTTGCCTTTTCTTGTTTTGCCGTTTTGAATTGCCTTGCATTGCCTTGCTTTCATCTTTGCCTAGCCTTGACGTGTCTTCCTTATCCTTTTGCCTTGCCTTGCTTTGCTTTCTCCTTTTCCCTTGCCTTTCCTTGCCTTGCTTTACCCTTTTGCCTTCCATTGCCTTTGCCTTTCCATGCCTTGCTTTGCCCCTTTGCCTTACCTTGCCTTGCTATGCCCTTTTGCCTTGCCTTGCTTTGTCTCTTTGCCTTGTCTTGCCTTGCCTTCCTTTCTCCTTTTGCCCTGATTTGCCTTGCCTTTCTTTTGACCTTTTGCCTTGCCTTGCCATGCTTTGCTCTTTTTCCTTGCCTTGCTTTGCCCTTTTGTCTTTCCTTGCCTTGCCTTGCTTTGCCATTTTTCCTTGCCTTGCTTTCCCCTTTTTCCTTGCCTTTCCTTGCTTTGGCCTTTTTCCTGGCCTTGCCATGGTTTGTCCTTTTGACTTACCTTGCCTTGCCTTTCTTTGCACTTTTGCCTGGCCTTGCTTTGCCCTTTTGCCTTGCCTTGCTTTGCCATTTTGCCTTTCCTTGAATTGCCCTTTTGCCTTACCTTGCCTTGACTTGCTATACCCTTTTTCCTTGCCTTGCCTTGTCATGCTTTGCCCTTTTGACTTGCCTTGCTTTTCCCTTTTGCCTTGCCTAGCTTTGCCCTTTTGCCTTGCTTTGCCTTGTTATGCTTTGCCCTTTTGCCTTGCCTTGCTTTGCCATTTTGCCTTTCCTTGAATTGCCCTTTTGCCTTACTTTGCCTTGACTTGCTATACCCTTTTTCCTTGCCTTGCCTTGTCATACTTTGCCATTTTGACTTGCTTTGCTTTGCCCTTTTGCCTTGCCTTGCTTTGCCATTTTGCCTTTCCTTGAATTGCCCTTTTGCCTTACCTTGCCTTGACTTGCTATACCCTTTTTCCTTGCCTTGCCTTGTCATGCTTTGCCCTTTTGACTTTCCTTGCTTTGCCCTTTTGCCTTGTCTTGCTTTGCCCTTTTGCCTTGCTTTGCCTTGTTATGCTTTCCCTTTTGCCTTGTCTTGCTTTGCCATTTTCCTTTTCCTTGAATTGCCCTTTTGCCTTACCTTGCCTTGACATGCTTTGCCCTTTTGACTTGCTTTGCTTTGCCCTTTTGCCTTGCCTTTCCTTGTTTTGCCGTTTTCAATTTCCTTGCATTGCCTTACTTTCATCTTTGCCTTGCCTTGACGTGTCTTCCTTATCCTTTCGCCTTGCCTTGCTTTGCTTTCCCCTTTTGCCTTGCCTTACCTTGCCTTGCTTTGCCTCTTTGCCTTGTCTTGCCTTGCCTTCCTTTCTCCTTTTGCCCTGATTTGCCTTGCCTTTCTTTTGACCTTTTGCCTTGCCTTGCCTTGCCATGCTTTGCTCTTTTTCCTTGCCTTGCTTTGCCCTTTTGTCTTGCCTTGCCTTGCCTTGCTTTGCCATTTTCCCTTGCCTTGCTTTTCCCTTTTGCCTTGCCTTTCCTTGCTTTGGCCTTTTTCCTGGCCTTGCCATGGTTTGTCCTTTTGACTTACCTTGCCTTGCCTTTCTTTGCCCTTTTGCCTGGCCTTGCATTGAGTTGCCCTTTTTCCTGGCCTTGCCATGCTTTGCCCTTTTGCCTTGCCTTGCTTTGCCATTTTGCCTTTCCTTGAATTGCCCTTTTGCCTTACCTTGCCTTGACTTGCTATACCCTTTTTCCTTGCCTTGCCTTTTCATGCTTTGCCCTTTTGCCTTGCCTTGCTTTGCCATTTTGCCTTTCCTTTAATTGCCCTTTTGCCTTACCTTGCCTTGACTTGGTATACCCTTTTTCCTTGCCTTGCCTTGTCATGCTTTGCCCTTTTGACTTGCCTTGCTTTGCCCTTTTGCCTTGCTTTGCCTTGTTATGCTTTGCCCTTTTGCCTTGTCTTGCTTTCCCTTTTGCCTTACCTTGCCTTGTCATGCTTTGCCCTTTTGCCTTGCTTGCCTTGTCATGCTTTGCCCTTTTGACTTGCTTTGCTTTGCCCTTTTGCCTTGCCTTGCTTTGCCATTTTGCCTTTCCTGGAATTGCCCTTTTGCCTTACCTTGCCTTGACTTGCTATACCCTTTTTCCTTGCCTTGCCTTGTCATGCTTTGCCCTTTTGACTTGCTTTGCTTTGTCCTTTTGCCTTGCCTTGCTTTGCCATTTTGCCTTTCCTTGAATTGCCCTTTTGCCTTACCTTGCCTTGACTTGCTATACCCTTTTTCCTTGCCTTGCCTTGTCATGCTTTGCCCTTTTGACTTGCTTTGCTTTGTCCTTTTGCCTTGCCTTGCTTTGCCATTTTGCCTTTCCTTGAATTGCCCTTTTGCCTTACCTTGCCTTGACTTGCTATACCCTTTTTCCTTGCCTTGCCTTGTCATGCTTTGCCCTTTTGACTTGCCTTGCTTTGCCCTTTTGCCTTGTCTTGCTTTGCCCTTTTGCCTTGCTTTGCCTTGCCATGCTTTGCCCTTTTGCCTTGCCTTGCTTTGCCATTTTGTCTTTCCTTGAATTGCCCTTTTGCCTTACATTGCCTTGACTTGCTATACCCTTTTTCCTTGCCTTGCCTTTTCATGCTTTGCCCTTTTACCTTGCCTTGCTTTGCCATTTTGCCTTTCCTTGAATTGCCCTTTTGCCTTACCTTGCCTTGACTTGCTATACCCTTTTTCCTTGCCTTGCCTTGTCATGCTTTGCCCTTTTGACTTGCCTTGCTTTGCCCTTTTGCCTTGCTTTGCCATGTTATGCTTTGCCCTTTTGCCTTGTCTTGCTTTGCCATTTTGCCTTTCCTTGCATTGCCCTTTTGCCTTACCTTGCCTTGTCATGCTTTGCCCTTTTGCCTTGCCTTGCCTTGTCATGCTTTGCCCTTTTGACTTGCTTTGCCCTTTTGCCTTGCCTTTCCTTGTTTTGCCGTTTTGAATTGCCTTGCATTGCCTTGCTTTCATCTTTGCCTTGCCTTGACGTGTCTTCCTTATCCTTTTGCCTTGCCTTGCTTTGCTTTCTCCTTTTCCCTTGCCTTTCCTTGCCTTGCTTTATCATTTTGCCTTCCCTTGCCTTTGCCTTTCCATGCCTTGCTTTGCCCCTTTGCCTTATCTTGCCTTGCTATGCCCTTTTGCCTTGCCTTGCTTTGCATTTTGCCTTTCCTTGAATTGCCCTTTTGCCTTACCTTGCCTTGACTTGCTATACCCTTTTTCCTTGCCTTGCCATGTCATGCTTTGCCTTTTTGACTTGCCTTTCTTTGCCCTATTGCCTTGCCTTGCTTTGCCCTTTTGCCTTGCTTTGCCTTGTTATGCTTTGCCCTTTTGCCTTGCCTTGCTTTGCCATTTTGCCTTTCCTTGAATTGCCCTTTTGCCTTACTTTGCCTTGACTTGCTATACCCTTTTTCCTTGCCTTGCCTTGTCATACTTTGCCATTTTGACTTGCTTTGCTTTGCCCTTTTGCCTTGCCTTGCTTTGCCATTTTGCCTTTCCTTGAATTGCCCTTTTGCCTTACCTTGCCTTGACTTGCTATACCCTTTTTCCTTGCCTTGCCTTGTCATGCTTTGCCCTTTTGACTTGCTTTGCTTTGTCCTTTTGCCTTGCCTTGCTTTGCCATTTTGCCTTTCCTTGAATTGCCCTTTTGCCTTACCTTGCCTTGACTTGCTATACCCTTTTTCCTTGCCTTGCCTTGTCATGCTTTGCCCTTTTGACTTGCCTTGCTTTGCCCTTTTGCCTTGCTTTGCCATGTTATGCTTTGCCCTTTTGCCTTGTCTTGCTTTGCCATTTTGCCTTTCCTTGCATTGCCCTTTTGCCTTACCTTGCCTTGTCATGCTTTGCCCTTTTGACTTGCTTTGCTTTGCCCTTTTGCCTTGCCTTTCCTTGTTTTGCCGTTTTGAATTGCCTTGCATTGCCTTGCTTTCATCTTTGCCTTGCCTTGACGTGTCTTCCTTATCCTTTTGCCTTGCCTTGCTTTGCTTTCTCCTTTTCCCTTGCCTTTCCTTGCCTTGCTTTACCATTTTGCCTTCCCTTGCCTTTGCCTTTCCATGCCTTGCTTTGCCCCTTTGCCTTATCTTGCCTTGCTATGCCCTTTTGCCTTGCCTTGCTTTGTCTCTTTGCCTTGTCTTGCCTTGCCTTCCTTTCTCCTTTTGCCCTGATTTGCCTTGCCTTTCTTTTGACCTTTTGCCTTGCCTTGCCATGCTTTGCTCTTTTTCCTTGCCTTGCTTTGCCCTTTTGTCTTTCCTTGCCTTGCCTTGCTTTGCCATTTTCCCTTGCCTTGCTTTCCCCTTTTGCCTTGCCTTTCCTTGCTTTGGCCTTTTTCCTGGCCTTGCCATGGTTTGTCCTTTTGACTTACCTTGCCTTGCCTTTCTTTGCACTTTTGCCTGGCCTTGCTTTGCCCTTTTGCCTTGCCTTGCTTTGCCATTTTGCCTTTCCTTGAATTGCCCTTTTGCCTTACCTTGCCTTGACTTGCTATACCCTTTTTCCTTGCCTTTCCTTGTCATGCTTTGCCCTTTTGACTTGCATTGCTTTGCCCTTTTGCCTTGCCTTGCTTTGCCCTTTTGCCTTGCTTTGCCTTGTTATGCTTTGCCCTTTTGCCTTGCCTTGCTTTGCCATTATGCCTTTCCTTGAATTGCCCTTTTGCCTTACTTTGCCTTGACTTGCTATACCCTTTTTCCTTGCCTTGCCTTGTCATACTTTGCCATTTTGACTTGCTTTGCTTTGCCCTTTTGCCTTGCCTTGCTTTGCCATTTTGCCTTTCCTTGAATTGCCCTTTTGCCTTACCTTGCCTTGACTTGCTATACCCTTTTTCCTTGCCTTGCCTTGTCATGCTTTGCCCTTTTGACTTGCTTTGCTTTGTCCTTTTGCCTTGCCTTGCTTTGCCATTTTGCCTTTCCTTGAATTGCCCTTTTGCCTTACCTTGCCTTGACTTGCTATACCCTTTTTCCTTGCCTTGCCTTGTCATGCTTTGCCCTTTTGACTTGCCTTGCTTTGCCCTTTTGCCTTTCCTTGCTTTGCCATTCTGCCTTGCTTTGCCTTGTTATGCTTTCCCTTTTGCCTTGTCTTGCTTTGCCATTTTGCTTTTCCTTGCATTGCCCTTTTGCCTTACCTTGCCTTGACATGCTTTACCCTTTTGCCTTGCCTTGCCTTTTCATGCTTTGCCCTTTTGCATTGCCTTGCCTTGTCATGCTTTGCCCTTTTGACTTGCTTTGCTTTGCCCTTTTGCCTTGCCTTTCCTTGTTTTGCCGTTTTCAATTTCCTTGCATTGCCTTACTTTCATCTTTGCCTTGCCTTGACGTGTCTTCCTTATCCTTTCGCCTTGCCTTGCTTTGCTTTCCCCTTTTGCCTTGCCTTACCTTGCCTTGCTTTGCCTCTTTGCCTTGTCTTGCCTTGCCTTCCTTTCTCCTTTTGCCCTGATTTGCCTTGCCTTTCTTTTGACCTTTTGCCTTGCCTTGTCTTGCCATGCTTTGCTCTTTTTCCTTGCCTTGCTTTGCCCTTTTGTCTTGCCTTGCCTTGCCTTGCTTTGCCATTTTCCCTTGCCTTGCTTTTCCCTTTTGCCTTGCCTTTCCTTGCTTTGGCCTTTTTCCTGGCCTTGCCATGGTTTGTCCTTTTGACTTACCTTGCCTTGCCTTTCTTTGCCCTTTTGCCTGGCCTTGCATTGAGTTGCCCTTTTTCCTTGCCTTGCCATGCTTTGCCCTTTTGACTGGCCTTGCTTTGCCATTTTGTCTTTCCTTGAATTGCCCTTTTGCCTTACCTTGCCTTGACTTGCTATACCCTTTTTCCTTGCCTTGCCTTTTCATGCTTTGCCCTTTTGCCTTGCCTTGCTTTGCCATTTTGCCTTTCCTTGAATTGCCCTTTTGCCTTACCTTGCCTTGACTTGCTATACCCTTTTTCCTTGCCTTGCCTTGTCAGGCTTTGCCCTTTTGACTTGCCTTGCTTTGCCCTTTTGCCTTGCTTTGCCTTATTATGCTTTGCCCTTTTGCCTTGTCTTGCTTTGCCATTTTGCCTTTCCTTGCATTGCCCTTTTGCCTTACCTTGCCTTGTCATGCTTTACCCTTTTGCCTTGCTTTCCTTGTTTTGCCGTTTTGAATTACCTTGCATTGCCTAACTTTCATCTTTGCCTTGCCTTGACGTGTCTTCCTTATCATTTTGCCTTGCCTTGCTTTGCTTTCCCCTTTTGCCTTGCCTTTCCTTGCCTTGCTTTACCCTTTTGCATTCCTTTGCCTTGCCTTTCCATGCCTTCCTTTGACCCTTTGCCTTGCCTTGCTTTGACTCTTTGCCTTGACTTGCCTTGCCTTCCTTTCTCCTTTTGCCCTGATTTGCCTTGCCTTTCTTTTGACCTTTTGCCTTGCCTTGCCTTGCCATGCTTTGCTCTTTTTCCTTGCCTTGCTTTGCCCTTTTGTCTTGCCTTACCTTGCCTTGCTTTGCCATTTTCCCTAGCCTTGCTTTCCCCTTTTGCCTTGCCTTTCCTTGCTTTGGCCTTTTTCCTGGCCTTGCCATGGTTTGTCCTTTTGACTTACCTTGCCTTGCCTTTCTTTGCACTTTTGCCCGGCCTTGCATTGAGTTGCCCTTTTTCCTTGCCTTGCCATGCTTTGCCCTTTTGCCTTGCCTTGCTTTGCCCTTTTGCCTTGCTTTGCCTTGTTATGCTTTCCCCTTTTGCCTTGCCTTGCTTTGCCATTTTGCCTTTCCTTGAATTGCCCTTTTGCCTTACCTTGCCTTGACTTGCTATAGCCTTTTTCCTTGCCTTGCCTTGTCATACTTTGCCCTTTTGACTTGCTTTGCTTTGTCCTTTTGCCTTGCCTTGCTTTGCCATTTTGCCTTTCCTTGAATTGCCCTTTTGCCTTACCTTGCCTTGACTTGCTATACCCTTTTTCCTTGCCTTGCCTTGTCATGCTTTGCCCTTTTGACTTGCCTTGCTTTGCCCTTTTGCCTTGCTTTGCCTTGTTATGCTTTGCCATTTTTGCCTTGTCTTGCTTTGCCATTTTGCCTTTCCTTGCATTGCCCTTTTGCCTTACCTTGCCTTGTCATGCTTTGCCCTTTTGCCTTGCCTTGCCTTGTCATGCTTTGCCCTTTTGACTTGCTTTGCTTTGCCCTTTTGCCTTGCCTTTCCTTGTTTTGCCGTTTTGAATTGCCTTGCATTGCCTTGCTTTCATCTTTGCCTTGCCTTGACGTGTCTTCCTTATCCTTTTGCCTTGCCTTGCTTTGCTTTCTCCTTTTCCCTTGCCTTTCCTTGCCTTGCTTTACCCTTTTGCCTTCCCTTGCCTTTGCCATTTTGCCTTGCCTTGCTTTGCCCTTTGCCTTACCTTGCCTTGCTATGCCCTTTTGCCTTGCCTTGCTTTGTCTCTTTGCCTTGTCTTGCCTTGCCTTCCTTTCTCCTTTTGCCCTGATTTGCCTTGCCTTTCCTTTGACCTTTTGCCTTGCCTTGCCATGCTTTGCTCTTTTTCCTTGCCTTGCTTGGCCCTTTTGTCTTTCCTTGCCTTGCCTTGCTTTGCCATTTTCCCTTGCCTTGCTTTCCCCTTTTGCCTTGCCTTTCCTTGCTTTGGCCTTTTTCCTGGCCTTGCCATGGTTTGTCCTTTTGACTTACCTTGCCTTGCATTTCTTTGCACTTTTGCCTGGCCTTGCTTTGCCCTTTTGCCTTGCCTAGCTTTGCCATTTTGCCTTTCCTTGAATTGCCCTTTTGCCTTACCTTGCCTTGACTTGCTATACCCTTTTTCCTTGCCTTGCCTTGTCATACTTTGCCCTTTTTACTTGCCTTGCTTTGCCATTTTGCCTTTCCTTGAATTGCCCTTTTGCCTTACTTTGCCTTGACTTGCTATACACTTTTTCCTTGCCTTGCCTTGTCATACTTTGCCATTTTGACTTGCTTTGCTTTGCCCTTTTGCCTTGCCTTGCTTTGCCATTTTGCCGTTCCTTGAATTGCCCTTTTGCCTTACCTTGCCTTGACTTGCTATACCCTTTTTCCTTGCCTTGCCTTGTCATGCTTTGCCCTTTTGACTTTCCTTGCTTTGCCCTTTTGCCTTGTCTTGCTTTGCCCTTTTGCCTTGCTTTGCCTTGTTATGCTTTCCCTTTTGCCTTGCCTTGCTTTGCCATTTTGCCTTTCCTTGAATTGCCCTTTTGCCTTACCTTGCCTTGACTTGCTATACCCTTTTTCCTTGCCTTGCCTTGTCATGCTTTGCCCTTTTGACTTGCTTTGCTTTCCCCTTTTGCCTTGCCTTACCTTGCCTTGCTTTGCCTCTTTGCCTTGTCTTGCCTTGCCTTCCTTTCTCCTTTTGCCCTGATTTGCCTTGCCTTTCTTTTGACCTTTTGCCTTGCCTTGCCTTGCCATGCTTTGCTCTTTTTCCTTGCCTTGCTTTGCCCTTTTGTCTTGCCTTGCCTTGCCTTGCTTTGCCATTTTCCCTTACCTTGCTTTTCCCTTTTGCCTTGCCTTTCCTTGCTTTGGCCTTTTTCCTGGCCTTGCCTTGGTTTGTCCTTTTGACTTACCTTGCCTTGCCTTTCTTTGCCCTTTTGCCTGGCCTTGCATTGAGTTGCCCTTTTTCCTTGCCTTGCCATGCTTTGCCCTTTTGCCTTGCCTTGCTTTGCCATTTTGTCTTTCCTTGAATTGCCCTTTTGCCTTACCTTGCCTTGACTTGCTATACCCTTTTTCCTTGCCTTGCCTTTTCATGCTTTGCCCTTTTGCCTTGCCTTGCTTTGCCATTTTGCCTTTCCTTGAATTGCCCTTTTGCCTTACCTTGCCTTGACTTGCTATACCCTTTTTCCTTGCCTTGCCTTGTCATGCTTTGCCCTTTTGCCTTGCCTTGCTTTGCCATTTTGTCTTTCCTTGAATTGCCCTTTTGCCTTACGTTGCCTTGACTTGCTATACCCTTTTTCCTTGCCTTGCCTTTTCATGCTTTGCTCTTTTGCCTTGCCTTGCTTTGCCATTTTGCCTTTCCTTGAATTGCCCTTTTGCCTTACCTTGCCTTGACTTGCTATACCCTTTTTCCTTGCCTTGCCTTGTCATGCTTTGCCCTTTTGACTTGCTTTGCTTTGTCCTTTTGCCTTGCCTTGCTTTGCCATTTTGCCTTTCCTTGAATTGCCCTTTTGCCTTACCTTGCCTTGACTTGCTATACCCTTTTTCCTTGCCATGCCTTGTCATGCTTTGCCCTTTTGACTTGCTTTGCTTTGTCCTTTTGCCTTGCCTTGCTTTGCCATTTTGCCTTTCCTTGAATTGCCCTTTTGCCTTACCTTGCCTTGACTTGCTATACCCTTTTTCCTTGCCTTGCCTTGTCATGCTTTGCCCTTTTGACTTGCCTTGCTTTGCCCTTTTGCCTTGCCTTCCTTTGCCCTTTTGCCTTGCTTTGCCTTGTTATGCTTTGCCCTTTTGCCTTGTCTTGCTTTGCCATTTTGCTTTTCCTTGCATTGCCCTTTTGCCTTACCTTGCCTTGACTTGCTATACCCTTTTGCCTTGCCTTGCCTTGACATGCTTTGCCCTTTTGCCTTGCCTTGCCTTGTCATGCTTTGCCCTTTTGACTTGCTTTGCTTTGCCCTTTTGCCTTGCCTTTCCTTGTTTTGCCGTTTTCAATTTCCTTGCATTGCCTTACTTTCATCTTTGCCTTGCCTTGACGTGTCTTCCTTATCCTTTCGCCTTGCCTTGCTTTGCTTTCCCCTTTTCCCTTGCCTTACCTTGCCTTGCTTTGCCTCTTTGCCTTGTCTTGCCTTGCCTTCCTTTCTCCTTTTGCCCTGATTTGCCTTGCCTTTCTTTTGACCTTTTGCCTTGCCTTGCCTTGCCATGCTTTGCTCTTTTTCCTTGCCTTGCTTTGCCCTTTTGTCTTGCCTTGCCTTGCCTTGCTTTGCCATTTTCCCTTGCCTTGCTTTTCCCTTTTGCCTTGCCTTTCCTTGCTTTGGCCTTTTTCCTGGCCTTGCCATGGTTTGTCCTTTTGACTTACCTTGCCTTGCCTTTCTTTGCCCTTTTGCCTGGCCTTGCATTGAGTTGCCCTTTTTCCTTGCCTTGCCATGCTTTGCCCTTTTGCCTTGCCTTGCTTTGCCATTTTGTCTTTCCTTGAATTGCCCTTTTGCCTTACCTTGCCTTGACTTGCTATACCCTTTTTCCTTGCCTTGCCTTTTCATGCTTTGCCATTTTGCCTTGCCTTGCTTTGCCATTTTGCCTTTCCTTGAATTGCCCTTTTGCCTTACCTTGCCTTGACTTGCTATACCCTTTTTCCTTGCCTTGCCTTGTCATGCTTTGCCCTTTTGACTTGCCTTGCTTTGCCCTTTTGCCTTGCTTTGCCTTGTTATGCTTTGCCATTTTTGCCTTGTCTTGCTTTGCCATTTTGCCTTTCCTTGCATTGCCCTTTTGCCTTACCTTGCCTTGTCATGCTTTGCCCTTTTGCCTTGCCTTGCCTTGTCATGGTTTGCCCTTTTGACTTGCTTTGCTTTGCCCTTTTGCCTTGCCTTTTCTTGTTTTGCCGTTTTGAATTGCCTTGCATTGCCTTGCTTTCATCTTTGCCTAGCCTTGACGTGTCTTCCTTATCCTTTTGCCTTGCCTTGCTTTGCTTTCTCCTTTTCCCTTGCCTTTCCTTGCCTTGCTTTACCCTTTTGCCTTCCATTGCCTTTGCCTTTCCATGCCTTGCTTTGCCCCTTTGCCTTACCTTGCCTTGCTATGCCCTTTTGCCTTGCCTTGCTTTGTCTCTTTGCCTTGTCTTGCCTTGCCTTCCTTTCTCCTTTTGCCCTGATTTGCCTTGCCTTTCTTTTGACCTTTTGCCTTGCCTTGCCATGCTTTGCTCTTTTTCCTTGCCTTGCTTTGCCCTTTTGTCTTTCCTTGCCTTGCCTTGCTTTGCCATTTTTCCTTGCCTTGCTTTCCCCTTTTTCCTTGCCTTTCCTTGCTTTGGCCTTTTTCCTAGCCTTGCCATGGTTTGTCCTTTTGACTTACCTTGCCTTGCCTTTCTTTGCACTTTTGCCTGGCCTTGCTTTGCCCTTTTGCCTTGCCTTGCTTTGCCATTTTGCCTTTCCTTGAATTGCCCTTTTGCCTTACCTTGCCTTGACTTGCTATACCCTTTTTCCTTGCCTTGCCTTGTCATGCTTTGCCCTTTTGACTTGCCTTGCTTTTCCCTTTTGCCTTGCCTAGCTTTGCCCTTTTGCCTTGCTTTGCCTTGTTATGCTTTGCCCTTTTGCCTTGCCTTGCTTTGCCATTTTGCCTTTCCTTGAATTGCCCTTTTGCCTTACTTTGCCTTGACTTGCTATACCCTTTTTCCTTGCCTTGCCTTGTCATACTTTGCCATTTTGACTTGCTTTGCTTTGCCCTTTTGCCTTGCCTTGCTTTGCCATTTTGCCTTTCCTTGAATTGCCCTTTTGCCTTACCTTGCCTTGACTTGCTATACCCTTTTTCCTTGCCTTGCCTTGTCATGCTTTGCCCTTTTGACTTTCCTTGCTTTGCCCTTTTGCCTTGTCTTGCTTTGCCCTTTTGCCTTGCTTTGCCTTGTTATGCTTTCCCTTTTGCCTTGTCTTGCTTTGCCATTTTCCTTTTCCTTGAATTGCCCTTTTGCCTTACCTTGCCTTGACATGCTTTGCCCTTTTGACTTGCTTTGCTTTGCCCTTTTGCCTTGCCTTTCCTTGTTTTGCCGTTTTCAATTTCCTTGCATTGCCTTACTTTCATCTTTGCCTTGCCTTGACGTGTCTTCCTTATCCTTTCGCCTTGCCTTGCTTTGCTTTCCCCTTTTGCCTTGCCTTACCTTGCCTTGCTTTGCCTCTTTGCCTTGTCTTGCCTTGCCTTCCTTTCTCCTTTTGCCCTGATTTGCCTTGCCTTTCTTTTGACCTTTTGCCTTGCCTTGCCTTGCCATGCTTTGCCATTTTCCCTTGCCTTGCTTTTCCCTTTTGCCTTGCCTTTCCTTGCTTTGGCCTTTTTCCTGGCCTTGCCATGGTTTGTCCTTTTGACTTACCTTGCCTTGCCTTTCTTTGCCCTTTTGCCTGGCCTTGCATTGAGTTGCCCTTTTTCCTGGCCTTGCCATGCTTTGCCCTTTTGCCTTGCCTTGCTTTGCCATTTTGCCTTTCCTTGAATTGCCCTTTTGCCTTACCTTGCCTTGACTTGCTATACCCTTTTTCCTTGCCTTGCCTTTTCATGCTTTGCCCTTTTGCCTTGCCTTGCTTTGCCATTTTGCCTTTCCTTTAATTGCCCTTTTGCCTTACCTTGCCTTGACTTGGTATACCCTTTTTCCTTGCCTTGCCTTGTCATGCTTTGCCCTTTTGACTTGCCTTGCTTTGCCCTTTTGCCTTGCTTTGCCTTGTTATGCTTTGCCCTTTTGCCTTGTCTTGCTTTCCCTTTTGCCTTACCTTGCCTTGTCATGCTTTGCCCTTTTGCCTTGCTTGCCTTGTCATGCTTTGCCCTTTTGACTTGCTTTGCTTTGCCCTTTTGCCTTGCCTTGCTTTGCCATTTTGCCTTTCCTGGAATTGCCCTTTTGCCTTACCTTGCCTTGACTTGCTATACCCTTTTTCCTTGCCTTGCCTTGTCATGCTTTGCCCTTTTGACTTGCTTTGCTTTGTCCTTTTGCCTTGCCTTGCTTTGCCATTTTGCCTTTCCTTGAATTGCCCTTTTGCCTTACCTTGCCTTGACTTGCTATACCCTTTTTCCTTGCCTTGCCTTGTCATGCTTTGCCCTTTTGACTTGCTTTGCTTTGTCCTTTTGCCTTGCCTTGCTTTGCCATTTTGCCTTTCCTTGAATTGCCCTTTTGCCTTACCTTGCCTTGACTTGCTATACCCTTTTTCCTTGCCTTGCCTTGTCATGCTTTGCCCTTTTGACTTGCCTTGCTTTGCCCTTTTGCCTTGTCTTGCTTTGCCCTTTTGCCTTGCTTTGCCTTGCCATGCTTTGCCCTTTTGCCTTGCCTTGCTTTGCCATTTTGTCTTTCCTTGAATTGCCCTTTTGCCTTACATTGCCTTGACTTGCTATACCCTTTTTCCTTGCCTTGCCTTTTCATGCTTTGCCCTTTTACCTTGCCTTGCTTTGCCATTTTGCCTTTCCTTGAATTGCCCTTTTGCCTTACCTTGCCTTGACTTGCTATACCCTTTTTCCTTGCCTTGCCTTGTCATGCTTTGCCCTTTTGACTTGCCTTGCTTTGCCCTTTTGCCTTGCTTTGCCATGTTATGCTTTGCCCTTTTGCCTTGTCTTGCTTTGCCATTTTGCCTTTCCTTGCATTGCCCTTTTGCCTTACCTTGCCTTGTCATGCTTTGCCCTTTTGCCTTGCCTTGCCTTGTCATGCTTTGCCCTTTTGACTTGCTTTGCCCTTTTGCCTTGCCTTTCCTTGTTTTGCCGTTTTGAATTGCCTTGCATTGCCTTGCTTTCATCTTTGCCTTGCCTTGACGTGTCTTCCTTATCCTTTTGCCTTGCCTTGCTTTGCTTTCTCCTTTTCCCTTGCCTTTCCTTGCCTTGCTTTATCATTTTGCCTTCCCTTGCCTTTGCCTTTCCATGCCTTGCTTTGCCCCTTTGCCTTATCTTGCCTTGCTATGCCCTTTTGCCTTGCCTTGCTTTGCATTTTGCCTTTCCTTGAATTGCCCTTTTGCCTTACCTTGCCTTGACTTGCTATACCCTTTTTCCTTGCCTTGCCATGTCATGCTTTGCCTTTTTGACTTGCCTTTCTTTGCCCTATTGCCTTGCCTTGCTTTGCCCTTTTGCCTTGCTTTGCCTTGTTATGCTTTGCCCTTTTGCCTTGCCTTGCTTTGCCATTTTGCCTTTCCTTGAATTGCCCTTTTGCCTTACTTTGCCTTGACTTGCTATACCCTTTTTCCTTGCCTTGCCTTGTCATACTTTGCCATTTTGACTTGCTTTGCTTTGCCCTTTTGCCTTGCCTTGCTTTGCCATTTTGCCTTTCCTTGAATTGCCCTTTTGCCTTACCTTGCCTTGACTTGCTATACCCTTTTTCCTTGCCTTGCCTTGTCATGCTTTGCCCTTTTGACTTGCTTTGCTTTGTCCTTTTGCCTTGCCTTGCTTTGCCATTTTGCCTTTCCTTGAATTGCCCTTTTGCCTTACCTTGCCTTGACTTGCTATACCCTTTTTCCTTGCCTTGCCTTGTCATGCTTTGCCCTTTTGACTTGCCTTGCTTTGCCCTTTTGCCTTTCCTTGCTTTGCCATTCTGCCTTGCTTTGCCTTGTTATGCTTTCCCTTTTGCCTTGTCTTGCTTTGCCATTTTGCTTTTCCTTGCATTGCCCTTTTGCCTTACCTTGCCTTGACATGCTTTACCCTTTTGCCTTGCCTTGCCTTTTCATGCTTTGCCCTTTTGCATTGCCTTGCCTTGTCATGCTTTGCCCTTTTGACTTGCTTTGCTTTGCCCTTTTGCCTTGCCTTTCCTTGTTTTGCCGTTTTCAATTTCCTTGCATTGCCTTACTTTCATCTTTGCCTTGCCTTGACGTGTCTTCCTTATCCTTTCGCCTTGCCTTGCTTTGCTTTCCCCTTTTGCCTTGCCTTACCTTGCCTTGCTTTGCCTCTTTGCCTTGTCTTGCCTTGCCTTCCTTTCTCCTTTTGCCCTGATTTGCCTTGCCTTTCTTTTGACCTTTTGCCTTTCCTTGTCTTGCCATGCTTTGCTCTTTTTCCTTGCCTTGCTTTGCCCTTTTGTCTTGCCTTGCCTTGCCTTGCTTTGCCATTTTCCCTTGCCTTGCTTTTCCCTTTTGCCTTGCCTTTCCTTGCTTTGGCCTTTTTCCTGGCCTTGCCATGGTTTGTCCTTTTGACTTACCTTGCCTTGCCTTTCTTTGCCCTTTTGCCTGGCCTTGCATTGAGTTGCCCTTTTTCCTTGCCTTGCCATGCTTTGCCCTTTTGACTGGCCTTGCTTTGCCATTTTGTCTTTCCTTGAATTGCCCTTTTGCCTTACCTTGCCTTGACTTGCTATACCCTTTTTCCTTGCCTTGCCTTTTCATGCTTTGCCCTTTTGCCTTGCCTTGCTTTGCCATTTTGCCTTTCCTTGAATTGCCCTTTTGCCTTACCTTGCCTTGACTTGCTATACCCTTTTTCCTTGCCTTGCCTTGTCAGGCTTTGCCCTTTTGACTTGCCTTGCTTTGCCCTTTTGCCTTGCTTTGCCTTATTATGCTTTGCCCTTTTGCCTTGTCTTGCTTTGCCATTTTGCCTTTCCTTGCATTGCCCTTTTGCCTTACCTTGCCTTGTCATGCTTTACCCTTTTGCCTTGCTTTCCTTGTTTTGCCGTTTTGAATTACCTTGCATTGCCTAACTTTCATCTTTGCCTTGCCTTGACGTGTCTTCCTTATCATTTTGCCTTGCCTTGCTTTGCTTTCCCCTTTTGCCTTGCCTTTCCTTGCCTTGCTTTACCCTTTTGCATTCCTTTGCCTTGCCTTTCCATGCCTTCCTTTGACCCTTTGCCTTGCCTTGCTTTGACTCTTTGCCTTGACTTGCCTTGCCTTCCTTTCTCCTTTTGCCCTGATTTGCCTTGCCTTTCTTTTGACCTTTTGCCTTGCCTTGCCTTGCCATGCTTTGCTCTTTTTCCTTGCCTTGCTTTGCCCTTTTGTCTTGCCTTACCTTGCCTTGCTTTGCCATTTTCCCTAGCCTTGCTTTCCCCTTTTGCCTTGCCTTTCCTTGCTTTGGCCTTTTTCCTGGCCTTGCCATGGTTTGTCCTTTTGACTTACCTTGCCTTGCCTTTCTTTGCACTTTTGCCCGGCCTTGCATTGAGTTGCCCTTTTTCCTTGCCTTGCCATGCTTTGCCCTTTTGCCTTGCCTTGCTTTGCCCTTTTGCCTTGCTTTGCCTTGTTATGCTTTCCCCTTTTGCCTTGCCTTGCTTTGCCATTTTGCCTTTCCTTGAATTGCCCTTTTGCCTTACCTTGCCTTGACTTGCTATAGCCTTTTTCCTTGCCTTGCCTTGTCATACTTTGCCCTTTTGACTTGCTTTGCTTTGTCCTTTTGCCTTGCCTTGCTTTGCCATTTTGCCTTTCCTTGAATTGCCCTTTTGCCTTACCTTGCCTTGACTTGCTATACCCTTTTTCCTTGCCTTGCCTTGTCATGCTTTGCCCTTTTGACTTGCCTTGCTTTGCCCTTTTGCCTTGCTTTGCCTTGTTATGCTTTGCCATTTTTGCCTTGTCTTGCTTTGCCATTTTGCCTTTCCTTGCATTGCCCTTTTGCCTTACCTTGCCTTGTCATGCTTTGCCCTTTTGCCTTGCCTTGCCTTGTCATGCTTTGCCCTTTTGACTTGCTTTGCTTTGCCCTTTTGCCTTGCCTTTCCTTGTTTTGCCGTTTTGAATTGCCTTGCATTGCCTTGCTTTCATCTTTGCCTTGCCTTGACGTGTCTTCCTTATCCTTTTGCCTTGCCTTGCTTTGCTTTCTCCTTTTCCCTTGCCTTTCCTTGCCTTGCTTTACCCTTTTGCCTTCCCTTGCCTTTGCCATTTTGCCTTGCCTTGCTTTGCCCTTTGCCTTACCTTGCCTTGCTATGCCCTTTTGCCTTGCCTTGCTTTGTCTCTTTGCCTTGTCTTGCCTTGCCTTCCTTTCTCCTTTTGCCCTGATTTGCCTTGCCTTTCCTTTGACCTTTTGCCTTGCCTTGCCATGCTTTGCTCTTTTTCCTTGCCTTGCTTGGCCCTTTTGTCTTTCCTTGCCTTGCCTTGCTTTGCCATTTTCCCTTGCCTTGCTTTCCCCTTTTGCCTTGCCTTTCCTTGCTTTGGCCTTTTTCCTGGCCTTGCCATGGTTTGTCCTTTTGACTTACCTTGCCTTGCATTTCTTTGCACTTTTGCCTGGCCTTGCTTTGCCCTTTTGCCTTGCCTAGCTTTGCCATTTTGCCTTTCCTTGAATTGCCCTTTTGCCTTACCTTGCCTTGACTTGCTATACCCTTTTTCCTTGCCTTGCCTTGTCATACTTTGCCCTTTTTACTTGCCTTGCTTTGCCATTTTGCCTTTCCTTGAATTGCCCTTTTGCCTTACTTTGCCTTGACTTGCTATACACTTTTTCCTTGCCTTGCCTTGTCATACTTTGCCATTTTGACTTGCTTTGCTTTGCCCTTTTGCCTTGCCTTGCTTTGCCATTTTGCCGTTCCTTGAATTGCCCTTTTGCCTTACCTTGCCTTGACTTGCTATACCCTTTTTCCTTGCCTTGCCTTGTCATGCTTTGCCCTTTTGACTTTCCTTGCTTTGCCCTTTTGCCTTGTCTTGCTTTGCCCTTTTGCCTTGCTTTGCCTTGTTATGCTTTCCCTTTTGCCTTGCCTTGCTTTGCCATTTTGCCTTTCCTTGAATTGCCCTTTTGCCTTACCTTGCCTTGACTTGCTATACCCTTTTTCCTTGCCTTGCCTTGTCATGCTTTGCCCTTTTGACTTGCTTTGCTTTCCCCTTTTGCCTTGCCTTACCTTGCCTTGCTTTGCCTCTTTGCCTTGTCTTGCCTTGCCTTCCTTTCTCCTTTTGCCCTGATTTGCCTTGCCTTTCTTTTGACCTTTTGCCTTGCCTTGCCTTGCCATGCTTTGCTCTTTTTCCTTGCCTTGCTTTGCCCTTTTGTCTTGCCTTGCCTTGCCTTGCTTTGCCATTTTCCCTTACCTTGCTTTTCCCTTTTGCCTTGCCTTTCCTTGCTTTGGCCTTTTTCCTGGCCTTGCCTTGGTTTGTCCTTTTGACTTACCTTGCCTTGCCTTTCTTTGCCCTTTTGCCTGGCCTTGCATTGAGTTGCCCTTTTTCCTTGCCTTGCCATGCTTTGCCCTTTTGCCTTGCCTTGCTTTGCCATTTTGTCTTTCCTTGAATTGCCCTTTTGCCTTACCTTGCCTTGACTTGCTATACCCTTTTTCCTTGCCTTGCCTTTTCATGCTTTGCCCTTTTGCCTTGCCTTGCTTTGCCATTTTGCCTTTCCTTGAATTGCCCTTTTGCCTTACCTTGCCTTGACTTGCTATACCCTTTTTCCTTGCCTTGCCTTGTCATGCTTTGCCCTTTTGCCTTGCCTTGCTTTGCCATTTTGCCTTTCCTTGAATTGCCCTTTTGCCTTACCTTGCCTTGACTTGCTATACCCTTTTTCCTTGCCTTGCCTTGTCATGCTTTGCCCTTTTGACTTGCTTTGCTTTGTCCTTTTGCCTTGCCTTGCTTTGCCATTTTGCCTTTCCTTGAATTGCCCTTTTGCCTTACCTTGCCTTGACTTGCTATACCCTTTTTCCTTGCCTTGCCTTGTCATGCTTTGCCCTTTTGACTTGCTTTGCTTTGTCCTTTTGCCTTGCCTTGCTTTGCCATTTTGCCTTTCCTTGAATTGCCCTTTTGCCTTACCTTGCCTTGACTTGCTATACCCTTTTTCCTTGCCTTGCCTTGTCATGCTTTGCCCTTTTGACTTGCTTTGCTTTGTCCTTTTGCCTTGCCTTGCTTTGCCATTTTGCCTTTCCTTGAATTGCCCTTTTGCCTTACCTTGCCTTGACTTGCTATACCCTTTTTCCTTGCCTTGCCTTGTCATGCTTTGCCCTTTTGACTTTCCTTGCTTTGCCCTTTTGCCTTGTCTTGCTTTGCCCTTTTGCCTTGCTTTGCCTTGTTATGCTTTCCCTTTTGCCTTGTCTTGCTTTGCCATTTTGCTTTTCCTTGCATTGCCCTTTTGCCTTACCTTGCCTTGACATGCTTTACCCTTTTGCCTTGCCTTGCCTTTTCATGCTTTGCCCTTTTGCATTGCCTTTCCTTGTCATGCTTTGCCCTTTTGACTTGCTTTGCTTTGTCCTTTTGCCTTGCCTTGCTTTGCCATTTTGCCTTTCCTTGAATTGCCCTTTTGCCTTACCTTGCCTTGACTTGCTTTACCCTTTTTCCTTGCCTTGCCTTGTCATGCTTTGCCCTTTTGACTTTCCTTGCTTTGCCCTTTTGCCTTGTCTTGCTTTGCCCTTTTGCCTTGCTTTGCCTTGTTATGCTTTCCCTTTTGCCTTGTCTTGCTTTGCCATTTTGCTTTTCCTTGCATTGCCCTTTTGCCTTACCTTGCCTTGACTTGCTATACCCTTTTTCCTTGCCTTGCCTTGTCATGCTTTGCCCTTTTGACTTGCCTTGCTTTGCCCTTTTGCCTTTCCTTGCTTTGCCATTCTGCCTTGCTTTGCCTTGTTATGCTTTCCCTTTTGCCTTGTCTTGCTTTGCCATTTTGCTTTTCCTTGCATTGCCCTTTTGCCTTACCTTGCCTTGACATGCTTTACCCTTTTGCCTTGCCTTGCCTTTTCATGCTTTGCCCTTTTGCATTGCCTTGCCTTGTCATGCTTTGCCCTTTTGACTTGCTTTGCTTTGCCCTTTTGCCTTGCCTTTCCTTGTTTTGCCGTTTTCAATTTCCTTGCATTGCCTTACTTTCATCTTTGCCTTGCCTTGACGTGTCTTCCTTATCCTTTCGCCTTGCCTTGCTTTGCTTTCCCCTTTTGCCTTGCCTTACCTTGCCTTGCTTTGCCTCTTTGCCTTGTCTTGCCTTGCCTTCCTTTCTCCTTTTGCCCTGATTTGCCTTGCCTTTCTTTTGACCTTTTGCCTTTCCTTGTCTTGCCATGCTTTGCTCTTTTTCCTTGCCTTGCTTTGCCCTTTTGTCTTCCCTTGCCTTGCCTTGCTTTGCCATTTTCCCTTGCCTTGCTTTTCCCTTTTGCCTTGCCTTTCCTTGCTTTGGCCTTTTTCCTGGCCTTGCCATGGTTTGTCCTTTTGACTTACCTTGCCTTGCCTTTCTTTGCCCTTTTGCCTGGCCTTGCATTGAGTTGCCCTTTTTCCTTGCCTTGCCATGCTTTGCCCTTTTGCCTTGCCTTGCTTTGCCATTTTGCCTTTCCTTGAATTGCCCTTTTGCCTTACCTTGCCTTGACTTGCTATACCCTTTTGCCTTGCCTTGCCTTGTCATGCTTTGCCCTTTTGACTGGCCTTGCTTTGCCCTTTTGCCTTGCTTTGCCTTGTTATGCTTTGCCCTTTTGCCTTGCCTTGCTTTGTCTCTTTGCCTTGTCTTGCCTTGCCTTCCTTTCTCCTTTTGCCCTGATTTGCCTTGCCTTTCCTTTGACCTTTTGCCTTGCCTTGCCATGCTTTGCTCTTTTTCCTTGCCTTGCTTTGCCCTTTTGTCTTTCCTTGCCTTGCCTTGCTTTGCCACTTTCCCTTGCCTTGCTTTCCCCTTTTGCCTTGCCTTTCCTTGCTTTGGCCTTTTTCCTGGCCTTGCCATGGTTTGTCCTTTTGACTTACCTTGCCTTGCCTTTCTTTGCACTTTTGCCTGGCCTTGCTTTGCCCTTTTGCCTTGCCTTGCTTTGCCATTTTGCCTTTCCTTGAATTGCCCTTTTGCCTTACCTTGCCTTGACTTGCTATACCCTTTTTCCTTGCCTTGCTTTGTCATGCTTTGCCCTTTTGACTTGCCTTGCTTTGCCCTTTTGCCTTGCCTTGCTTTGCCCTTTTGCCTTGCTTTGCCTTGTTATGCTTTGTCCTTTTGCCTTGCCTTGCTTTGCCATTTTGCCTTTCCTTGAATTGCCCTTTTGCCTTACCTTGCCTTGACTTGCTATACCCTTTTTCCTTGCCTTGCCTTGTCATGCTTTGCCCTTTTGACTTTCCTTGCTTTGCCCTTTTGCCTTGTCTTGCTTTGCCCTTTTGCCTTGCTTTGCCTTGTTATGCTTTCCCTTTTGCCTTGTCTTGTTTTGCCATTTTGCTTTTCCTTGCATTGCCCTTTTGCCTTACCTTGCCTTGACATGCTTTACCCTTTTGCCTTGCCTTGCCTTTTCATGCTTTGCCCTTTTGCATTGCCTTGCCTTGTCATGCTTTGCCCTTTTGACTTGCTTTGCTTTGCCCTTTTGCCTTGCCTTTCCTTGTTTTGCCGTTTTCAATTTCCTTGCATTGCCTTACTTTCATCTTTGCCTTGCCTTGACGTGTCTTCCTTATCCTTTCGCCTTGCCTTGCTTTGCTTTCCCCTTTTGCCTTGCCTTACCTTGCCTTGCTTTGCCTCTTTGCCTCGTCTTGCCTTGCCTTCCTTTCTCCTTTTGCCCTGATTTGCCTTGCCTTTCTTTTGACCTTTTGCCTTGCCTTGCCTTGCCATGCTTTGCTCTTTTTCCTTGCCTTGCTTTGCCCTTTTATCTTGCCTTGCCTTGCCTTGCTTTGCCATTTTCCCTTGCCTTGCTTTTCCCTTTTGCCTTGCCTTTCCTTGCTTTGGCCTTTTTCCTGGCCTTGCCATGGTTTGTCCTTTTGACTTACCTTACCTTGCCTTTCTTTGCCCTTTTGCCTGGCCTTGCATTGAGTTGCCCTTTTTCCTGGCCTTGCCATGCTTTGCCCTTTTGCCTTGCCTTGCTTTGCCATTTTGTCTTTCCTTGAATTGCCCTTTTGCCTTACCTTGCCTTGACTTGCTATACCCTTTTTCCTTGCCTTGCCTTTTCATGCTTTGCCCTTTTGCTTTGCCTTGCTTTGCCATTTTGCCTTTCCTTGAATTGCCCTTTTGCCTTACCTTGCCTTGACTTGCTATACCCTTTTTCCTTGCCTTGCCTTGTCAGGCTTTGCCCTTTTGACTTGCCTTGCTTTGCCCTTTTGCCTTGCTTTGCCTTATTATGCTTTGCCCTTTTGCCTTGTCTTGCTTTGCCATTTTGCCTTTCCTTGCATTGCCCTTTTGCCTTACCTTGCCTTGTCATGCTTTGCCCTTTTGCCTTGCTTTCCTTGTTTTGCCGTTTTGAATTACCTTGCATTGCCTAACTTTCATCTTTGCCTTGCCTTGACGTGTCTTCCTTATCATTTTGCCTTGCCTTGCTTTGCTTTCCCCTTTTGCCTTGCCTTTCCTTGCCTTGCTTTACCCTTTTGCATTCCTTTGCCTTGCCTTTCCATGCCTTCCTTTGACCCTTTGCCTTGCCTTGCTTTGACTCTTTGCCTTGACTTGCCTTGCCTTCCTTTCTCCTTTTGCCCTGATTTGCCTTGCCTTTCTTTTGACCTTTTGCCTTGCCTTGCCTTGCCATGCTTTGCTCTTTTTCCTTGCCTTGCTTTGCCCTTTTGTCTTGCCTTACCTTGCCTTGCTTTGCCATTTTCCCTTGCCTTGCTTTCCCCTTTTGCCTTGCCTTTCCTTGCTTTGGCCTTTTTCCTGGCCTTGCCATGGTTTGTCCTTTTGACTTACCTTGCCTTGCCTTTCTTTGCACTTTTGCCCGGCCTTGCATTGAGTTGCCCTTTTTCCTTGCCTTGCCATGCTTTGCCCTTTTGCCTTGCCTTGCTTTGCCCTTTTGCCTTGCTTTGCCTTGTTATGCTTTCCCCTTTTGCCTTGCCTTGCTTTGCCATTTTGCCTTTCCTTGAATTGCCCTTTTGCCTTACCTTGCCTTGACTTGCTATAGCCTTTTTCCTTGCCTTGCCTTGTCATACTTTGCCATTTTGACTTGCTTTGCTTTGCCCTTTTGCCTTGCCTTGCTTTGCCATTTTGCCTTTCCTTGAATTGCCCTTTTGCCTTACCTTGCCTTGACTTGCTATACCCTTTTTCCTTGCCTTGCCTTGTCATGCTTTGCCCTTTTGACTTGCCTTGCTTTGCCCTTTTGCCTTGCTTTGCCTTGTTATGCTTTGCCATTTTTGCCTTGTCTTGCTTTGCCATTTTGCCTTTCCTTGCATTGCCCTTTTGCCTTACCTTGCCTTGTCATGCTTTGCCCTTTTGCCTTACCTTGCCTTGTCATGCTTTGCCCTTTTGACTTGCTTTGCTTTGCCCTTTTGCCTTGCCTTTCCTTGTTTTGCCGTTTTGAATTGCCTTGCATTGCCTTGCTTTCATCTTTGCCTTGCCTTGACGTGTCTTCCTTATCCTTTTGCCTTGCCTTGCTTTGCTTTCTCCTTTTCCCTTGCCTTTCCTTGCCTTGCTTTACCCTTTTGCCTTCCCTTGCCTTTGCCTTTCCATGCCTTGCTTTGCCCTTTGCCTTACCTTGCCTTGCTATGCCCTTTTGTCTTGCCTTGCTTTGTCTCTTTGCCTTGTCTTGCCTTGCCTTCCTTTCTCCTTTTGCCCTGATTTGCCTTGCCTTTCCTTTGACCTTTTGCCTTGCCTTGCCATGCTTTGCTCTTTTTCCTTGCCTTGCTTTGCCCTTTTGTCTTTCCTTGCCTTGCCTTGCTTTGCCATTTTCCCTTGCCTTGCTTTCCCCTTTTGCCTTGCCTTTCCTTGCTTTGGCCTTTTTCCTGGCCTTGCCATGGTTTGTCCTTTTGACTTACCTTGCCTTGCATTTCTTTGCACTTTTGCCTGGCCTTGCTTTGCCCTTTTGCCTTGCCTAGCTTTGCCATTTTGCCTTTCCTTGAATTGCCCTTTTGCCTTACCTTGCCTTGACTTGCTATACCCTTTTTCCTTGCCTTGCCTTGTCATGCTTTGCCCTTTTTACTTGCCTTGCTTTGCCATTTTGCCTTTCCTTGAATTGCCCTTTTGCCTTACTTTGCCTTGACTTGCTATACCCTTTTTCCTTGCCTTGCCTTGTCATACTTTGCCATTTTGACTTGCTTTGCTTTGCCCTTTTGCCTTGCCTTGCTTTGCCATTTTGCCTTTCCTTGAATTGCCCTTTTGCCTTACCTTGCCTTGACTTGCTATACCCTTTTTCCTTGCCTTGCCTTGTCATGCTTTGCCCTTTTGACTTTCCTTGCTTTGCCCTTTTGCCTTGTCTTGCTTTGTCCTTTTGCCTTGCCTTGCCTTGTTATGCTTTCCCTTTTGCCTTGTCTTGCTTTGCCATTTTGCCTTTCCTTGCATTGCCCTTTTGCCTTACCTTGCCTTGACATGCTTTACCCTTTTGCCTTGCCTTGCCTTGTCATGCTTTGCCCTTTTGACTTGCTTTGCTTTCCCCTTTTGCCTTGCCTTACCTTGCCTTGCTTTGCCTCTTTGCCTTGTCTTGCCTTGCCTTCCTTTCTCCTTTTGCCCTGATTTGCATTGCCTTTCTTTTGACCTTTTGTCTTGCCTTGCCTTGCCTTGCTTTGCCATTTTCCCTTACCTTGCTTTTCCCTTTTGCCTTGCCTTTCCTTGCTTTGGCCTTTTTCCTGGCCTTGCCTTGGTTTGTCCTTTTGACTTACCTTGCCTTGCCTTTCTTTGCCCTTTTGCCTGGCCTTGCATTGAGTTGCCCTTTTTCCTTGCCTTGCCATGCTTTGCCCTTTTGCCTTGCCTTGCTTTGCCATTTTGTCTTTCCTTGAATTGCCCTTTTGCCTTACCTTGCCTTGACTTGCTATACCCTTTTTCCTTGCCTTGCCTTTTCATGCTTTGCCCTTTTGCCTTGCCTTGCTTTGCCATTTTGCCTTTCCTTGAATTGCCCTTTTGCCTTACCTTGCCTTGACTTGCTATACCCTTTTTCCTTGCCTTGCCTTGTCATGCTTTGCCCTTTTGCCTTGCCTTGCTTTGCCATTTTGTCTTTCCTTGAATTGCCCTTTTGCCTTACGTTGCCTTGACTTGCTATACCCTTTTTCCTTGCCTTGCCTTTTCATGCTTTGCTCTTTTGCCTTGCCTTGCTTTGCCATTTTGCCTTTCCTTGAATTGCCCTTTTGCCTTACCTTGCCTTGACTTGCTATACCCTTTTTCCTTGCCTTGCCTTGTCATGCTTTGCCCTTTTGCCTTGCTTTGCCTTGTTATGCTTTGCCATTTTTGCCTTGTCTTGCTTTGCCATTTTGCCTTTCCTTGCATTGCCCTTTTGCCTTACCTTGCCTTGTCATGCTTTGCCCTTTTTCCTTGCCTTGCCTTGTCATGCTTTGCCCTTTTGACTTGCTTTGCTTTGTCCTTTTGCCTTGCCTTGCTTTGCCATTTTGCCTTTCCTTGAATTGCCCTTTTGCCTTACCTTGCCTTGACTTGCTATACCCTTTTTCCTTGCCTTGCCTTGTCATGCTTTGCCCTTTTGACTTGCTTTGCTTTGTCCTTTTGCCTTGCCTTGCTTTGCCATTTTGCCTTTCCTTGAATTGCCCTTTTGCCTTACCTTGCCTTGACTTGCTATACCCTTTTTCCTTGCCTTGCCTTGTCATGCTTTGCCCTTTTGACTTTCCTTGCTTTGCCCTTTTGCCTTGTCTTGCTTTGCCCTTTTGCCTTGCTTTGCCTTGTTATGCTTTCCCTTTTGCCTTGTCTTGCTTTGCCATTTTGCTTTTCCTTGCATTGCCCTTTTGCCTTACCTTGCCTTGACATGCTTTACCCTTTTGCCTTGCCTTGCCTTTTCATGCTTTGCCCTTTTGCATTGCCTTTCCTTGTCATGCTTTGCCCTTTTGACTTGCTTTGCTTTGTCCTTTTGCCTTGCCTTGCTTTGCCATTTTGCCTTTCCTTGAATTGCCCTTTTGCCTTACCTTGCCTTGACTTGCTATACCCTTTTTCCTTGCCTTGCCTTGTCATGCTTTGCCCTTTTGACTTTCCTTGCTTTGCCCTTTTGCCTTGTCTTGCTTTGCCCTTTTGCCTTGCTTTGCCTTGTTATGCTTTCCCTTTTGCCTTGTCTTGCTTTGCCATTTTGCTTTTCCTTGCATTGCCCTTTTGCCTTACCTTGCCTTGACATGCTTTACCCTTTTGCCTTGCCTTGCCTTGTCATGCTTTGCCCTTTTGACTTGCTTTGCTTTGCCCTTTTGCCTTGCCTTTCCTTGTTTTGCCGTTTTCAATTTCCTTGCATTGCCTTACTTTCATCTTTGCCTTGCCTTGACGTGTCTTCCTTATCCTTTCGCCTTGCCTTGCTTTGCTTTCCCCTTTTGCCTTGCCTTACCTTGCCTTGCTTTGCCTCTTTGCCTTGTCTTGCCTTGCCTTCCTTTCTCCTTTTGCCCTGATTTGCCTTGCCTTTCTTTTGCCCTTTTGCCTTACCTTGCCTTGTCATGCTTTGCCCTTTTGCCTTGCCTTGCCTTGTCATGCTTTGCCCTTTTGACTTGCTTTGCTTTGCCCTTTTGCCTTGCCTTTCCTTGTTTTGCCGTTTTGAATTGCCTTGCATTGCCTTGCTTTCATCTTTGCCTTGCCTTGACGTGTCTTCCTTATCCTTTTGCCTTGCCTTGCTTTGCTTTCTCCTTTTCCCTTGCCTTTCCTTGCCTTGCTTTACCCTTTTGCCTTCCCTTGCCTTTGCCTTTCCATGCCTTGCTTTGCCCTTTGCCTTACCTTGCCTTGCTATGCCCTTTTGCCTTGCCTTGCTTTGTCTCTTTGCCTTGTCTTGCCTTGCCTTCCTTTCTCCTTTTGCCCAGATTTGCCTTGCCTTTCTTTTGACCTTTTGCCTTGCCTTGCCATGCTTTGCTCTTTTTCCTTGCCTTGCTTTGCCCTTTTGTCTTTCCTTGCCTTGCCTTGCTTTGCCATTTTCCCTTGCCTTGCTTTCCCCTTTTGCCTTGCCTTTCCTTGCTTTGGCCTTTTTCCTGGCCTTGCCATGGTTTGTCCTTTTGACATACCTTGCCTTGCATTTCTTTGCACTTTTGCCTGGCTTTGCTTTGCCCTTTTGCCTTGCCATGCTTTGCCATTTTGCCTTTCCTTGAATTGCCCTTTTGCCTTACCTTGCCTTGACTTGCTATACCCTTTTTCCTTGCCTTGCCTTGTCATGCTTTGCCCTTTTGACTTTCCTTGCTTTGCCCTTTTGCCTTGTCTTGCTTTGCCCTTTTGCCTTGCTTTGCCTTGTTATGCTTTCCCTTTTGCCTTGTCTTGCTTTGCCATTTTGCTTTTCCTTGCATTGCCCTTTTGCCTTACCTTGCCTTGACATGCTTTACCCTTTTGCCTTGCCTTGCCTTGTCATGCTTTGCCCTTTTGACTTGCTTTGCTTTCCCCTTTTGCCTTGCCTTACCTTGCCTTGCTTTGCCTCTTTGCCTTGTCTTGCCTTGCCTTCCTTTCTCCTTTTGCCCTGATTTGCCTTGCCTTTCTTTTGACCTTTTGCCTTGCCTTGCCTTGCCATGCTTTGCTCTTTTTCCTTGCCTTGCTTTGCCCTTTTGTCTTGCCTTGCCTTGCCTTGCTTTGCCATTTTCCCTTACCTTGCTTTTCCCTTTTGCCTTGCCTTTCCTTGCTTTGGCCTTTTTCCTGGCCTTGCCTTTGTTTGTCCTTTTGACTTACCTTGCCTTGCCTTTCTTTGCCCTTTTGCCTGGCCTTGCATTGAGTTGCCCTTTTTCCTTGCCTTGCCATGCTTTGCCCTTTTGCCTTGCCTTGCTTTGCCATTTTGTCTTTCCTTGAATTGCCCTTTTGCCTTACCTTGCCTTGACTTGCTATACCCTTTTTCCTTGCCTTGCCTTTTCATGCTTTGCCCTTTTGCCTTGCCTTGCTCTGCCATTTTGCCTTTCCTTGAATTGCCCTTTTGCCTTACCTTGCCTTGACTTGCTATACCCTTTTTCCTTGCCTTGCCTTGTCATGCTTTGCCCTTTTGCCTTGCCTTGCTTTGCCAGTTTGTCTTTCCTTGAATTGCCCTTTTGCCTTACGTTGCCTTGACTTGCTATACCCTTTTTCCTTGCCTTGCCTTTTCATGCTTTGCTCTTTTGCCTTGCCTTGCTTTGCCATTTTGCCTTTCCTTGAATTGCCCTTTTGCCTTACCTTGCCTTGACTTGCTATACCCTTTTTCCTTGCCTTGCCTTGTCATGCTTTGCCCTTTTGACTTGCTTTGCTTTGTCCTTTTGCCTTGCCTTGCTTTGCCATTTTGCCTTTCCTTGAATTGCCCTTTTGCCTTACCTTGCCTTGACTTGCTATACCCTTTTTCCTTGCCTTGCCTTGTCATGCTTTGCCCTTTTGACTTGCTTTGCTTTGTCCTTTTGCCTCGCCTTGCTTTGCCATTTTGGCTTTCCTTGAATTGCCCTTTTGCCTTACCTTGCCTTGACTTGCTATACCCTTTTTCCTTGCCTTGCCTTGTCATGCTTTGCCCTTTTGACTTGCTTTGCTTTGTCCTTTTGCCTTGCCTTGCTTTGCCATTTTGCCTTTCCTTGAATTGCCCTTTTGCCTTACCTTGCCTTGACTTGCTATACCCTTTTTCCTTGCCTTGCCTTGTCATGCTTTGCCCTTTTGACTTTCCTTGCTTTGCCCTTTTGCCTTGTCTTGCTTTGCCCTTTTGCCTTGCTTTGCCTTGTTATGCTTTCCCTTTTGCCTTGTCTTGCTTTGCCATTTTGCTTTTCCTTGCATTGCCCTTTTGCCTTACCTTGCCTTGACATGCTTTACCCTTTTGCCTTGCCTTGCCTTTTCATGCTTTGCCCTTTTGCATTGCCTTGCCTTGTCATGCTTTGCCCTTTTGACTTGCTTTGCTTTGTCCTTTTGCCTTGCCTTGCTTTGCCATTTTGCCTTTCCTTGAATTGCCCTTTTGCCTTACCTTGCCTTGACTTGCTATACCCTTTTTCCTTGCCTTGCCTTGTCATGCTTTGCCCTTTTGACTTTCCTTGCTTTGCCCTTTTGCCTTGTCTTGCTTTGCCCTTTTGCCTTGCTTTGCCTTGTTATGCTTTCCCTTTTGCCTTGTCTTGCTTTGCCATTTTGCTTTTCCTTGCATTGCCCTTTTGCCTTACCTTGCCTTGACATGCTTTACCCTTTTGCCTTGCCTTGCCTTGTCATGCTTTGCCCTTTTGACTTGCTTTGCTTTGCCCTTTTGCCTTGCCTTTCCTTGTTTTGCCGTTTTCAATTTCCTTGCATTGCCTTACTTTCATCTTTGCCTTGCCTTGACGTGTCTTCCTTATCTTTTCGCCTTGCCTTGCTTTGCTTTCCCCTTTTGCCTTGCCTTACCTTGCCTTGCTTTGCCTCTTTGCCTTGTCTTGCCTTGCCTTCCTTTCTCCTTTTGCCCTGATTTGCCTTGCCTTTCTTTTGACCTTTTGCCTTGCCTTGCCTTGCCATGCTTTGCTCTTTTTCCTTGCCTTGCTTTGCCCTTTAGTCTTGCCTTGCCTTGCCTTGCTTTGCCATTTTCCCTTGCCTTGCTTTTCCCTTTTGCCTTGCCTTTCCTTGCTTTGGCCTTTTTCCTGGCCTTGCCATGGTTTGTCCTTTTGACTTACCTTGCCTTGCCTTTCTTTGCCCTTTTGCCTGGCCTTGCATTGAGTTGCCCTTTTTCCTTGCCTTGCCATGCTTTGCCCTTTTGCCTTGCCTTGCTTTGCCATTTTGTCTTTCCTTGAAT
The DNA here is from genome assembly GCF_036013475.1 of Columba livia. NCBI lineage: Eukaryota > Metazoa > Chordata > Aves > Columbiformes > Columbidae > Columba > Columba livia. Next base: position 135,791 of record NW_027043103.1, read on the forward strand.
TGCCCTTTTGCCTTACCTTGCCTTGACTTGCTATACCCTTTTTCCTTGCCTTGCCTTTTCATGCTTTGACCTTTTGCCTTGCCTTGCCTTGCCATGCTTTGCTCTTTTTCCTTGCCTTGCTTTGCCCTTTTGTCTTGCCTTACCTTGCCTTGCTTTGCCATTTTCCCTTGCCTTGCTTTCCCCTTTTGCCTTGCCTTTCCTTGCTTTGGCCTTTTTCCTGGCCTTGCCATGGTTTGTCCTTTTGACTTACCTTGCCTTGCCTTTCTTTGCACTTTTGCCCGGCCTTGCATTGAGTTGCCCTTTTTCCTTGCCTTGCCATGCTTTGCCCTTTTGCCTTGCCTTGCTTTGCCCTTTTGCCTTGCTTTGCCTTGTTATGCTTTCCCCTTTTGCCTTGCCTTGCTTTGCCATTTTGCCTTTCCTTGAATTGCCCTTTTGCCTTACCTTGCCTTGACTTGCTATAGCCTTTTTCCTTGCCTTGCCTTGTCATACTTTGCCATTTTGACTTGCTTTGCTTTGCCCTTTTGCCTTGCCTTGCTTTGCCATTTTGCCTTTCCTTGAATTGCCCTTTTGCCTTACCTTGCCTTGACTTGCTATACCCTTTTTCCTTGCCTTGCCTTGTCATGCTTTGCCCTTTTGACTTGCCTTGCTTTGCCCTTTTGCCTTGCTTTGCCTTGTTATGCTTTGCCATTTTTGCCTTGTCTTGCTTTGCCATTTTGCCTTTCCTTGCATTGCCCTTTTGCCTTACCTTGCCTTGTCATGCTTTGCCCTTTTGCCTTGCCTTGCCTTGTCATGCTTTGCCCTTTTGACTTGCTTTGCTTTGTCCTTTTGCCTTGCCTTGCTTTGCCATTTTGCCTTTCCTTGAATTGCCCTTTTGCCTTACCTTGCCTTGACTTGCTATACCCTTTTTCCTTGCCTTGCCTTGTCATGCTTTGCCCTTTTGACTTGCTTTGCTTTGTCCTTTTGCCTTGCCTTGCTTTGCCATTTTGCCTTTCCTTGAATTGCCCTTTTGCCTTACCTTGCCTTGACTTGCTATACCCTTTTTCCTTGCCTTGCCTTGTCATGCTTTGCCCTTTTGACTTTCCTTGCTTTGCCCTTTTGCCTTGTCTTGCTTTGCCCTTTTGCCTTGCTTTGCCTTGTTATGCTTTCCCTTTTGCCTTGTCTTGCTTTGCCATTTTGCTTTTCCTTGCATTGCCCTTTTGCCTTACCTTGCCTTGACATGCTTTACCCTTTTGCCTTGCCTTGCCTTTTCATGCTTTGCCCTTTTGCATTGCCTTTCCTTGTCATGCTTTGCCCTTTTGACTTGCTTTGCTTTGTCCTTTTGCCTTGCCTTGCTTTGCCATTTTGCCTTTCCTTGAATTGCCCTTTTGCCTTACCTTGCCTTGACTTGCTATACCCTTTTTCCTTGCCTTGCCTTGTCATGCTTTGCCCTTTTGACTTTCCTTGCTTTGCCCTTTTGCCTTGTCTTGCTTTGCCCTTTTGCCTTGCTTTGCCTTGTTATGCTTTCCCTTTTGCCTTGTCTTGCTTTGCCATTTTGCTTTTCCTTGCATTGCCCTTTTGCCTTACCTTGCCTTGACATGCTTTACCCTTTTGCCTTGCCTTGCCTTGTCATGCTTTGCCCTTTTGACTTGCTTTGCTTTGCCCTTTTGCCTTGCCTTTCCTTGTTTTGCCGTTTTCAATTTCCTTGCATTGCCTTACTTTCATCTTTGCCTTGCCTTGACGTGTCTTCCTTATCCTTTCGCCTTGCCTTGCTTTGCTTTCCCCTTTTGCCTTGCCTTACCTTGCCTTGCTTTGCCTCTTTGCCTTGTCTTGCCTTGCCTTCCTTTCTCCTTTTGCCCTGATTTGCCTTGCCTTTCTTTTGCCCTTTTGCCTTACCTTGCCTTGTCATGCTTTGCCCTTTTGCCTTGCCTTGCCTTGTCATGCTTTGCCCTTTTGACTTGCTTTGCTTTGCCCTTTTGCCTTGCCTTTCCTTGTTTTGCCGTTTTGAATTGCCTTGCATTGCCTTGCTTTCATCTTTGCCTTGCCTTGACGTGTCTTCCTTATCCTTTTGCCTTGCCTTGCTTTGCTTTCTCCTTTTCCCTTGCCTTTCCTTGCCTTGCTTTACCCTTTTGCCTTCCCTTGCCTTTGCCTTTCCATGCCTTGCTTTGCCCTTTGCCTTACCTTGCCTTGCTATGCCCTTTTGCCTTGCCTTGCTTTGTCTCTTTGCCTTGTCTTGCCTTGCCTTCCTTTCTCCTTTTGCCCAGATTTGCCTTGCCTTTCTTTTGACCTTTTGCCTTGCCTTGCCATGCTTTGCTCTTTTTCCTTGCCTTGCTTTGCCCTTTTGTCTTTCCTTGCCTTGCCTTGCTTTGCCATTTTCCCTTGCCTTGCTTTCCCCTTTTGCCTTGCCTTTCCTTGCTTTGGCCTTTTTCCTGGCCTTGCCATGGTTTGTCCTTTTGACATACCTTGCCTTGCATTTCTTTGCACTTTTGCCTGGCTTTGCTTTGCCCTTTTGCCTTGCCATGCTTTGCCATTTTGCCTTTCCTTGAATTGCCCTTTTGCCTTACCTTGCCTTGACTTGCTATACCCTTTTTCCTTGCCTTGCCTTGTCATGCTTTGCCCTTTTGACTTTCCTTGCTTTGCCCTTTTGCCTTGTCTTGCTTTGCCCTTTTGCCTTGCTTTGCCTTGTTATGCTTTCCCTTTTGCCTTGTCTTGCTTTGCCATTTTGCTTTTCCTTGCATTGCCCTTTTGCCTTACCTTGCCTTGACATGCTTTACCCTTTTGCCTTGCCTTGCCTTGTCATGCTTTGCCCTTTTGACTTGCTTTGCTTTCCCCTTTTGCCTTGCCTTACCTTGCCTTGCTTTGCCTCTTTGCCTTGTCTTGCCTTGCCTTCCTTTCTCCTTTTGCCCTGATTTGCCTTGCCTTTCTTTTGACCTTTTGCCTTGCCTTGCCTTGCCATGCTTTGCTCTTTTTCCTTGCCTTGCTTTGCCCTTTTGTCTTGCCTTGCCTTGCCTTGCTTTGCCATTTTCCCTTACCTTGCTTTTCCCTTTTGCCTTGCCTTTCCTTGCTTTGGCCTTTTTCCTGGCCTTGCCTTTGTTTGTCCTTTTGACTTACCTTGCCTTGCCTTTCTTTGCCCTTTTGCCTGGCCTTGCATTGAGTTGCCCTTTTTCCTTGCCTTGCCATGCTTTGCCCTTTTGCCTTGCCTTGCTTTGCCAGTTTGTCTTTCCTTGAATTGCCCTTTTGCCTTACGTTGCCTTGACTTGCTATACCCTTTTTCCTTGCCTTGCCTTTTCATGCTTTGCTCTTTTGCCTTGCCTTGCTTTGCCATTTTGCCTTTCCTTGAATTGCCCTTTTGCCTTACCTTGCCTTGACTTGCTATACCCTTTTTCCTTGCCTTGCCTTGTCATGCTTTGCCCTTTTGACTTGCTTTGCTTTGTCCTTTTGCCTTGCCTTGCTTTGCCATTTTGCCTTTCCTTGAATTGCCCTTTTGCCTTACCTTGCCTTGACTTGCTATACCCTTTTTCCTTGCCTTGCCTTGTCATGCTTTGCCCTTTTGACTTGCTTTGCTTTGTCCTTTTGCCTCGCCTTGCTTTGCCATTTTGCCTTTCCTTGAATTGCCCTTTTGCCTTACCTTGCCTTGACTTGCTATACCCTTTTTCCTTGCCTTGCCTTGTCATGCTTTGCCCTTTTGACTTGCTTTGCTTTGTCCTTTTGCCTTGCCTTGCTTTGCCATTTTGCCTTTCCTTGAATTGCCCTTTTGCCTTACCTTGCCTTGACTTGCTATACCCTTTTTCCTTGCCTTGCCTTGTCATGCTTTGCCCTTTTGACTTTCCTTGCTTTGCCCTTTTGCCTTGTCTTGCTTTGCCCTTTTGCCTTGCTTTGCCTTGTTATGCTTTCCCTTTTGCCTTGTCTTGCTTTGCCATTTTGCTTTTCCTTGCATTGCCCTTTTGCCTTACCTTGCCTTGACATGCTTTACCCTTTTGCCTTGCCTTGCCTTTTCATGCTTTGCCCTTTTGCATTGCCTTGCCTTGTCATGCTTTGCCCTTTTGACTTGCTTTGCTTTGTCCTTTTGCCTTGCCTTGCTTTGCCATTTTGCCTTTCCTTGAATTGCCCTTTTTCCTTACCTTGCCTTGACTTGCTATACCCTTTTTCCTTGCCTTGCCTTGTCATGCTTTGCCCTTTTGACTTTCCTTGCTTTGCCCTTTTGCCTTGTCTTGCTTTGCCCTTTTGCCTTGCTTTGCCTTGTTATGCTTTCCCTTTTGCCTTGTCTTGCTTTGCCATTTTGCTTTTCCTTGCATTGCCCTTTTGCCTTACCTTGCCTTGACATGCTTTACCCTTTTGCCTTGCCTTGCCTTGTCATGCTTTGCCCTTTTGACTTGCTTTGCTTTGCCCTTTTGCCTTGCCTTTCCTTGTTTTGCCGTTTTCAATTTCCTTGCATTGCCTTACTTTCATCTTTGCCTTGCCTTGACGTGTCTTCCTTATCCTTTCGCCTTGCCTTGCTTTGCTTTCCCCTTTTGCCTTGCCTTACCTTGCCTTGCTTTGCCTCTTTGCCTTGTCTTGCCTTGCCTTCCTTTCTCCTTTTGCCCTGATTTGCCTTGCCTTTCTTTTGACCTTTTGCCTTGCCTTGCCTTGCCATGCTTTGCTCTTTTTCCTTGCCTTGCTTTGCCCTTTAGTCTTGCCTTGCCTTGCCTTGCTTTGCCATTTTCCCTTGCCTTGCTTTTCCCTTTTGCCTTGCCTTTCCTTGCTTTGGCCTTTTTCCTGGCCTTGCCATGGTTTGTCCTTTTGACTTACCTTGCCTTGCCTTTCTTTGCCCTTTTGCCTGGCCTTGCATTGAGTTGCCCTTTTTCCTTGCCTTGCCATGCTTTGCCCTTTTGCCTTGCCTTGCTTTGCCATTTTGTCTTTCCTTGAATTGCCCTTTTGCCTTACCTTGCCTTGACTTGCTATACCCTTTTTCCTTGCCTTGCCTTTTCATGCTTTGACCTTTTGCCTTGCCTTGCCTTGCCATGCTTTGCTCTTTTTCCTTGCCTTGCTTTGCCCTTTTGTCTTGCCTTACCTTGCCTTGCTTTGCCATTTTCCCTTGCCTTGCTTTCCCCTTTTGCCTTGCCTTTCCTTGCTTTGGCCTTTTTCCTGGCCTTGCCATGGTTTGTCCTTTTGACTTACCTTGCCTTGCCTTTCTTTGCACTTTTGCCCGGCCTTGCATTGAGTTGCCCTTTTTCCTTGCCTTGCCATGCTTTGCCCTTTTGCCTTGCCTTGCTTTGCCCTTTTGCCTTGCTTTGCCTTGTTATGCTTTCCCCTTTTGCCTTGCCTTGCTTTGCCATTTTGCCTTTCCTTGAATTGCCCTTTTGCCTTACCTTGCCTTGACTTGCTATAGCCTTTTTCCTTGCCTTGCCTTGTCATACTTTGCCATTTTGACTTGCTTTGCTTTGCCCTTTTGCCTTGCCTTGCTTTGCCATTTTGCCTTTCCTTGAATTGCCCTTTTGCCTTACCTTGCCTTGACTTGCTATACCCTTTTTCCTTGCCTTGCCTTGTCATGCTTTGCCCTTTTGACTTGCCTTGCTTTGCCCTTTTGCCTTGCTTTGCCTTGTTATGCTTTGCCATTTTTGCCTTGTCTTGCTTTGCCATTTTGCCTTTCCTTGCATTGCCCTTTTGCCTTACCTTGCCTTGTCATGCTTTGCCCTTTTGCCTTGCCTTGCCTTGTCATGCTTTGCCCTTTTGACTTGCTTTGCTTTGCCCTTTTGCCTTGCCTTTCCTTGTTTTGCCGTTTTGAATTGCCTTGCATTGCCTTGCTTTCATCTTTGCCTTGCCTTGACGTGTCTTCCTTATCCTTTTGCCTTGCCTTGCTTTGCTTTCTCCTTTTCCCTTGCCTTTCCTTGCCTTGCTTTACCCTTTTGCCTTCCCTTGCCTTTGCCTTTCCATGCCTTGCTTTGCCCTTTGCCTTACCTTGCCTTGCTATGCCCTTTTGCCTTGCCTTGCTTTGTCTCTTTGCCTTGTCTTGCCTTGCCTTCCTTTCTCCTTTTGCCCTGATTTGCCTTGCCTTTCTTTTGACCTTTTGCCTTGCCTTGCCATGCTTTGCTCTTTTTCCTTGCCTTGCTTTGCCCTTTTGTCTTTCCTTGCCTTGCCTTGCTTTGCCATTTTCCCTTGCCTTGCTTTCCCCTTTTGCCTTGCCTTTCCTTGCTTTGGCCTTTTTCCTGGCCTTGCCATGGTTTTTCCTTTTGACTTACCTTGCCTTGCATTTCTTTGCACTTTTGCCTGGCCTTGCTTTGCCCTTTTGCCTTGCCTAGCTTTGCCATTTTGCCTTTCCTTGAATTGCCCTTTTGCCTTACCTTGCCTTGACTTGCTATACCCTTTTTCCTTGCCTTGCCTTGTCATGCTTTGCCCTTTTGACTTGCTTTGCTTTGTCCTTTTGCCTTGCCTTGCTTTGCCATTTTGCCTTTCCTTGAATTGCCCTTTTGCCTTACCTTGCCTTGACTTGCTATACCCTTTTTCCTTGCCAAGCCTTGTCATGCTTTGCCCTTTTGACTTGCTTTGCTTTGTCCTTTTGCCTTGCCTTGCTTTGCCATTTTGCCTTTCCTTGAATTGCCCTTTTGCCTTACCTTGCCTTGCCTTGCTATACCCTTTTTCCTTGCCTTGCCTTGTCATGCTTTGCCCTTTTGACTTTCCTTGCTTTGCCCTTTTGCCTTGTCTTGCTTTGCCCTTTTGCCTTGCTTTGCCTTGTTATGCTTTCCCTTTTGCCTTGTCTTGCTTTGCCATTTTGCTTTTCCTTGCATTGCCCTTTTGCCTTACCTTGCCTTGACATGCTTTACCCTTTTGCCTTGCCTTGCCTTTTCATGCTTTGCCCTTTTGCATTGCCTTGCCTTGTCATGCTTTGCCCTTTTGACTTGCTTTGCTTTGTCCTTTTGCCTTGCCTTGCTTTGCCATTTTTCCTTTCCTTGAATTGCCCTTTTTCCTTACCTTGCCTTGACTTGCTATACCCTTTTTCCTTGCCTTGCCTTGTCATGCTTTGCCCTTTTGACTTTCCTTGCTTTGCCCTTTTGCCTTGTCTTGCTTTGCCCTTTTGCCTTGCTTTGCCTTGTTATGCTTTCCCTTTTGCCTTGTCTTGCTTTGCCATTTTGCTTTTCCTTGCATTGCCCTTTTGCCTTACCTTGCCTTGACATGCTTTACCCTTTTGCCTTGCCTTGCCTTGTCATGCTTTGCCCTTTTGACTTGCTTTGCTTTGCCCTTTTGCCTTGCCTTTCCTTGTTTTGCCGTTTTCAATTTCCTTGCATTGCCTTACTTTCATCTTTGCCTTGCCTTGACGTGTCTTCCTTATCCTTTCGCCTTGCCTTGCTTTGCTTTCCCCTTTTGCCTTGCCTTACCTTGCCTTGCTTTGCCTCTTTGCCTTGTCTTGCCTTGCCTTCCTTTCTCCTTTTGCCCTGATTTGCCTTGCCTTTCTTTTGACCTTTTGCCTTGCCTTGCCTTGCCATGCTTTGCTCTTTTTCCTTGCCTTGCTTTGCCCTTTTGTCTTGCCTTGCCTTGCCTTGCTTTGCCATTTTCCCTTGCCTTGCTTTTCCCTTTTGCCTTGCCTTTCCTTGCTTTGGCCTTTTTCCTGGCCTTGCCATGGTTTGTCCTTTTGACTTACCTTGCCTTGCCTTTCTTTGCCCTTTTGCCTGGCCTTGCATTGAGTTGCCCTTTTTCCTTGCCTTACCATGCTTTGCCCTTTTGCCTTGCCTTGCTTTGCCATTTTGTCTTTCCTTGAATTGCCCTTTTGCCTTACCTTGCCTTGACTTGCTATACCCTTTTTCCTTGCCTTGCCTTTTCATGCTTTGCCCTTTTGCCTTGCCTTGCTTTGCCATTTTGCCTTTCCTTGAATTGCCCTTTTGCCTTACCTTGCCTTGACTTGCTATACCCTTTTTCCTTGCCTTGCCTTGTCATGCTTTGCCCTTTTGCCTTGCCTTGCTTTGCCAGTTTGTCTTTCCTTGAATTGCCCTTTTGCCTTACCTTGCCTTGACTTGCTATACCCTTTTTCCTTGCCTTGCCTTGTCATGCTTTGCCCTTTTGACTTGCTTTGCTTTGTCCTTTTGCCTTGCCTTGCTTTGCCATTTTGCCTTTCCTTGAATTGCCCTTTTGCCTTACCTTGCCTTGACTTGCTATACCCTTTTTCCTTGCCTTGCCTTGTCATGCTTTGCCCTTTTGACTTGCTTTGCTTTGTCCTTTTGCCTTGCCTTGCTTTGCCATTTTGCCTTTCCTTGAATTGCCCTTTTGCCTTACCTTGCCTTGACTTGCTATACCCTTTTTCCTTGCCTTGCCTTGTCATGCTTTGCCCTTTTGACTTGCTTTGCTTTGTCCTTTTGCCTTGCCTTGCTTTGCCATTTTGCCTTTCCTTGAATTGCCCTTTTGCCTTACCTTGCCTTGACTTGCTATACCCTTTTTCCTTGCCTTGCCTTGTCATGCTTTGCCCTTTTGACTTTCCTTGCTTTGCCCTTTTGCCTTGTCTTGCTTTGCCCTTTTGCCTTGCTTTGCCTTGTTATGCTTTCCCTTTTGCCTTGTCTTGCTTTGCCATTTTGCTTTTCCTTGCATTGCCCTTTTGCCTTACCTTGCCTTGACATGCTTTACCCTTTTGCCTTGCCTTGCCTTTTCATGCTTTGCCCTTTTGCATTGCCTTGCCTTGTCATGCTTTGCCCTTTTGACTTGCTTTGCTTTGTCCTTTTGCCTTGCCTTGCTTTGCCATTTTGCCTTTCCTTGAATTGCCCTTTTGCCTTACCTTGCCTTGACTTGCTATACCCTTTTTCCTTGCCTTGCCTTGTCATGCTTTGCCCTTTTGACTTTCCTTGCTTTGCCCTTTTGCCTTGTCTTGCTTTGCCCTTTTGCCTTGCTTTGCCTTGTTATGCTTTCCCTTTTGCCTTGTCTTGCTTTGCCATTTTGCTTTTCCTTGCATTGCCCTTTTGCCTTACCTTGCCTTGACATGCTTTACCCTTTTGCCTTGCCTTGCCTTGTCATGCTTTGCCCTTTTGACTTGCTTTGCTTTGCCCTTTTGCCTTGCCTTTCCTTGTTTTGCCGTTTTCAATTTCCTTGCATTGCCTTACTTTCATCTTTGCCTTGCCTTGACGTGTCTTCCTTATCCTTTCGCCTTGCCTTGCTTTGCTTTCCCCTTTTGCCTTGCCTTACCTTGCCTTGCTTTGCCTCTTTGCCTTGTCTTGCCTTGCCTTCCTTTCTCCTTTTGCCCTGATTTGCCTTGCCTTTCTTTTGACCTTTTGCCTTGCCTTGCCTTGCCATGCTTTGCTCTTTTTCCTTGCCTTGCTTTGCCCTTTTGTCTTGCCTTGCCTTGCCTTGCTTTGCCATTTTCCCTTGCCTTGCTTTTCCCTTTTGCCTTGCCTTTCCTTGCTTTGGCCTTTTTCCTGGCCTTGCCATGGTTTGTCCTTTTGACTTACCTTGCCTTGCCTTTCTTTGCCCTTTTGCCTGGCCTTGCATTGAGTTGCCCTTTTTCCTTGCCTTGCCATGCTTTGCCCTTTTGCCTTGCCTTGCTTTGCCATTTTGTCTTTCCTTGAATTGCCCTTTTGCCTTACCTTGCCTTGACTTGCTATACCCTTTTTCCTTGCCTTGCCTTTTCATGCTTTGCCCTTTTGCCTTGCCTTGCTTTGCCATTTTGTCTTTCCTTGAATTGCCCTTTTGCCTTACCTTGCCTTGACTTGCTATACCCTTTTTCCTTGCCTTGCCTTGTCATGCTTTTCCCTTTTGCCTTGCCTTGCTTTGCCATTTTGTCTTTCCTTGAATTGCCCTTTTGCCTTACGTTGCCTTGACTTGCTATACCCTTTTTCCTTGCCTTGCCTTTTCATGCTTTGCTCTTTTGCCTTGCCTTGCTTTGCCATTTTGCCTTTCCTTGAATTGCCCTTTTGCCTTACCTTGCCTTGACTTGCTTTGCCCTTTTTCCTTGCCTTGCCTTGTCATGCTTTGCCCTTTTGACTTGCTTTGCTTTGTCCTTTTGCCTTGCCTTGCTTTGCCATTTTGCCTTTCCTTGAATTGCCCTTTTGCCTTACCTTGCCTTGACTTGCTATACCCTTTTTCCGTGCCTTGCCTTGTCATGCTTTGCCCTTTTGACTTGCTTTGCTTTGTCCTTTTGCCTTGCCTTGCTTTGCCATTTTGCCTTTCCTTGAATTGCCCTTTTGCCTTACCTTGCCTTGACTTGCTATACCCTTTTTCCTTGCCTTGCCTTGTCATGCTTTGCCCTTTTGACTTGCTTTGCTTTGTCCTTTTGCCTTGCCTTGCTTTGCCATTTTGCCTTTCCTTGAATTGCCCTTTTGCCTTACCTTGCCTTGACTTGCTATACCCTTTTTCCTTGCCTTGCCTTGTCATGCTTTGCCCTTTTGACTTTCCTTGCTTTGCCCTTTTGCCTTGTCTTGCTTTGCCCTTTTGCCTTGCTTTGCCTTGTTATGCTTTCCCTTTTGCCTTGTCTTGCTTTGCCATTTTGCTTTTCCTTGCATTGCCCTTTTGCCTTACCTTGCCTTGACATGCTTTACCCTTTTGCCTTGCCTTGCCTTTTCATGCTTTGCCCTTTTGCATTGCCTTGCCTTGTCATGCTTTGCCCTTTTGACTTGCTTTGCTTTGTCCTTTTGCCTTGCCTTGCTTTGCCATTTTGCCTTTCCTTGAATTGCCCTTTTGCCTTACCTTGCCTTGACTTGCTATACCCATTTTCCTTGCCTTGCCTTGTCATGCTTTGCCCTTTTGACTTTCCTTGCTTTGCCCTTTTGCCTTGTCTTGCTTTGCCCTTTTGCCTTGCTTTGCCTTGTTATGCTTTCCCTTTTGCCTTGTCTTGCTTTGCCATTTTGCTTTTCCTTGCATTGCCCTTTTGCCTTACCTTGCCTTGACATGCTTTACCCTTTTGCCTTGCCTTGCCTTGTCATGCTTTGCCCTTTTGACTTGCTTTGCTTTGCCCTTTTGCCTTGCCTTTCCTTGTTTTGCCGTTTTCAATTTCCTTGCATTGCCTTACTTTCATCTTTGCCTTGCCTTGACGTGTCTTCCTTATCCTTTCGCCTTGCCTTGCTTTGCTTTCCCCTTTTGCCTTGCCTTACCTTGCCTTGCTTTGCCTCTTTGCCTTGTCTTGCCTTGCCTTCCTTTCTCCTTTTGCCCTGATTTGCCTTGCCTTTCTTTTGACCTTTTGCCTTGCCTTGCCTTGCCATGCTTTGCTCTTTTTCCTTGCCTTGCTTTGCCCTTTTGTCTTGCCTTGCCTTGCCTTGCTTTGCCATTTTCCCTTGCCTTGCTTTTCCCTTTTACCTTGCCTTTCCTTGCTTTGGCCTTTTTCCTGGCCTTGCCATGGTTTGTCCTTTTGACTTACCTTGCCTTGCCTTTCTTTGCCCTTTTGCCTGGCCTTGCATTGAGTTGCCCTTTTTCCTTGCCTTGCCATGCTTTGCCCTTTTGCCTTGCCTTGCTTTGCCATTTTGTCTTTCCTTGAATTGCCCTTTTGCCTTACCTTGCCTTGACTTGCTATACCCTTTTTCCTTGCCTTGCCTTTTCATGCTTTGCCCTTTTGCCTTGCCTTGCTTTGCCATTTTGTCTTTCCTTGAATTGCCCTTTTGCCTTACCTTGCCTTGACTTGCTATACCCTTTTTCCTTGCCTTGCCTTGTCATGCTTTGCCCTTTTGCCTTGCCTTGCTTTGCCAGTTTGTCTTTCCTTGAATTGCCCTTTTGCCTTACGTTGCCTTGACTTGCTATACCCTTTTTCCTTGCCTTGCCTTTTCATGCTTTGCTCTTTTGCCTTGCCTTGCTTTGCCATTTTGCCTTTCCTTGAATTGCCCTTTTGCCTTACCTTGCCTTGACTTGCTTTGCCCTTTTTCCTTGCCTTGCCTTGTCATGCTTTGCCCTTTTGACTTGCTTTGCTTTGTCCTTTTGCCTTGCCTTGCTTTGCCATTTTGCCTTTCCTTGAATTGCCCTTTTGCCTTACCTTGCCTTGACTTGCTATACCCTTTTTCCGTGCCTTGCCTTGTCATGCTTTGCCCTTTTGACTTGCTTTGCTTTGTCCTTTTGCCTTGCCTTGATTTGCCATTTTGCCTTTCCTTGAATTGCCCTTTTGCCTTACCTTGCCTTGACTTGCTATACCCTTTTTCCTTGCCTTGCCTTGTCATGCTTTGCCCTTTTGACTTGCTTTGCTTTGTCCTTTTGCCTTGCCTTGCTTTGCCATTTTGCCTTTCCTTGAATTGCCCTTTTGCCTTACCTTGCCTTGACTTGCTATACCCTTTTTCCTTGCCTTGCCTTGTCATGCTTTGCCCTTTTGACTTTCCTTGCTTTGCCCTTTTGCCTTGTCTTGCTTTGCCCTTTTGCCTTGCTTTGCCTTGTTATGCTTTCCCTTTTGCCTTGTCTTGCTTTGCCATTTTGCTTTTCCTTGCATTGCCCTTTTGCCTTACCTTGCCTTGACATGCTTTACCCTTTTGCCTTGCCTTGCCTTGTCATGCTTTGCCCTTTTGACTTGCTTTGCTTTGCCCTTTTGCCTTGCCTTTCCTTGTTTTGCCGTTTTCAATTTCCTTGCATTGCCTTACGTTCATCTTTGCCTTGCCTTGACGTGTCTTCCTTATCCTTTCGCCTTGCCTTGCTTTGCTTTCCCCTTTTGCCTTGCCTTACCTTGCCTTGCTTTGCCTCTTTGCCTTGTCTTGCCTTGCCTTCCTTTCTCCTTTTGCCCTGATTTGCCTTGCCTTTCTTTTGACCTTTTGCCTTGCCTTGCCTTGCCATGCTTTGCTCTTTTTCCTTGCCTTGCTTTGCCCTTTTGTCTTGCCTTGCCTTGCCTTGCTTTGCCATTTTCCCTTGCCTTGCTTTTCCCTTTTGCCTTGCCTTTCCTTGCTTTGGCCTTTTTCCTGGCCTTGCCATGGTTTGTCCTTTTGACTTACCTTGCCTTGCCTTTCTTTGCCCTTTTGCCTGGCCTTGCATTGAGTTGCCCTTTTTCCTTGCCTTGCCATGCTTTGCCCTTTTGCCTTGCCTTGCTTTGCCATTTTGTCTTTCCTTGAATTGCCCTTTTGCCTTACCTTGCCTTGACTTGCTATACCCTTTTTCCTTGCCTTGCCTTTTCATGCTTTGCCCTTTTGCCTTGCCTTGCTTTGCCATTTTGTCTTTCCTTGAATTGCCCTTTTGCCTTACCTTGCCTTGACTTGCTATACCCTTTTTCCTTGCCTTGCCTTGTCATGCTTTGCCCTTTTGCCTTGCCTTGCTTTGCCAGTTTGTCTTTCCTTGAATTGCCCTTTTGCCTTACGTTGCCTTGACTTGCTATACCCTTTTTCCTTGCCTTGCCTTTTCATGCTTTGCTCTTTTGCCTTGCCTTGCTTTGCCATTTTGCCTTTCCTTGAATTGCCCTTTTGCCTTACCTTGCCTTGACTTGCTTTGCCCTTTTTCCTTGCCTTGCCTTGTCATGCTTTGCCCTTTTGACTTGCTTTGCTTTGTCCTTTTGCCTTGCCTTGCTTTGCCATTTTGCCTTTCCTTGAATTGCCCTTTTGCCTTACCTTGCCTTGACTTGCTAAACCCTTTTTCCGTGCCTTGCCTTGTCATGCTTTGCCCTTTTGACTTGCTTTGCTTTGTCCTTTTGCCTTGCCTTGCTTTGCCATTTTGCCTTTCCTTGAATTGCCCTTTTGCCTTACCTTGCCTTGACTTGCTATACCCTTTTTCCTTGCCTTGCCTTGTCATGCTTTGCCCTTTTGACTTGCTTTGCTTTGTCCTTTTGCCTTGCCTTGCTTTGCCATTTTGCCTTTCCTTGAATTGCCCTTTTGCCTTACCTTGCCTTGACTTGCTATACCCTTTTTCCTTGCCTTGCCTTGTCATGCTTTGCCCTTTTGACTTTCCTTGCTTTGCCCTTTTGCCTTGTCTTGCTTTGCCCTTTTGCCTTGCTTTGCCTTGTTATGCTTTCCCTTTTGCCTTGTCTTGCTTTGCCATTTTGCTTTTCCTTGCATTGCCCTTTTGCCTTACCTTGCCTTGACATGCTTTACCCTTTTGCCTTGCCTTGCCTTGTCATGCTTTGCCCTTTTGACTTGCTTTGCTTTGCCCTTTTGCCTTGCCTTTCCTTGTTTTGCCGTTTTCAATTTCCTTGCATTGCCTTACGTTCATCTTTGCCTTGCCTTGACGTGTCTTCCTTATCCTTTCGCCTTGCCTTGCTTTGCTTTCCCCTTTTGCCTTGCCTTACCTTGCCTTGCTTTGCCTCTTTGCCTTGTCTTGCCTTGCCTTCCTTTCTCCTTTTGCCCTGATTTGCCTTGCCTTTCTTTTGACCTTTTGCCTTGCCTTGCCTTGCCATGCTTTGCTCTTTTTCCTTGCCTTGCTTTGCCCTTTTGTCTTGCCTTGCCTTGCCTTGCTTTGCCATTTTCCCTTGCCTTGCTTTTCCCTTTTGCCTTGCCTTTCCTTGCTTTGGCCTTTTTCCTGGCCTTGCCATGGTTTGTCCTTTTGACTTACCTTGCCTTGCCTTTCTTTGCCCTTTTGCCTGGCCTTGCATTGAGTTGCCCTTTTTCCTTGCCTTGCCATGCTTTGCCCTTTTGCCTTGCCTTGCTTTGCCATTTTGTCTTTCCTTGAATTGCCCTTTTGCCTTACCTTGCCTTGACTTGCTATACCCTTTTTCCTTGCCTTGCCTTTTCATGCTTTGACCTTTTGCCTTGCCTTGCCTTGCCATGCTTTGCTCTTTTTCCTTGCCTTGCTTTGCCCTTTTGTCTTGCCTTACCTTGCCTTGCTTTGCCATTTTCCCTTGCCTTGCTTTCCCCTTTTGCCTTACCTTTCCTTGCTTTGGCCTTTTTCCTGGCCTTGCCATGGTTTGTCCTTTTGACTTACCTTGCCTTGCCTTTCTTTGCACTTTTGCCCGGCCTTGCATTGAGTTGCCCTTTTTCCTTGCCTTGCCATGCTTTGCCCTTTTGCCTTGCCTTGCTTTGCCCTTTTGCCTTGCTTTGCCTTGTTATGCTTTCCCCTTTTGCCTTGCATTGCTTTGCCATTTTGCCTTTCCTTGAATTGCCCTTTTGCCTTACCTTGCCTTGACTTGCTATAGCCTTTTTCCTTGCCTTGCCTTGTCATACTTTGCCATTTTGACTTGCTTTGCTTTCCCTTTTTCCTTGCCTTGCTTTGCCATTTTGTCTTTCCTTGAATTGCCCTTTTGCCTTACCTTGCCTTGACTTGCTATACCCTTTTTCCTTGCCTTGCCTTGTCATGCTTTGCCCTTTTGACTTGCCTTGCTTTGCCCTTTTGCCTTGCTTTGTCTTGTTATGCTTTGCCATTTTTGCCTTGTCTTGCTTTGCCATTTTGCCTTTCCTTGCATTGCCCTTTTGCCTTACCTTGCCTTGTCATGCTTTGCCCTTTTGCCTTGCCTTGCCTTGTCATTCTTTGCCCTTTTGACTTGCTTTGCTTTGCCCTTTTGCCTTGCCTTTCCTTGTTTTGCCGTTTTGAATTGCCTTGCATTGCCTTGCTTTCATCTTTGCCTTGCCTTGACGTGTCTTCCTTATCCTTTTGCCTTGCCTTGCTTTGCTTTCTCCTTTTCCCTTGCCTTTCCTTGCCTTGCTTTACCCTTTTGCCTTCCCTTGCCTTTGCCTTTCCATGCCTTGCTTTGCCCTTTGCCTTACCTTGCCTTGCTATGCCCTTTTGCCTTGCCTTGCTTTGTCTCTTTGCCTTTTCTTGCCTTGCCTTCCTTTCTCCTTTTGCCCTGATTTGCCTTGCCTTTCTTTTGACCTTTTGCCTTGCCTTGCCATGCTTTGCTCTTTTTCCTTGCCTTGCTTTTCCCTTTTGCCTTGTCTTTCCTTGCTTTGGCCTTTTTCCTGGCCTTGCCATGGTTTGTCCTTTTGACTTACCTTGCCTTGCCTTTCTTTGCCCTTTTGCCTGGCCTTGCATTGAGTTGCCCTTTTTCCTTGCCTTGCCATGCTTTGCCCTTTTGCCTTGCCTTGCTTTGCCATTTTGTCTTTCCTTGAATTGCCCTTTTGCCTTACCTTGCCTTGACTTGCTATACCCTTTTTCCTTGCCTTGCCTTTTCATGCTTTGACCTTTTGCCTTGCCTTGCCTTGCCATGCTTTGCTCTTTTTCCTTGCCTTGCTTTGCCCTTTTGTCTTGCCTTACCTTGCCTTGCTTTGCCCTTTTTCCTTGCCTTGCTTTTCCCTTTTGCCTTGCCTTTCCTTGCTTTGGCCTTTTTCCTGGCCTTGCCATGGTTTGTCCTTTTGACTTACCTTGCCTTGCCTTTCTTTGCCCTTTTGCCTGGCCTTGCATTGAGTTGCCCTTTTTCCTTGCCTTGCCATGCTTTGCCCTTTTGCCTTGCCTTGCTTTGCCATTTTGTCTTTCCTTGAATTGCCCTTTTGCCTTACCTTGCCTTGACTTGCTATACCCTTTTTCCTTGCCTTGCCTTTTCATGCTTTGCCCTTTTGCCTTGCCTTGCTTTGCCATTTTGCCTTTCCTTGAAGTGCCCTTTTGCCTTACCTTGCCTTGACTTGCTATACCCTTTTTCCTTGCCTTGCCTTGTCATGCTTTGCCCTTTTGCCTTGCCTTGCTTTGCCATTTTGTCTTTCCTTGAATTGCCCTTTTGCCTTACCTTGCCTTGACTTGCTATACCCTTTTTCCTTGCCTTGCCTTTTCATGCTTTGCCCTTTTGCCTTGCCTTGCTTTGCCATTTTGCCTCTCCTTGAATTGCCCTTTTGCCTTACCTTGCCTTGACTTGCTATACCCTTTTTCCTTGCCTTGCCTTGTCATGCTTTGCCCTTTTGACTTGCCTTGCTTTGCCCTTTTGCCTTGCTTTGCCTTGTTATGCTTTGCCCTTTTGCCTTGTCTTGATTTGCCCTTTTGCCTTACCTTGCCTTGTCATGCTTTGCCCTTTTGCCTTGCCTTGCCTTGTCATGCTTTGCCCTTTTGACTTGCTTTGCTTTGCCCTTTTGCATGCCTTTCCTTGTTTTGCCGTTTTGAATTGCCTTGCATTGCCTTGCTTTCATCTTTGCCTTGCCTTGAGTGTCTTCCTTATCCTTTTGCCTTGCCTTGCTTTGCTTTCTCCTTTTCCCTTGCCTTTCCTTGCCTTGCTTTACCCTTTTGCCTTCCCTTGCTTTTGCCTTTCCATGCCTTGCTTTGCCCCTTTGCCTTACCTTGCCTTGCTATGCCCTTTTGCCTTGCCTTGCTTTGTCTCTTTGCCTTGTCTTGCCTTGCCTTCCTTTCTCCTTTTGCCCTGATTTGCCTTGCCTTTCTTTTGACCTTTTGCCTTGCCTTGCCATGCTTTGCTCTTTTTCCTTGCCTTGCTTTGCCCTTTTGTTTTTCCTTGCCTTGCCTTGCTTTGCCATTTTCTCTTGCCTTGCTTTCCCCTTTTGCCTTGCCTTTCCTTGCTTTGGCCTTTTTCCTGGCCTTGCCATGGTTTGTCCTTTTGACTTACCTTGCCTTGCCTTTCTTTGCACTTTTGCTTGGCCTTGCTTTGCCCTTTTGCCTTGCCTTGCTTTGCCATTTTGCCTTTCCTTGAATTGCCCTTTTGCCTTACCTTGCCTTGACTTGCTATACCCTTTTTCCTTGCCTTGCCTTGTCATGCTTTGCCTTTTTGACTTGCCTTGCTTTGCCCTTTTGCCTTGCCTTGCTTTGCCCTTTTGCCTTGCTTTGCCTTGTTATGCTTTGCCCTTTTGCCTTGCCTTGCTTTGCCATTTTGCCTTTCCTTGAATTGCCCTTTTGCCTTACCTTGCCTTGACTTGCTATACCCTTTTTCCTTGCCTTGCCTTGTCATACTTTGCCATTTTGACTTGCTTTGCTTTGCCCTTTTGCCTTGCCTTGCTTTGCCATTTTGCATTTCCTTGAATTGCCCTTTTGCCTTACCTTGCCTTGACTTGCTATACCCTTTTTCCTTGCCTTGCCTTGTCATGCTTTGTCCTTTTGACTTGCCTTGCTTTGCCCTTTTGCCTTGCCTTTCCTTGTTTTGCCGTTTTGAATTGCCTTGCATTGCCTTACTTTCATCTTTGCCTTGCCTTGACGTGTCTTCCTTATCATTTTGCCTTGCCTTGCTTTGCTTTCCCCTTTTGCCTTGCCTTTCCTTGCCTTGCTTTACCCTTTTGCCTTCCTTTGCCTTGCCTTTCCATGCCTTCCTTTGACCCTTTGCCTTGCCTTGCTTTGACTCTTTGCCTTGACTTGCCTTGCCTTCCTTTCTCCTTTTGCCCTGATTTGCCTTGCCTTTCTTTTGACCTTTTGCCTTGCCTTGCCATGCTTTGCTCTTTTTCCTTGCCTTGCTTTGCCCTTTTGTCTTTCCTTGCCTTGCCTTGCTTTGCCATTTTCCCTTGCCTTGCTTTCCCCTTTTGCCTTGCCTTTCCTTGCTTTGGCCTTTTTCCTGGCATTGCCATGGTTTGTCCTTTTAACTTATCTTGCCTTGCATTTCTTTGCACTTTTGCCTGGCCTTGCTTTGCCCTTTTGCCTTGCCTAGCTTTGCCATTTTGCCTTTCCTTGAATTGCCCTTTTTCCTTACCTTGCCTTGACTTGCTATAGCCTTTTTCCCTGCCTTGCCTTGTCATGCTTTGCCCTTTTGACTTGCCTTGCTTTGCCATTTTGCCTTTCCTTGAATTGCCCTTTTGCCTTACTTTGCCTTGACTTGCTATACCCTTTTTCCTTGCCTTGCCTTGTCATACTTTGCCATTTTGACTTGCTTTGCTTTGCCCTTTTGCCTTGCCTTGCTTTGCCATTTTGCCTTTCCTTGAATTGCCCTTTTGCCTTACCTTGCCTTGACTTGCTATACCCTTTTTCCTTGCCTTGCCTTGTCATGCTTTGCCCTTTTGACTTTCCTTGCTTTGCCCTTTTGCCTTGTCTTGCTTTGCCCTTTTGCCTTGCTTTGCCTTGTTATGCTTTCCCTTTTGCCTTGTCTTGCTTTGCCATTTTGCTTTTCCTTGCATTGCCCTTTTGCCTTACCTTGCCTTGACATGCTTTACCCTTTTGCCTTGCCTTGCCTTGTCATGCTTTGCCCTTTTGACTTGCTTTGCTTTCCCCTTTTGCCTTGCCTTACCTTGCCTTGCTTTGCCTCTTTGCCTTGTCTTGCCTTGCCTTCCTTTCTCCTTTTGCCCTGATTTGCCTTGCCTTTCTTTTGACCTTTTGCCTTGCCTTGCCTTGCCATGCTTTGCTCTTTTTCCTTGCCTTGCTTTGCCCTTTTGTCTTGCCTTGCCTTGCCTTGCTTTGCCATTTTCCCTTACCTTGCTTTTCCCTTTTGCCTTGCCTTTCCTTGCTTTGGCCTTTTTCCTGGCCTTGCCTTGGTTTGTCCTTTTGACTTACCTTGCCTTGCCTTTCTTTGCCCTTTTGCCTGGCCTTGCATTGAGTTGCCCTTTTTCCTTGCCTTGCCATGCTTTGCCCTTTTGCCTTGCCTTGCTTTGCCATTTTGTCTTTCCTTGAATTGCCCTTTTGCCTTACCTTGCCTTGACTTGCTATACCCTTTTTCCTTGCCTTGCCTTTTCATGCTTTGCCCTTTTGCCTTGCCTTGCTTTGCCATTTTGCCTTTCCTTGAATTGCCCTTTTGCCTTACCTTGCCTTGACTTGCTATACCCTTTTTCCTTGCCTTGCCTTGTCATGCTTTGCCCTTTTGCCTTGCCTTGCTTTGCCATTTTGTCTTTCCTTGAATTGCCCTTTTGCCTTACGTTGCCTTGACTTGCTATACCCTTTTTCCTTGCCTTGCCTTTTCATGCTTTGCTCTTTTGCCTTGCCTTGCTTTGCCATTTTGCCTTTCCTTGAATTGCCCTTTTGCCTTACCTTGCCTTGACTTGCTATACCCTTTTTCCTTGCCTTGCCTTGTCATGCTTTGCCCTTTTGACTTGCTTTGCTTTGTCCTTTTGCCTTGCCTTGCTTTGCCATTTTGCCTTTCCTTGAATTGCCCTTTTGCCTTACCTTGCCTTGACTTGCTATACCCTTTTTCCTTGCCTTGCCTTGTCATGCTTTGCCCTTTTGACTTGCTTTGCTTTGTCCTTTTGCCTTGCCTTGCTTTGCCATTTTGCCTTTCCTTGAATTGCCCTTTTGCCTTACCTTGCCTTGACTTGCTATACCCTTTTTCCTTGCCTTGCCTTGTCATGCTTTGCCCTTTTGACTTGCTTTGCTTTGTCCTTTTGCCTTGCCTTGCTTTGCCATTTTGCCTTTCCTTGAATTGCCCTTTTGCCTTACCTTGCCTTGACTTGCTATACCCTTTTTCCTTGCCTTGCCTTGTCATGCTTTGCCCTTTTGACTTTCCTTGCTTTGCCCTTTTGCCTTGTCTTGCTTTGCCCTTTTGCCTTGCTTTGCCTTGTTATGCTTTCCCTTTTGCCTTGTCTTGCTTTGCCATTTTGCTTTTCCTTGCATTGCCCTTTTGCCTTACCTTGCCTTGACATGCTTTATTTACCCTTTTGCCTTGCCTTGCCTTTTCATGCTTTGCCCTTTTGCATTGCCTTTCCTTGTCATGCTTTGCCCTTTTGACTTGCTTTGCTTTGTCCTTTTGCCTTGCCTTGCTTTGCCATTTTGCCTTTCCTTGAATTGCCCTTTTGCCTTACCTTGCCTTGACTTGCTATACCCTTTTTCCTTGCCTTGCCTTGTCATGCTTTGCCCTTTTGACTTTCCTTGCTTTGCCCTTTTGCCTTGTCTTGCTTTGCCCTTTTGCCTTGCTTTGCCTTGTTATGCTTTCCCTTTTGCCTTGTCTTGCTTTGCCATTTTGCTTTTCCTTGCATTGCCCTTTTGCCTTACCTTGCCTTGACATGCTTTACCCTTTTGCCTTGCCTTGCCTTGTCATGCTTTGCCCTTTTGACTTGCTTTGCTTTGCCCTTTTGCCTTGCCTTTCCTTGTTTTGCCGTTTTCAATTTCCTTGCATTGCCTTACTTTCATCTTTGCCTTGCCTTGACGTGTCTTCCTTATCCTTTCGCCTTGCCTTGCTTTGCTTTCCCCTTTTGCCTTGCCTTACCTTGCCTTGCTTTGCCTCTTTGCCTTGTCTTGCCTTGCCTTCCTTTCTCCTTTTGCCCTGATTTGCCTTGCCTTTCTTTTGACCTTTTGCCTTGCCTTGCCTTGCCATGCTTTGCTCTTTTTCCTTGCCTTGCTTTGCCCTTTTGTCTTGCCTTGCCTTGCCTTGCTTTGCCATTTTCCCTTGCCTTGCTTTTCCCTTTTGCCTTGCCTTTCCTTGCTTTGGCCTTTTTCCTGGCCTTGCCATGGTTTGTCCTTTTGACTTACCTTGCCTTGATTTTCTTTGCCCTTTTGCCTGGCCTTGCATTGAGTTGCCCTTTTTCCTTGCCTTGCCATGCTTTGCCCTTTTGCCTTGCCTTGCTTTGCCATTTTGTCTTTCCTTGAATTGCCCTTTTGCCTTACCTTGCCTTGACTTGCTATACCCTTTTTCCTTGCCTTGCCTTTTCATGCTTTGACCTTTTGCCTTGCCTTGCCTTGCCATGCTTTGCTCTTTTTCCTTGCCTTGCTTTGCCCTTTTGTCTTGCCTTACCTTGCCTTGCTTTGCCATTTTCCCTTGCCTTGCTTTCCCCTTTTGCCTTGCCTTTCCTTGCTTTGGCCTTTTTCCTGGCCTTGCCATGGTTTGTCCTTTTGACTTACCTTGCCTTGCCTTTCTTTGCACTTTTGCCCGGCCTTGCATTGAGTTGCCCTTTTTCCTTGCCTTGCCATGCTTTGCCCTTTTGCCTTGCCTTGCTTTGCCCTTTTGCCTTGCTTTGCCTTGTTATGCTTTCCCCTTTTGCCTTGCCTTGCTTTGCCATTTTGCCTTTCCTTGAATTGCCCTTTTGCCTTACCTTGCCTTGACTTGCTATAGCCTTTTTCCTTGCCTTGCCTTGTCATACTTTGCCATTTTGACTTGCTTTGCTTTGCCCTTTTGCCTTGCCTTGCTTTGCCATTTTGCCTTTCCTTGAATTGCCCTTTTGCCTTACCTTGCCTTGACTTGCTATACCCTTTTTCCTTGCCTTGCCTTGTCATGCTTTGCCCTTTTGACTTGCCTTGCTTTGCCCTTTTGCCTTGCTTTGCCTTGTTATGCTTTGCCATTTTTGCCTTGTCTTGCTTTGCCATTTTGCCTTTCCTTGCACTGCCCTTTTGCCTTACCTTGCCTTGTCATGCTTTGCCCTTTTGCCTTGCCTTGCCTTGTCATGCTTTGCCCTTTTGACTTGCTTTGCTTTGCCCTTTTGCCTTGCCTTTCCTTGTTTTGCCGTTTTGAATTGCCTTGCATTGCCTTGCTTTCATCTTTGCCTTGCCTTGACGTGTCTTCCTTATCCTTTTGCCTAGCCTTGCTTTGCTTTCTCCTTTTCCCTTGCCTTTCCTTGCCTTGCTTTACCCTTTTGCCTTCCCTTGCCTTTGCCTTTCCATGCCTTGCTTTGCCCTTTGCCTTACCTTGCCTTGCTATGCCCTTTTGCCTTGCCTTGCTTTGTCTCTTTGCCTTGTCTTGCCTTGCCTTCCTTTCTCCTTTTGCCCTGATTTGCCTTGCCTTTCTTTTGACCTTTTGCCTTGCCTTGCCATGCTTTGCTCTTTTTCCTTGCCTTGCTTTGCCCTTTTGTCTTTCCTTGCCTTGCCTTGCTTTGCCATTTTCCCTTGCCTTGCTTTCCCCTTTTGCCTTGCCTTTCCTTGCTTTGGCCTTTTTCCTGGCCTTGCCATGGTTTGTCCTTTTGACTTACCTTGCCTTGCATTTCTTTGCACTTTTGCCTGGCCTTGCTTTGCCCTTTTGCCTTGCCTAGCTTTGCCATTTTGCCTTTCCTTGAATTGCCCTTTTGCCTTACCTTGCCTTGACTTGCTATACCCTTTTTCCTTGCCTTGCCTTGTCATGCTTTGCCCTTTTGACTTGCTTTGCTTTGTCCTTTTGCCTTGCCTTGCTTTGCCATTTTGCCTTTCCTTGAATTGCCCTTTTGCCTTACCTTGCCTTGACTTGCTATACCCTTTTTCCTTGCCTTGCCTTGTCATGCTTTGCCCTTTTGACTTTCCTTGCTTTGCCCTTTTGCCTTGTCTTGCTTTGCCCTTTTGCCTTGCTTTGCCTTGTTATGCTTTCCCTTTTGCCTTGTCTTGCTTTGCCATTTTGCTTTTCCTTGCATTGCCCTTTTGCCTTACCTTGCCTTGACATGCTTTACCCTTTTGCCTTGCCTTGCCTTTTCATGCTTTGCCCTTTTGCATTGCCTTGCCTTGTCATGCTTTGCCCTTTTGACTTGCTTTGCTTTGTCCTTTTGCCTTGCCTTGCTTTGCCATTTTGCCTTTCCTTGAATTGCCCTTTTGCCTTACCTTGCCTTGACTTGCTATACCCTTTTTCCTTGCCTTGCCTTGTCATGCTTTGCCCTTTTGACTTGCTTTGCTTTGTCCTTTTGCCTTGCCTTGCTTTGCCATTTTGCCTTTCCTTGAATTGCCCTTTTGCCTTACCTTGCCTTGACTTGCTATACCCTTTTTCCTTGCCTTGCCTTGTCATGCTTTGCCCTTTTGACTTGCTTTGCTTTGTCCTTTTGCCTTGCCTTGCTTTGCCATTTTGCCTTTCCTTGAATTGCCCTTTTGCCTTACCTTGCCTTGACTTGCTATACCCTTTTTCCTTGCCTTGCCTTGTCATGCTTTGCCCTTTTGACTTGCTTTGCTTTGTCCTTTTGCCTTGCCTTGCTTTGCCATTTTGCCTTTCCTTGAATTGCCCTTTTGCCTTACCTTGCCTTGACTTGCTATACCCTTTTTCCTTGCCTTGCCTTGTCATGCTTTGCCCTTTTGACTTTCCTTGCTTTGCCCTTTTGCCTTGTCTTGCTTTGCCCTTTTGCCTTGCTTTGCCTTGTTATGCTTTCCCTTTTGCCTTGTCTTGCTTTGCCATTTTGCTTTTCCTTGCATTGCCCTTTTGCCTTACCTTGCCTTGACATGCTTTATTTACCCTTTTGCCTTGCCTTGCCTTTTCATGCTTTGCCCTTTTGCATTGCCTTTCCTTGTCATGCTTTGCCCTTTTGACTTGCTTTGCTTTGTCCTTTTGCCTTGCCTTGCTTTGCCATTTTGCCTTTCCTTGAATTGCCCTTTTGCCTTACCTTGCCTTGACTTGCTATACCCTTTTTCCTTGCCTTGCCTTGTCATGCTTTGCCCTTTTGACTTTCCTTGCTTTGCCCTTTTGCCTTGTCTTGCTTTGCCCTTTTGCCTTGCTTTGCCTTGTTATGCTTTCCCTTTTGCCTTGTCTTGCTTTGCCATTTTGCTTTTCCTTGCATTGCCCTTTTGCCTTACCTTGCCTTGACATGCTTTACCCTTTTGCCTTGCCTTGCCTTGTCATGCTTTGCCCTTTTGACTTGCTTTGCTTTGCCCTTTTGCCTTGCCTTTCCTTGTTTTGCCGTTTTCAATTTCCTTGCATTGCCTTACTTTCATCTTTGCCTTGCCTTGACGTGTCTTCCTTATCCTTTCGCCTTGCCTTGCTTTGCTTTCCCCTTTTGCCTTGCCTTACCTTGCCTTGCTTTGCCTCTTTGCCTTGTCTTGCCTTGCCTTCCTTTCTCCTTTTGCCCTGATTTGCCTTGCCTTTCTTTTGACCTTTTGCCTTGCCTTGCCTTGCCATGCTTTGCTCTTTTTCCTTGCCTTGCTTTGCCCTTTTGTCTTGCCTTGCCTTGCCTTGCTTTGCCATTTTCCCTTGCCTTGCTTTTCCCTTTTGCCTTGCCTTTCCTTGCTTTGGCCTTTTTCCTGGCCTTGCCATGGTTTGTCCTTTTGACTTACCTTGCCTTGATTTTCTTTGCCCTTTTGCCTGGCCTTGCATTGAGTTGCCCTTTTTCCTTGCCTTGCCATGCTTTGCCCTTTTGCCTTGCCTTGCTTTGCCATTTTGTCTTTCCTTGAATTGCCCTTTTGCCTTACCTTGCCTTGACTTGCTATACCCTTTTTCCTTGCCTTGCCTTTTCATGCTTTGACCTTTTGCCTTGCCTTGCCTTGCCATGCTTTGCTCTTTTTCCTTGCCTTGCTTTGCCCTTTTGTCTTGCCTTACCTTGCCTTGCTTTGCCATTTTCCCTTGCCTTGCTTTCCCCTTTTGCCTTGCCTTTCCTTGCTTTGGCCTTTTTCCTGGCCTTGCCATGGTTTGTCCTTTTGACTTACCTTGCCTTGCCTTTCTTTGCACTTTTGCCCGGCCTTGCATTGAGTTGCCCTTTTTCCTTGCCTTGCCATGCTTTGCCCTTTTGCCTTGCCTTGCTTTGCCCTTTTGCCTTGCTTTGCCTTGTTATGCTTTCCCCTTTTGCCTTGCCTTGCTTTGCCATTTTGCCTTTCCTTGAATTGCCCTTTTGCCTTACCTTGCCTTGACTTGCTATAGCCTTTTTCCTTGCCTTGCCTTGTCATACTTTGCCATTTTGACTTGCTTTGCTTTGCCCTTTTGCCTTGCCTTGCTTTGCCATTTTGCCTTTCCTTGAATTGCCCTTTTGCCTTACCTTGCCTTGACTTGCTATACCCTTTTTCCTTGCCTTGCCTTGTCATGCTTTGCCCTTTTGACTTGCCTTGCTTTGCCCTTTTGCCTTGCTTTGCCTTGTTATGCTTTGCCATTTTTGCCTTGTCTTGCTTTGCCATTTTGCCTTTCCTTGCACTGCCCTTTTGCCTTACCTTGCCTTGTCATGCTTTGCCCTTTTGCCTTGCCTTGCCTTGTCATGCTTTGCCCTTTTGACTTGCTTTGCTTTGCCCTTTTGCCTTGCCTTTCCTTGTTTTGCCGTTTTGAATTGCCTTGCATTGCCTTGCTTTCATCTTTGCCTTGCCTTGACGTGTCTTCCTTATCCTTTTGCCTAGCCTTGCTTTGCTTTCTCCTTTTCCCTTGCCTTTCCTTGCCTTGCTTTACCCTTTTGCCTTCCCTTGCCTTTGCCTTTCCATGCCTTGCTTTGCCCTTTGCCTTACCTTGCCTTGCTATGCCCTTTTGCCTTGCCTTGCTTTGTCTCTTTGCCTTGTCTTGCCTTGCCTTCCTTTCTCCTTTTGCCCTGATTTGCCTTGCCTTTCTTTTGACCTTTTGCCTTGCCTTGCCATGCTTTGCTCTTTTTCCTTGCCTTGCTTTGCCCTTTTGTCTTTCCTTGCCTTGCCTTGCTTTGCCATTTTCCCTTGCCTTGCTTTCCCCTTTTGCCTTGCCTTTCCTTGCTTTGGCCTTTTTCCTGGCCTTGCCATGGTTTGTCCTTTTGACTTACCTTGCCTTGCATTTCTTTGCACTTTTGCCTGGCCTTGCTTTGCCCTTTTGCCTTGCCTAGCTTTGCCATTTTGCCTTTCCTTGAATTGCCCTTTTGCCTTACCTTGCCTTGACTTGCTATACCCTTTTTCCTTGCCTTGCCTTGTCATGCTTTGCCCTTTTGACTTGCTTTGCTTTGTCCTTTTGCCTTGCCTTGCTTTGCCATTTTGCCTTTCCTTGAATTGCCCTTTTGCCTTACCTTGCCTTGACTTGCTATACCCTTTTTCCTTGCCTTGCCTTGTCATGCTTTGCCCTTTTGACTTTCCTTGCTTTGCCCTTTTGCCTTGTCTTGCTTTGCCCTTTTGCCTTGCTTTGCCTTGTTATGCTTTCCCTTTTGCCTTGTCTTGCTTTGCCATTTTGCTTTTCCTTGCATTGCCCTTTTGCCTTACCTTGCCTTGACATGCTTTACCCTTTTGCCTTGCCTTGCCTTTTCATGCTTTGCCCTTTTGCATTGCCTTGCCTTGTCATGCTTTGCCCTTTTGACTTGCTTTGCTTTGTCCTTTTGCCTTGCCTTGCTTTGCCATTTTGCCTTTCCTTGAATTGCCCTTTTGCCTTACCTTGCCTTGACTTGCTATACCCTTTTTCCTTGCCTTGCCTTGTCATGCTTTGCCCTTTTGACTTTCCTTGCTTTGCCCTTTTGCCTTGTCTTGCTTTGCCCTTTTGCCTTGCTTTGCCTTGTTATGCTTTCCCTTTTGCCTTGTCTTGCTTTGCCATTTTGCTTTTCCTTGCATTGCCCTTTTGCCTTACCTTGCCTTGACATGCTTTACCCTTTTGCCTTGCCTTGCCTTGTCATGCTTTGCCCTTTTGACTTGCTTTGCTTTGCCCTTTTGCCTTGCCTTTCCTTGTTTTGCCGTTTTCAATTTCCTTGCATTGCCTTACTTTCATCTTTGCCTTGCCTTGACGTGTCTTCCTTATCCTTTCGCCTTGCCTTGCTTTGCTTTCCCCTTTTGCCTTGCCTTACCTTGCCTTGCTTTGCCTCTTTGCCTTGTCTTGCCTTGCCTTCCTTTCTCCTTTTGCCCTGATTTGCCTTGCCTTTCTTTTGACCTTTTGCCTTGCCTTGCCTTGCCATGCTTTGCTCTTTTTCCTTGCCTTGCTTTGCCCTTTTGTCTTGCCTTGCCTTGCCTTGCTTTGCCATTTTCCCTTACCTTGCTTTTCCTTTTTGCCTTGCCTTTCCCTGCTTTGGCCTTTTTCCTGGCCTTGCCTTGGTTTGTCCTTTTGACTTACCTTGCCTTGCCTTTCTTTGCCCTTTTGCCTGGCCTTGCATTGAGTTGCCCTTTTTCCTTGCCTTGCCATGCTTTGCCCTTTTGCCTTGCCTTGCTTTGCCATTTTGTCTTTCCTTGAATTGCCCTTTTGCCTTACCTTGCCTTGACTTGCTATACCCTTTTTCCTTGCCTTGCCTTTTCATGCTTTGCCCTTTTGCCTTGCCTTGCTTTGCCATTTTGCCTTTCCTTGAATTGCCCTTTTGCCTTACCTTGCCTTGACTTGCTATACCCTTTTTCCTTGTCTTGCCTTGTCATGCTTTGCCCTTTTGCCTTGCCTTGCTTTGCCATTTTGCCTTTCCTTGAATTGCCCTTTTGCCTTACCTTGCCTTGACTTGCTATACCCTTTTTCCTTGCCTTGCCTTGTCATGCTTTGCCCTTTTGATTTGCTTTGCTTTGTCCTTTTGCCTTGCCTTGCTTTGCCATTTTGCCTTTCCTTGAATTGCCCTTTTGCCTTACCTTGCCTTGACTTGCTATACCCTTTTTCCTTGCCTTGCCTTGTCATGCTTTGCCCTTTTGACTTGCTTTGCTTTGTCCTTTTGCCTTGCCTTGCTTTGCCATTTTGCCTTTCCTTGAATTGCCCTTTTGCCTTACCTTGCCTTGACTTGCTATACCCTTTTTCCTTGCCTTGCCTTGTCATGCTTTGCCCTTTTGACTTGCTTTGCTTTGTCCTTTTGCCTTGCCTTGCTTTGCCATTTTGCCTTTCCTTGAATTGCCCTTTTGCCTTACCTTGCCTTGACTTGCTATACCCTTTTTCCTTGCCTTGCCTTGTCATGCTTTGCCCTTTTGACTTTCCTTGCTTTGCCCTTTTGCCTTGTCTTGCTTTGCCCTTTTGCCTTGCTTTGCCTTGTTATGCTTTCCCTTTTGCCTTGTCTTGCTTTGCCATTTTGCTTTTCCTTGCATTGCCCTTTTGCCTTACCTTGCCTTGACATGCTTTATTTACCCTTTTGCCTTGCCTTGCCTTTTCATGCTTTGCCCTTTTGCATTGCCTTTCCTTGTCATGCTTTGCCCTTTTGACTTGCTTTGCTTTGTCCTTTTGCCTTGCCTTGCTTTGCCATTTTGCCTTTCCTTGAATTGCCCTTTTGCCTTACCTTGCCTTGACTTGCTATACCCTTTTTCCTTGCCTTGCCTTGTCATGCTTTGCCCTTTTGACTTTCCTTGCTTTGCCCTTTTGCCTTGTCTTGCTTTGCCCTTTTGCCTTGCTTTGCCTTGTTATGCTTTCCCTTTTGCCTTGTCTTGCTTTGCCATTTTGCTTTTCCTTGCATTGCCCTTTTGCCTTACCTTGCCTTGACATGCTTTACCCTTTTGCCTTGCCTTGCCTTGTCATGCTTTGCCCTTTTGACTTGCTTTGCTTTGCCCTTTTGCCTTGCCTTTCCTTGTTTTGCCGTTTTCAATTTCCTTGCATTGCCTTACTTTCATCTTTGCCTTGCCTTGACGTGTCTTCCTTATCCTTTCGCCTTGCCTTGCTTTGCTTTCCCCTTTTGCCTTGCCTTACCTTGCCTTGCTTTGCCTCTTTACCTTGTCTTGCCTTGCCTTCCTTTCTCCTTTTGCCCTGATTTGCCTTGCCTTTCTTTTGACCTTTTGCCTTGCCTTGCCTTGCCATGCTTTGCTCTTTTTCCTTGCCTTGCTTTGCCCTTTTGTCTTGCCTTGCCTTGCCTTGCTTTGCCATTTTCCCTTGCCTTGCTTTTCCCTTTTGCCTTGCCTTTCCTTGCTTTGGCCTTTTTCCTGGCCTTGCCATGGTTTGTCCTTTTGACTTACCTTGCCTTGCCTTTCTTTGCCCTTTTGCCTGGCCTTGCATTGAGTTGCCCTTTTTCCTTGCCTTGCCATGCTTTGCCCTTTTGCCTTGCCTTGCTTTGCCATTTTGTCTTTCCTTGAATTGCCCTTTTGCCTTACCTTGCCTTGACTTGCTATACCCTTTTTCCTTGCCTTGCCTTTTCATGCTTTGACCTTTTGCCTTGCCTTGCCTTGCCATGCTTTGCTCTTTTTCCTTGCCTTGCTTTGCCCTTTTGTCTTGCCTTACCTTGCCTTGCTTTGCCATTTTCCCTTGCCTTGCTTTCCCCTTTTGCCTTGCCTTTCCTTGCTTTGGCCTTTTTCCTGGCCTTGCCATGGTTTGTCCTTTTGACTTACCTTGCCTTGCCTTTCTTTGCACTTTTGCCCGGCCTTGCATTGAGTTGCCCTTTTTCCTTGCCTTGCCATGCTTTGCCCTTTTGCCTTGCCTTGCTTTGCCCTTTTGCCTTGCTTTGCCTTGTTATGCTTTCCCCTTTTGCCTTGCCTTGCTTTGCCATTTTGCCTTTCCTTGAATTGCCCTTTTGCCTTACCTTGCCTTGACTTGCTATAGCCTTTTTCCTTGCCTTGCCTTGTCATACTTTGCCATTTTGACTTGCTTTGCTTTGCCCTTTTGCCTTGCCTTGCTTTGCCATTTTGCCTTTCCTTGAATTGCCCTTTTGCCTTACCTTGCCTTGACTTGCTATACCCTTTTTCCTTGCCTTGCCTTGTCATGCTTTGCCCTTTTGACTTGCCTTGCTTTGCCCTTTTGCCTTGCTTTGCCTTGTTATGCTTTGCCATTTTTGCCTTGTCTTGCTTTGCCATTTTGCCTTTCCTTGCATTGCCCTTTTGCCTTACCTTGCCTTGTCATGCTTTGCCCTTTTGCCTTGCCTTGCCTTGTCATGCTTTGCCCTTTTGACTTGCTTTGCTTTGTCCTTTTGCCTTGCCTTGCTTTGCCATTTTGCCTTTCCTTGAATTGCCCTTTTGCCTTACCTTGCCTTGACTTGCTATACCCTTTTTCCTTGCCTTGCCTTGTCATGCTTTGCCCTTTTGACTTTCCTTGCTTTGCCCTTTTGCCTTGTCTTGCTTTGCCCTTTTGCCTTGCTTTGCCTTGTTATGCTTTCCCTTTTGCCTTGTCTTGCTTTGCCATTTTGCTTTTCCTTGCATTGCCCTTTTGCCTTACCTTGCCTTGACATGCTTTACCCTTTTGCCTTGCCTTGCCTTGTCATGCTTTGCCCTTTTGACTTGCTTTGCTTTGCCCTTTTGCCTTGCCTTTCCTTGTTTTGCCGTTTTCAATTTCCTTGCATTGCCTTACTTTCATCTTTGCCTTGCCTTGACGTGTCTTCCTTATCCTTTCGCCTTGCCTTGCTTTGCTTTCCCCTTTTGCCTTGCCTTACTTTGCCTTGCTTTGCCTCTTTGCCTTGTCTTGCCTTGCCTTCCTTTCTCCTTTTGCCCTGATTTGCCTTGCCTTTCTTTTGACCTTTTGCCTTGCCTTGCCTTGCCATGCTTTGCTCTTTTTCCTTGCCTTGCTTTGCCCTTTTGTCTTGCCTTGCCTTGCCTTGCTTTGCCATTTTCCCTTGCCTTGCTTTTCCCTTTTGCCTTGCCTTTCCTTGCTTTGGCCTTTTTCCTGGCCTTGCCATGGTTTGTCCTTTTGACTTACCTTGCCTTGCCTTTCTTTGCCCTTTTGCCTGGCCTTGCATTGAGTTGCCCTTTTTCCTTGCCTTGCCATGCTTTGCCCTTTTGCCTTGCCTTGCTTTGCCATTTTGTCTTTCCTTGAATTGCCCTTTTGCCTTACCTTGCCTTGACTTGCTATACCCTTTTTCCTTGCCTTGCCTTTTCATGCTTTGCCCTTTTGCCTTGCCTTGCTTTGCCATTTTGCCTTTCCTTGAATTGCCCTTTTGCCTTACCTTGCCTTGACTTGCTATACCCTTTTTCCTTGTCTTGCCTTGTCATGCTTTGCCCTTTTGCCTTGCCTTGCTTTGCCAGTTTGTCTTTCCTTGAATTGCCCTTTTGCCTTACGTTGCCTTGACTTGCTATACCCTTTTTCCTTGCCTTGCCTTTTCATGCTTTGCTCTTTTGCCTTGCCTTGCTTTGCCATTTTGCCTTTCCTTGAATTGCCCTTTTGCCTTACCTTGCCTTGACTTGCTATACCCTTTTTCCTTGCCTTGCCTTGTCATGCTTTGCCCTTTTGACTTTCCTTGCTTTGCCCTTTTGCCTTGTCTTGCTTTGCCCTTTTGCCTTGCTTTGCCTTGTTATGCTTTCCCTTTTGCCTTGTCTTGCTTTGCCATTTTGCTTTTCCTTGCATTGCCCTTTTGCCTTACCTTGCCTTGACATGCTTTACCCTTTTGCCTTGCCTTGCCTTGTCATGCTTTGCCCTTTTGACTTGCTTTGCTTTGCCCTTTTGCCTTGCCTTTCCTTGTTTTGCCGTTTTCAATTTCCTTGCATTGCCTTACTTTCATCTTTGCCTTGCCTTGACGTGTCTTCCTTATCCTTTCGCCTTGCCTTGCTTTGCTTTCCCCTTTTGCCTTGCCTTACCTTGCCTTGCTTTGCCTCTTTGCCTTGTCTTGCCTTGCCTTCCTTTCTCCTTTTGCCCTGATTTGCCTTGCCTTTCTTTTGACCTTTTGCCTTGCCTTGCCTTGCCATGCTTTGCTCTTTTTCCTTGCCTTGCTTTGCCCTTTTGTCTTGCCTTGCCTTGCCTTGCTTTGCCATTTTCCCTTACCTTGCTTTTCCTTTTTGCCTTGCCTTTCCCTGCTTTGGCCTTTTTCCTGGCCTTGCCTTGGTTTGTCCTTTTGACTTACCTTGCCTTGCCTTTCTTTGCCCTTTTGCCTGGCCTTGCATTGAGTTGCCCTTTTTCCTTGCCTTGCCATGCTTTGCCCTTTTGCCTTGCCTTGCTTTGCCATTTTGTCTTTCCTTGAATTGCCCTTTTGCCTTACCTTGCCTTGACTTGCTATACCCTTTTTCCTTGCCTTGCCTTTTCATGCTTTGCCCTTTTGCCTTGCCTTGCTTTGCCATTTTGCCTTTCCTTGAATTGCCCTTTTGCCTTACCTTGCCTTGACTTGCTATACCCTTTTTCCTTGCCTTGCCTTGTCATGCTTTGCCCTTTTGCCTTGCCTTGCTTTGCCATTTTGTCTTGCCTTGAATTGCCCTTTTTTCCTTACGTTGCCTTGACTTGCTATACCCTTTTTCCTTGCCTTGCCTTTTCATGCTTTGCTCTTTTGCCTTGCCTTGCTTTGCCATTTTGCCTTTCCTTGAATTGCCCTTTTGCCTTACCTTGCCTTGACTTGCTATACCCTTTTTCCTTGCCTTGCCTTGTCATGCTTTGCCCTTTTGACTTGCTTTGCTTTGTCCTTTTGCCTTGCCTTGCTTTGCCATTTTGCCTTTCCTTGAATTGCCCTTTTGCCTTACCTTGCCTTGACTTGCTATACCCTTTTTCCTTGCCTTGCCTTGTCATGCTTTGCCCTTTTGACTTGCTTTGCTTTGTCCTTTTGCCTTGCCTTGCTTTGCCATTTTGCCTTTCCTTGAATTGCCCTTTTGCCTTACCTTGCCTTGACTTGCTATACCCTTTTTCCTTGCCTTGCCTTGTCATGCTTTGCCCTTTTGACTTGCTTTGCTTTGTCCTTTTGCCTTGCCTTGCTTTGCCATTTTGCCTTTCCTTGAATTGCCCTTTTGCCTTACCTTGCCTTGACTTGCTATACCCTTTTTCCTTGCCTTGCCTTGTCATGCTTTGCCCTTTTGACTTTCCTTGCTTTGCCCTTTTGCCTTGTCTTGCTTTGCCATTTTGCTTTTCCTTGCATTGCCCTTTTGCCTTACCTTGCCTTGACATGCTTTACCCTTTTGCCTTGCCTTGCCTTGTCATGCTTTGCCCTTTTGACTTGCTTTGCTTTGCCCTTTTGCCTTGCCTTTCCTTGTTTTGCCGTTTTCAATTTCCTTGCATTGCCTTACTTTCATCTTTGCCTTGCCTTGACGTGTCTTCCTTATCCTTTCGCCTTGCCTTGCTTTGCTTTCCCCTTTTGCCTTGCCTTACCTTGCCTTGCTTTGCCTCTTTACCTTGTCTTGCCTTGCCTTCCTTTCTCCTTTTGCCCTGATTTGCCTTGCCTTTCTTTTGACCTTTTGCCTTGCCTTGCCTTGCCATGCTTTGCTCTTTTTCCTTGCCTTGCTTTGCCCTTTTGTCTTGCCTTGCCTTGCCTTGCTTTGCCATTTTCCCTTGCCTTGCTTTTCCCTTTTGCCTTGCCTTTCCTTGCTTTGGCCTTTTTCCTGGCCTTGCCATGGTTTGTCCTTTTGACTTACCTTGCCTTGCCTTTCTTTGCCCTTTTGCCTGGCCTTGCATTGAGTTGCCCTTTTTCCTTGCCTTGCCATGCTTTGCCCTTTTGCCTTGCCTTGCTTTGCCATTTTGTCTTTCCTTGAATTGCCCTTTTGCCTTACCTTGCCTTGACTTGCTATACCCTTTTTCCTTGCCTTGCCTTTTCATGCTTTGACCTTTTGCCTTGCCTTGCCTTGCCATGCTTTGCTCTTTTTCCTTGCCTTGCTTTGCCCTTTTGTCTTGCCTTACCTTGCCTTGCTTTGCCATTTTCCCTTGCCTTGCTTTCCCCTTTTGCCTTGCCTTTCCTTGCCTTGGCCTTTTTCCTGGCCTTGCCATGGTTTGTCCTTTTGACTTACCTTGCCTTGCCTTTCTTTGCACTTTTGCCCGGCCTTGCATTGAGTTGCCCTTTTTCCTTGCCTTGCCTTGTCATACTTTGCCATTTTGACTTGCTTTGCTTTGCCCTTTTGCCTTGCCTTGCTTTGCCATTTTGCCTTTCCTTGAATTGCCCTTTTGCCTTACCTTGCCTTGACTTGCTATACCCTTTTTCCTTGCCTTGCCTTGTCATGCTTTGCCCTTTTGACTTGCCTTGCTTTGCCCTTTTGCCTTGCTTTGCCTTGTTATGCTTTGCCATTTTTGCCTTGTCTTGCTTTGCCATTTTGCCTTTCCTTGCATTGCCCTTTTGCCTTACCTTGCCTTGTCATGCTTTGCCCTTTTGCCTTGCCTTGCCTTGTCATGCTTTGCCCTTTTGACTTGCTTTGCTTTGTCCTTTTGCCTTGCCTTGCTTTGCCATTTTGCCTTTCCTTGAATTGCCCTTTTGCCTTACCTTGCCTTGACTTGCTATACCCTTTTTCCTTGCCTTGCCTTGTCATGCTTTGCCCTTTTGACTTTCCTTGCTTTGCCCTTTTGCCTTGTCTTGCTTTGCCCTTTTGCCTTGCTTTGCCTTGTTATGCTTTCCCTTTTGCCTTGTCTTGCTTTGCCATTTTGCTTTTCCTTGCATTGCCCTTTTGCCTTACCTTGCCTTGACATGCTTTACCCTTTTGCCTTGCCTTGCCTTTTCATGCTTTGCCCTTTTGCATTGCCTTGCCTTGTCATGCTTTGCCCTTTTGACTTGCTTTGCTTTGTCCTTTTGCCTTGCCTTGCTTTGCCATTTTGCCTTTCCTTGAATTGCCCTTTTGCCTTACCTTGCCTTGACTTGCTATACCCTTTTTCCTTGCCTTGCCTTGTCATGCTTTGCCCTTTTGACTTTCCTTGCTTTGCCCTTTTGCCTTGTCTTGCTTTGCCCTTTTGCCTTGCTTTGCCTTGTTATGCTTTCCCTTTTGCCTTGTCTTGCTTTGCCATTTTGCTTTTCCTTGCATTGCCCTTTTGCCTTACCTTGCCTTGACATGCTTTACCCTTTTGCCTTGCCTTGCCTTGTCATGCTTTGCCCTTTTGACTTGCTTTGCTTTGCCCTTTTGCCTTGCCTTTCCTTGTTTTGCCGTTTTCAATTTCCTTGCATTGCCTTACTTTCATCTTTGCCTTGCCTTGACGTGTCTTCCTTATCCTTTCGCCTTGCCTTGCTTTGCTTTCCCCTTTTGCCTTGCCTTACCTTGCCTTGCTTTGCCTCTTTGCCTTGTCTTGCCTTGCCTTCCTTTCTCCTTTTGCCCTGATTTGCCTTGCCTTTCTTTTGACCTTTTGCCTTGCCTTGCCTTGCCATGCTTTGCTCTTTTTCCTTGCCTTGCTTTGCCCTTTTGTCTTGCCTTGCCTTGCCTTGCTTTGCCATTTTCCCTTGCCTTGCTTTTCCCTTTTGCCTTGCCTTTCCTTGCTTTGGCCTTTTTCCTGGCCTTGCCATGGTTTGTCCTTTTGACTTACCTTGCCTTGCCTTTCTTTGCCCTTTTGCCTGGCCTTGCATTGAGTTGCCCTTTTTCCTTGCCTTGCCATGCTTTGCCCTTTTGCCTTGCCTTGCTTTGCCATTTTGTCTTTCCTTGAATTGCCCTTTTGCCTTACCTTGCCTTGACTTGCTATACCCTTTTTCCTTGCCTTGCCTTTTCATGCTTTGCCCTTTTGCCTTGCCTTGCTTTGCCATTTTGCCTTTCCTTGAATTGCCCTTTTGCCTTACCTTGCCTTGACTTGCTATACCCTTTTTCCTTGTCTTGCCTTGTCATGCTTTGCCCTTTTGCCTTGCCTTGCTTTGCCAGTTTGTCTTTCCTTGAATTGCCCTTTTGCCTTACGTTGCCTTGACTTGCTATACCCTTTTTCCTTGCCTTGCCTTTTCATGCTTTGCTCTTTTGCCTTGCCTTGCTTTGCCATTTTGCCTTTCCTTGAATTGCCCTTTTGCCTTACCTTGCCTTGACTTGCTATACCCTTTTTCCTTGCCTTGCCTTGTCATGCTTTGCCCTTTTGACTTGCTTTGCTTTGTCCTTTTGCCTTGCCTTGCTTTGCCATTTTGCCTTTCCTTGAATTGCCCTTTTGCCTTACCTTGCCTTGACTTGCTATACCCTTTTTCCTTGCCTTGCCTTGTCATGCTTTGCCCTTTTGACTTGCTTTGCTTTGTCCTTTTGCCTTGCCTTGCTTTGCCATTTTGCCTTTCCTTGAATTGCCCTTTTGCCTTACCTTGCCTTGACTTGCTATACCCTTTTTCCTTGCCTTGCCTTGTCATGCTTTGCCCTTTTGACTTGCTTTGCTTTGTCCTTTTGCCTTGCCTTCCTTTGCCATTTTGCCTTTCCTTGAATTGCCCTTTTGCCTTACCTTGCCTTGACTTGCTATACCCTTTTTCCTTGCCTTGCCTTGTCATGCTTTGCCCTTTTGACTTTCCTTGCTTTGCCCTTTTGACTTGCTTAGCTTTGCCCTTTTGCCTTGCCTTTCCTTGTTTTGCCGTTTTCAATTTCCTTGCATTGCCTTACTTTCATCTTTGCCTTGCCTTGACGTGTCTTCCTTATCCTTTCGCCTTGCCTTGCTTTGCTTTCCCCTTTTGCCTTGCCTTACCTTGCCTTGCTTTGCCTCTTTGCCTTGTCTTGCCTTGCCTTCCTTTCTCCTTTTGCCCTGATTTGCCTTGCCTTTCTTTTGACCTTTTGCCTTGCCTTGCCTTGCCATGCTTTGCTCTTTTTCCTTGCCTTGCTTTGCCCTTTTGTCTTGCCTTGCCTTGCCTTGCTTTGCCATTTTCCCTTGCCTTGCTTTTCCCTTTTGCCTTGCCTTTCCTTGCTTTGGCCTTTTTCCTGGCCTTGCCATGGTTTGTCCTTTTGACTTACCTTGCCTTGCCTTTCTTTGCCCTTTTGCCTGGCCTTGCATTGAGTTGCCCTTTTTCCTTGCCTTGCCATGCTTTGCCCTTTTGCCTTGCCTTGCTTTGCCATTTTGTCTTTCCTTGAATTGCCCTTTTGCCTTACCTTGCCTTGACTTGCTATACCCTTTTTCCTTGCCTTGCCTTTTCATGCTTTGCCCTTTTGCCTTGCCTTGCTTTGCCATTTTGTCTTTCCTTGAATTGCCCTTTTGCCTTACCTTGCCTTGACTTGCTATACCCTTTTTCCTTGCCTTGCCTTGTCATGCTTTGCCCTTTTGCCTTGCCTTGCTTTGCCATTTTGTCTTTCCTTGAATTGCCCTTTTGCCTTACGTTGCCTTGACTTGCTATACCCTTTTTCCTTGCCTTGCCTTTTCATGCTTTGCTCTTTTGCCTTGCCTTGCTTTGCCATTTTGCCTTTCCTTGAATTGCCCTTTTGCCTTACCTTGCCTTGACTTGCTTTGCCCTTTTTCCTTGCCTTGCCTTGTCATGCTTTGCCCTTTTGACTTGCTTTGCTTTGTCCTTTTGCCTTGCCTTGCTTTGCCATTTTGCCTTTCCTTCAATTGGCCTTTTGCCTTACCTTGCCTTGACTTGCTATACCCTTTTTCCTTGCCTTGCCTTGTCATGCTTTGCCCTTTTGACTTGCTTTGCTTTGTCCTTTTGCCTTGCCTTGCTTTGCCATTTTGCCTTTCCTTGAATTGCCCTTTTGCCTTACCTTGCCTTGACTTGCTATACCCTTTTTCCTTGCCTTGCCTTGTCATGCTTTGCCCTTTTGACTTGCTTTGCTTTGTCCTTTTGCCTTGCCTTGCTTTGCCATTTTGCCTTTCCTTGAATTGCCCTTTTGCCTTACCTTGCCTTGACTTGCTATACCCTTTTTCCTTGCCTTGCCTTGTCATGCTTTGCCCTTTTGACTTTCCTTGCTTTGCCCTTTTGCCTTGTCTTGCTTTGCCCTTTTGCCTTGCTTTGCCTTGTTATGCTTTCCCTTTTGCCTTGTCTTGCTTTGCCATTTTGCTTTTCCTTGCATTGCCCTTTTGCCTTACCTTGCCTTGACATGCTTTACCCTTTTGCCTTGCCTTGCCTTTTCATGCTTTGCCCTTTTGCATTGCCTTGCCTTGTCATGCTTTGCCCTTTTGACTTGCTTTGCTTTGTCCTTTTGCCTTGCCTTGCTTTGCCATTTTGCCTTTCCTTGAATTGCCCTTTTGCCTTACCTTGCCTTGACTTGCTATACCCTTTTTCCTTGCCTTGCCTTGTCATGCTTTGCCCTTTTGACTTTCCTTGCTTTGCCCTTTTGCCTTGTCTTGCTTTGCCCTTTTGCCTTGCTTTGCCTTGTTATGCTTTCCCTTTTGCCTTGTCTTGCTTTGCCATTTTGCTTTTCCTTGCATTGCCCTTTTGCCTTACCTTGCCTTGACATGCTTTACCCTTTTGCCTTGCCTTGCCTTGTCATGCTTTGCCCTTTTGACTTGCTTTGCTTTGCCCTTTTGCCTTGCCTTTCCTTGTTTTGCCGTTTTCAATTTCCTTGCATTGCCTTACTTTCATCTTTGCCTTGCCTTGACGTGTCTTCCTTATCCTTTCGCCTTGCCTTGCTTTGCTTTCCCCTTTTGCCTTGCCTTACCTTGCCTTGCTTTGCCTCTTTGCCTTGTCTTGCCTTGCCTTCCTTTCTCCTTTTGCCCTGATTTGCCTTGCCTTTCTTTTGACCTTTTGCCTTGCCTTGCCTTGCCATGCTTTGCTCTTTTTCCTTGCCTTGCTTTGCCCTTTTGTCTTGCCTTGCCTTGCCTTGCTTTGCCATTTTCCCTTGCCTTGCTTTTCCCTTTTGCCTTGCCTTTCCTTGCTTTGGCCTTTTTCCTGGCCTTGCCATGGTTTGTCCTTTTGACTTACCTTGCCTTGCCTTTCTTTGCCCTTTTGCCTGGCCTTGCATTGAGTTGCCCTTTTTCCTTGCCTTGCCATGCTTTGCCCTTTTGCCTTGCCTTGCTTTGCCATTTTGCCTTTCCTTGAATTGCCCTTTTGCCTTACCTTGCCTTGACTTGCTATACCCTTTTTCCTTGCCTTGCCTTGTCATGCTTTGCCCTTTTGCCTTGCCTTGCTTTGCCATTTTGTCTTTCCTTGAATTGCCCTTTTGCCTTACCTTGCCTTGACTTGCTATACCCTTTTTCCTTGCCTTGCCTTTTCATGCTTTGCCCTTTTGCCTTGCCTTGCTTTGCCATTTTGCCTTTCCTTGAATTGCCCTTTTGCCTTACCTTGCCTTGACTTGCTATACCCTTTTTCCTTGCCTTGCCTTGTCATGCTTTGCCCTTTTGACTTGCCTTGCTTTGCCCTTTTGCCTTGCTTTGCCTTGTTATGCTTTGCCCTTTTGCCTTGTCTTGATTTGCCCTTTTGCCTTACCTTGCCTTGTCATTCTTTGCCCTTTTGCCTTGCCTTGCCTTGTCATGCTTTGCCCTTTTGACTTGCTTTGCTTTGCCCTTTTGCATGCCTTTCCTTGTTTTGCCGTTTTGAATTGCCTTGCATTGCCTTGCTTTCATCTTTGCCTTGCCTTGAGTGTCTTCCTTATCCTTTTGCCTTGCCTTGCTTTGCTTTCTCCTTTTCCCTTGCCTTTCCTTGCCTTGCTATGCCCTTTTGCCTTGCCTTGCTTTGTCTCTTTGCCTTGTCTTGCCTTGTCTTCCTTTCTCCTTTTGCCCTGATTTGCCTTGCCTTTCTTTTGACCTTTTGCCTTGCCTTGCCTTGCCATGCTTTGCTCTTTTTCCTTGCCTTGCTTTGCCCTTTTGTCTTGCCTTGCCTTGCCTTGCTTTGCCATTTTCCCTTGCCTTGCTTTCCCCTTTTGCCTTGCCTTTCCTTGCTTTGGCCTTTTTCCTGGCCTTGCCATGGTTTGTCCTTTTGACTTACCTTGCCTTGCCTTTCTTTGCACTTTTGCTTGGCCTTGCTTTGCCCTTTTGCCTTGCCTTGCTTTGCCATTTTGCCTTTCCTTGAATTGCCCTTTTGCCTTACCTTGCCTTGACTTGCTATACCCTTTTTCCTTGCCTTGCCTTGTCATGCTTTGCCTTTTTGACTTGCCTTGCTTTGCCCTTTTGCCTTGCCTTGCTTTGCCCTTTTGCCTTGCTTTGCCTTGTTATGCTTTGCCCTTTTGCCTTGCCTTGCTTTGCCATTTTGCCTTTCCTTGAATTGCCCTTTTGCCTTACCTTGCCTTGACTTGCTATACCCTTTTTCCTTGCCTTGCCTTGTCATACTTTGCCATTTTGACTTGCTTTGCTTTGCCCTTTTGCCTTGCCTTGCTTTGCCATTTTGCATTTCCTTGAATTGCCCTTTTGCCTTACCTTGCCTTGACTTGCTATACCCTTTTTCCTTGCCTTGCCTTGTCATGCTTTGCCCTTTTGACTTGCTTTGCTTTGTCCTTTTGCCTTGCCTTGCTTTGCCATTTTGCCTTTCCTTGAATTGCCCTTTTGCCTTACCTTGCCTTGACTTGCTATACCCTTTTTCCTTGCCTTGCCTTGTCATGCTTTGCCCTTTTGACTTTCCTTGCTTTGCCCTTTTGCCTTGTCTTGCTTTGCCCTTTTGCCTTGCTTTGCCTTGTTATGCTTTCCCTTTTGCCTTGTCTTGCTTTGCCATTTTGCTTTTCCTTGCATTGCCCTTTTGCCTTACCTTGCCTTGACATGCTTTACCCTTTTGCCTTGCCTTGCCTTTTCATGCTTTGTCCTTTTGCATTGCCTTGCCTTGTCAAGCTTTGCCCTTTTGACTTGCTTTGCTTTGCCCTTTTGCCTTGCCTTTCCTTGTTTTCCCGTTTTCAATTTCCTTGCATTGCCTTACTTTCATCTTTGCCTTGCCTTGACGTGTCTTCCTTATCCTTTTGCCTTGCCTTGCTTTGCTTTCCCCTTTTGCCTTGCCTTACCTTGCCTTGCTTTGCCTCTTTTCCTTGTCTTGCCTTGACTTCCTTTCTCCTTTTGCCCTGATTTGCCTTGCCTTTCTTTTGACCTTTTGCCTTGCCTTGCCTTGCCATGCTTTGCTCTTTTTCCTTGCCTTGCTTTGCCCTTTTGTCTTGCCTTGCCTTGCCTTGCTTTGCCATTTTCCCTTGCCTTGCTTTTCCCTTTTGCCTTGCCTTTCCTTGCTTTGGCCTTTTTCCTGGCCTTGCCATGGTTTGTCCTTTTGACTTACCTTGCCTTGCCTTTCTTTGCACTTTTGCCCGGCCTTGCATTGAGTTGCCCTTTTTCCTTGCCTTGCCATGCTTTGCCCTTTTGCCTTGCCTTGCTTTGCCCTTTTGCCTTGCTTTGCCTTGTTATGCTTTGCCCTTTTGCCTTGCCTTGCTTTGCCATTTTGCCTTTCCTTGAATTGCCCTTTTGCCTTACCTTGCCTTGACTTGCTATAGCCTTTTTCCTTGCCTTGCCTTGTCATACTTTGCCATTTTGACTTGCTTTGCTTTGCCTTTTGCCTTGCCTTGCTTTGCCATTTTGCCTTTCCTTGAATTGCCCTTTTGCCTTACCTTGCCTTGACTTGCTATACCCTTTTTCCTTGCCTTGCCTTGTCATGCTTTGCCCTTTTGACTTGCCTTGCTTTGCCCTTTTGCCTTGCTTTGCCTTGTTATGCTTTGCCCTTTTGCCTTGTCTTGCTTTGCCATTTTGCCTTTCCTTGCATTGCCCTTTTGCCTTGCCTTGCCTTTTCATGCTTTGCCCTTTTGCATTGCCTTGCCTTGTCATGCTTTGCCCTTTTGACTTGCTTTGCTTTGCCCTTTTGCCTTGCCTTTCCTTGTTTTGCCGTTTTGAATTGCCTTGCATTGCCTTGCTTTCATCTTTGCCTTGCCTTGACGTGTCTTCCTTATCCTTTTGCCTTGCCTTTCTTTGCTTTCTCCTTTTGCCTTGCCTTTCCTTGCCTTGCTTTACCCTTTTGCCTTCTCTTACCTTGCCTTTCCATGCCTTGCTTTGCCCCTTTGCCTTACCTTGCCTTGCTTTGCCCTTTTGCCTTGCCTTGCTTTGTCTCTTTGCCTTGTCTTGCCTTGCCTTCCTTTCTCCTTTTGCCCTGATTTGCCTTGCCTTTCTTTTGACCTTTTGCCTTGCCTTGCCATGCTTTGCTCTTTTTCCTTGCCTTGCTTTGCCCTTTTGTCTTTCCTTGCCTTGCCTTGCTTTGCCATTTTCCCTTGCCTTGCTTTCCCCTTTTGCCTTGCCTTTCCTTGCTTTGGCCTTTTTCCTGGCCTTGCCATGGTTTGTCCTTTTGACTTACCTTGCCTTGCCTTTCTTTGCACTTTTGCTTGGCCATGCTTTGCCCTTTTGCCTTGCCTTGCTTTGCCATTTTGCCTTTCCTTGAATTGCCCTTTTGCCTTACCTTGCCTTGACTTGCTATACCCTTTTTCCTTGCCTTGCCTTGTCATGCTTTGCCTTTTTGACTTGCCTTGCTTTGCCCTTTTGCCTTGCCTTGCTTTGCCCTTTTGCCTTGCTTTGCCTTGTTATGCTTTGCCCTTTTGCCTTGCCTTGCTTTGCCATTTTGCCTTTCCTTGAATTGCCCTTTTGCCTTACCTTGCCTTGACTTGCTATACCCTTTTTCCTTGCCTTGCCTTGTCATACTTTGCCATTTTGACTTGCTTTGCTTTGCCCTTTTGCCTTGCCTTGCTTTGCCATTTTGCATTTCCTTGAATTGCCCTTTTGCCTTACCTTGCCTTGACTTGCTATACCCTTTTTCCTTGCCTTGCCTTGTCATGCTTTGCCCTTTTGACTTGCTTTGCTTTGTCCTTTTGCCTTGCCTTGCTTTGCCATTTTGCCTTTCCTTGAATTGCCCTTTTGCCTTACCTTGCCTTGACTTGCTATACCCTTTTTCCTTGCCTTGCCTTGTCATGCTTTGCCCTTTTGACTTTCCTTGCTTTGCCCTTTTGCCTTGTCTTGCTTTGCCCTTTTGCCTTGCTTTGCCTTGTTATGCTTTCCCTTTTGCCTTGTCTTGCTTTGCCATTTTGCTTTTCCTTGCATTGCCCTTTTGCCTTACCTTGCCTTGACATGCTTTACCCTTTTGCCTTGCCTTGCCTTTTCATGTTTGTCCTTTTGCATTGCCTTGCCTTGTCAAGCTTTGCCCTTTTGACTTGCTTTGCTTTGCCCTTTTGCCTTGCCTTTCCTTGTTTTCCCGTTTTCAATTTCCTTGCATTGCCTGACTTTCATCTTTGCCTTGCCTTGACGTGTCTTCCTAATCCTTTTGCCTTGCCTTGCTTTGCTTTCCCCTTTTGCCTTGCCTTACCTTGCCTTGCTTTGCCTCTTTTCCTTGTCTTGCCTTGACTTCCTTTCTCCTTTTGCCCTGATTTGCCTTGCCTTTCTTTTGACCTTTTGCCTTGCCTTGCCTTGCCATGCTTTGCTCTTTTTCCTTGCCTTGCTTTGCCCTTTTGTCTTGCCTTGCCTTGCCTTGCTTTGCCATTTTCCCTTGCCTTGCTTTTCCCTTTTGCCTTGCCTTTCCTTGCTTTGGCCTTTTTCCTGGCCTTGCCATGGTTTGTCCTTTTGACTTACCTTGCCTTGCCTTTCTTTGCCCTTTTGCCTGGCCTTGCATTGAGTTGCCCTTTTTCCTTGCCTTTCCTTGTTTTGCCGTTTTGAATTGCCTTGCATTGCCTTACTTTCATCTTTGCCTTGCCTTGACGTGTCTTCCTTATCATTTTGCCTTGCCTTGCTTTGCTTTCCCCTTTTGCCTTGCCTTTCCTTGCCTTGCTTTACCCTTTTGCCTTCCTTTGCCTTGCCTTTCCATGCCTTCCTTTGACCCTTTGCCTTGCCTTGCTTTGACTCTTTGCCTTGACTTGCCTTGCCTTCCTTTCTCCTTTTGCCCTGATTTGCCTTGCCTTTCTTTTGACCTTTTGCCTTGCCTTGCCATGCTTTGCTCTTTTCCCTTGCCTTGCTTTGCCCTTTTGTCTTTCCTTGCCTTGCCTTGCTTTGCTATTTTCCCTTGCCTTGCTTTCCCCTTTTGCCTTGCCTTTCCTTGCTTTGGCCTTTTTCCTGGCCTTGCCATGGTTTGTCCTTTTGACTTACCTTGCCTTGCCTTTCTTTGCACTTTTGCCCGGCCTTGCATTGAGTTGCCCTTTTTCCTTGCCTTGCCATGCTTTGCCCTTTTGCCTTGCCTTGCTTTGCCCTTTTGCCTTGCTTTGCCTTGTTATGCTTTGCCCTTTTGCCTTGCCTTGCTTTGCCATTTTGCCTTTCCTTGAATTGCCCTTTTGCCTTACCTTGCCTTGTCTTGCTATAGCCTTTTTCCTTGCCTTGCCTTGTCATACTTTGCCATTTTGACTTGCTTTGCTTTGCCTTTTGCCTTGCCTTGCTTTGCCATTTTGCCTTTCCTTGAATTGCCCTTTTGCCTTACCTTGCCTTGACTTGCTATACCCTTTTTCCTTGCCTTGCCTTGTCATGCTTTGCCCTTTTGACTTGCCTTGCTTTGCCCTTTTGCCTTGCCTTTCCTTGTTTTGCCGTTTTGAATTGCCTTGCATTGCCTTGCTTTCATCTTTGCCTTGCCTTGACGTGTCTTCCTTATCCTTTTGCCTTGCCTTTCTTTGCTTTCTCCTTTTGCCTTGCCTTTCCTTGCCTTGCTTTACCCTTTTGCCTTCTCTTACCTTGCCTTTCCATGCCTTGCTTCGCCCCTTTGCCTTACCTTGCCTTGCTTTGCCCTTTTGCCTTGCCTTGCTTTGTCTCTTTGCCTTGTCTTGCCTTGCCTTCCTTTCGCCTTTTGCCCTGATTTCCCTTGCCTTTCCTTTGACCTTTTGCCTTGCCTTGCCATGCCATGCTTTGCTCTTTTTCCTTGCCTTGCTTTGCCCTTTTGCCTTGCCTTGCTTTGCCTCTTTGCCTTGTCTTTCCTTGCCTTCCTTTCTCCTTTTGCCCTGATTTGCCTTGCCTTTCTTTTGACCTTTTGCCTTGCCTTGCCATGCTTTGCTCTTTTTCCTTGCCTTGCTTTGCCCTTTTGTCTTTCCTTGCCTTGCCTTGCTTTGCCATTTTCCCTTGCCTTGCTTTCCCCTTTTGCCTTGCCTTTCCTTTCTTTGGCCTTTTTCCTGGCCTTGCCATGGTTTGTCCTTTTGACTTACCTTGCCTTGCCTTTCTTTGCACTGTTGCCTGGCCTTGATTTGCCCTTTTGCCTTGCCTTGCTTTGCCATTTTGCCTTTCCTTGAATTGCCCT
Source organism: Columba livia (assembly GCF_036013475.1). NCBI lineage: Eukaryota > Metazoa > Chordata > Aves > Columbiformes > Columbidae > Columba > Columba livia. The sequence goes on from NW_027043103.1 coordinate 180,448, forward strand.
TTTGCCTTACCTTGCCTTGACTTGCTATACCCTTTTTCCTTGCCTTGCTTTGTCATGCTTTGCCCTTTTGACTTGCCTTGCTTTGCCCTTTTGCCTTGCCTTGCTTTGCCCTTTTGCCTTGCTTTGCCTTGTTATGCTTTGTCCTTTTGCCTTGCCTTGCTTTGCCATTTTGCCTTTCCTTGAATTGCCCTTTTGCCTTACCTTGTCTTGTCATGCTTTGCCCTTTTGCCTTACCTTGCCTTGACTTGCTATATCCTTTTTCCTTGCCTTGCCTTGTCATACTTTGCCATTTTGACTTGCTTTGCTTTGTCCTTTTGCCTTGCCTTGCTTTGCCATTTTGCCTTTCCTTGAATTGCCCTTTTGCCTTACCTTGCCTTGACTTGCTATACCCTTTTTCCTTGCCTTGCCTTGTCATGCTTTGCCCTTTTGACTTTCCTTGCTTTGCCCTTTTGCCTTGTCTTGCTTTGCCCTTTTGCCTTGCTTTGCCTTGTTATGCTTTCCCTTTTGCCTTGTCTTGCTTTGCCATTTTGCTTTTCCTTGCATTGCCCTTTTGCCTTACCTTGCCTTGACATGCTTTACCCTTTTGCCTTGCCTTGCCTTTTCATGCTTTGCCCTTTTGCATTGCCTTGCCTTGTCATGCTTTGCCCTTTTGACTTGCTTTGCTTTGCCCTTTTGCCTTGCCTTTCCTTGTTTTGCCGTTTTCAATTTCCTTGCATTGCCTTACTTTCATCTTTGCCTTGACTTGACGTGTCTTCCTTATCCTTTCGCCTTGCCTTGCTTTGCTTTCCCCTTTTGCCTTGCCTTACCTTGCCTTGCTTTGCCTCTTTGCCTTGTCTTGCCTTGCCTTCCTTTCTCCTTTTGCCCTGATTTGCCTTGCCTTTCTTTTGACCTTTTGCCTTGCCTTGCCTTGCCATGCTTTGCTCTTTTTCCTTGCCTTGCTTTGCCCTTTTGTCTTGCCTTGCCTTGCCTTGCTTTGCCATTTTCCCTTGCCTTGCTTTTCCCTTTTGCCTTGCCTTTCCTTGCTTTGGCCTTTTTCCTGGCCTTGCCATGGTTTATCCTTTTGACTTACCTTGCCTTGCCTTTCTTTGCCCTTTTGCCTGCCCTTGCATTGAGTTGCCCTTTTTCCTTGCCTTGCCATGCTTTGCCCTTTTGCCTTGCCTTGCTTTGCCATTTTGTCTTTCCTTGAATTGCCCTTTTGCCTTACATTGCCTTGACTTGCTATACCCTTCTTTCTTGCCTTGCCTTTTCATGCTTTGCCCTTTTGCCTTGCCATGCTTTGCCATTTTGCCTTTCCTTGAATTGCCCTTTTGCCTTACCTTGCCTTGACTTGCTATACCCTTTTTCCTTGCCTTGCCTTGTCATGCTTTGCCCTTTTGACTTGCCTTGGTTTGCCCTTTTGCCTTGCTTTGCCTTGTTATGCTTTGCCCTTTTGCCTTGTCTTGCTTTGCCATTTTGCCTTTCCTTGCATTGCCCTTTTGCCTTACCTTGCCTTGTCATGCTTTGCCCTTTTGACTTGCTTTGCTTTGCCCTTTTGCCTTGCCTTTCCTTGTTTTGCCGTTTTGAATTGCCTTGCATTGCCTTACTTTCATCTTTGCCTTGCCTTGACGTGTCTTCCTTATCATTTTGCCTTGCCTTGCTTTGCTTTCCCCTTTTGCCTTGCCTTTCCTTGCCTTGCTTTACCCTTTTGCCTTCCCTTGCCTTGCCTTTCCATGCCTTGCTTTGACCCTTTGCCTTGCCTTGCTTTGACTCTTTGCCTTGACTTGCCTTGCCTTCCTTTCTCCTTTTGCCCTGATTTGCCTTGCCTTTCTTTTGACCTTTTGCCTTGTCTTGCCTTGCCATGCTTTGCTCTTTTTCCTTGCCTTGCTTTGCCCTTTTGCCTTGCCTTGCCTTGCCTTGCTTTGCCATTTTCCCTTGCCTTGCTTTCCCCTTTTGCCTTGCCTTTCCTTGCTTTGGCCTTTTTCCTGGCCTTGCCATGGTTTGTCCTTTTGACTTACCTTGCCTTGCCTTTCTTTGCACTTTTGCCCGGCCTTGCATTGAGTTGCCCTTTTTCCTTGCCTTGCCATGCTTTGCCCTTTTGCCTTGCCTTGCTTTGCCCTTTTGCCTTGCTTTGCCTTGTTATGCTTTGCCCTTTTGCCTTGCCTTGCTTTGCCATTTTGCCTTTCCTTGAATTGCCCTTTTGCCTTACCTTGCCTTGACTTGCTATACCCTTTTTCCTTGCCTTGCCTTGTCATGCTTTGCCCTTTTGACTTGCCTTGCTTTGCCCTTTTGCCTTGCTTTGCCTTGTTATGCTTTGCCATTTTTGCCTTGTCTTGCTTTGCCATTTTGCCTTTCCTTGCATTGTCCTTTTGCCTTACCTTGCCTTGTCATGCTTTGCCCTTTTGCCTTGCCTTGCCTTGTCATGCTTTGCCCTTTTGACTTGCTTTGCTTTGCCCTTTTGCCTTGCCTTTCCTTGTTTTGCCGTTTTGAATTGCCTTGCATTGCCTTGCTTTCATCTTTGCCTTGCCTTGACGTGTCTTCCTTATCCTTTTGCCTTGCCTTGCTTTGCTTTCTCCTTTTCCCTTGCCTTTCCTTGCCTTGCTTTACCCTTTTGCCTTCCCTTGCCTTTGCCTTTCCATGCCTTGCTTTGCCCTTTGCCTTACCTTGCCTTGCTATGCCCTTTTGCCTTGCCTTGCTTTGTCTCTTTGCCTTGTCTTGCCTTGCCTTCCTTTCTCCTTTTGCCCTGATTTGCCTTGCCTTTCTTTTGACCTTTTGCCTTGCCTAGCTTTGCCATTTTGCCTTTCCTTGAATTGCCCTTTTGCCTTACCTTGCCTTGACTTGCTATACCCTTTTTCCTTGCCTTGCCTTGTCATGCTTTGCCCTTTTGACTTTCCTTGCTTTGCCCTTTTGCCTTGTCTTGCTTTGCCCTTTTGCCTTGCTTTGCCTTGTTATGCTTTCCCTTTTGCCTTGTCTTGCTTTGCCATTTTGCTTTTCCTTGCATTGCCCTTTTGCCTTACCTTGCCTTGACATGCTTTACCCTTTTGCCTTGCCTTGCCTTGTCATGCTTTGCCCTTTTGACTTGCTTTGCTTTCCCCTTTTGCCTTGCCTTACCTTGCCTTGCTTTGCCTCTTTGCCTTGTCTTGCCTTGCCTTCCTTTCTCCTTTTGCCCTGATTTGCCTTGCCTTTCTTTTGACCTTTTGCCTTGCCTTGCCTTGCCATGCTTTGCTCTTTTTCCTTGCCTTGCTTTGCCCTTTTGTCTTGCCTTGCCTTGCCTTGCTTTGCCATTTTCCCTTACCTTGCTTTTCCCTTTTGCCTTGCCTTTCCTTGCTTTGGCCTTTTTCCTGGCCTTGCCATGGTTTGTCCTTTTGACTTACCTTGCCTTGGCTTTCTTTGCCCTTTTGCCTGGCCTTGCATTGAGTTGCCCTTTTTCCTTGCCTTGCCATGCTTTGCCCTTTTGCCTTGCCTTGCTTTGCCATTTTGTCTTTCCTTGAATTGCCCTTTAGCCTTACCTTGCCTTGACTTGCTATACCCTTTTTCCTTGCCTTGCCTTTTCATGCTTTGCCCTTTTGCCTTGCCTTGCTTTGCCATTTTGCCTTTCCTTGAATTGCCCTTTTGCCTTACCTTGCCTTGACTTGCTATACCCTTTTTCCTTGCCTTGCCTTGTCATGCTTTGCCCTTTTGCCTTGCCTTGCTTTGCCATTTTGTCTTTCCTTGAATTGCCCTTTTGCCTTACCTTGCCTTGACTTGCTATACCCTTTTTCCTTGCCTTGCCTTTTCATGCTTTGCCCTTTTGCCTTGCCTTGCTTTGCCATTTTGCCTTTCCTTGAATTGCCCTTTTACCTTACCTTGCCTTGACTTGCTATACCCTTTTTCCTTGCCTTGCCTTGTCATGCTTTGCCCTTTTGACTTGCTTTGCTTTGTCCTTTTGCCTTGCCTTGCTTTGCCATTTTGCCTTTCCTTGAATTGCCCTTTTGCCTTACCTTGCCTTGACTTGCTATACCCTTTTTCCTTGCCTTGCCTTGTCATGCTTTGCCCTTTTGACTTGCTTTGCTTTGTCCTTTTGCCTTGCCTTGCTTTGCCATTTTGCCTTTCCTTGAATTGCCCTTTTGCCTTACCTTGCCTTGACTTGCTATACCCTTTTTCCTTGCCTTGCCTTGTCATGCTTTGCCCTTTTGACTTGCTTTGCTTTGTCCTTTTGCCTTGCCTTGCTTTGCCATTTTGCCTTTCCTTGAATTGCCCTTTTGCCTTACCTTGCCTTGACTTGCTATACCCTTTTTCCTTGCCTTGCCTTGTCATGCTTTGCCCTTTTGACTTTCCTTGCTTTGCCCTTTTGCCTTGTCTTGCTTTGCCCTTTTGCCTTGCTTTGCCTTGTTATGCTTTCCCTTTTGCCTTGTCTTGCTTTGCCATTTTGCTTTTCCTTGCATTGCCCTTTTGCCTTACCTTGCCTTGACATGCTTTACCCTTTTGCCTTGCCTTGCCTTTTCATGCTTTGCCCTTTTGCATTGCCTTGCCTTGTCATGCTTTGCCCTTTTGACTTGCTTTGCTTTGTCCTTTTGCCTTGCCTTGCTTTGCCATTTTGCCTTTCCTTGAATTGCCCTTTTGCCTTACCTTGCCTTGACTTGCTATACCCTTTTTCCTTGCCTTGCCTTGTCATGCTTTGCCCTTTTGACTTTCCTTGCTTTGCCCTTTTGCCTTGTCTTGCTTTGCCCTTTTGCCTTGCTTTGCCTTGTTATGCTTTCCCTTTTGCCTTGTCTTGCTTTGCCATTTTGCTTTTCCTTGCATTGCCCTTTTGCCTTACCTTGCCTTGACATGCTTTACCCTTTTGCCTTGCCTTGCCTTTTCATGCTTTGACCTTTTGCATTGCCTTGCCTTGTCATGCTTTGCCCTTTTGACTTGCTTTGCTTTGTCCTTTTGCCTTGCCTTGCTTTGCCATTTTGCCTTTCCTTGCATTGCCCTTTTGCCTTACCTTGCCTTGACATGCTTTACCCTTTTGCCTTGCCTTGCCTTGTCATGCTTTGCCCTTTTGACTTGCTTTGCTTTGCCCTTTTGCCTTGCCTTTCCTTGTTTTGCCGTTTTCCTTGCATTGCCTTACTTTCATCTTTGCCTTGCCTTGACGTGTCTTCCTTATCCTTTCGCCTTGCCTTGCTTTGCTTTCCCCTTTTGCCTTGCCTTACCTTGCCTTGCTTTGCCTCTTTGCCTTGTCTTGCCTTGCCTTCCTTTCTCCTTTTGCCCTGATTTGCCTTGCCTTTCTTTTGACCTTTTGCCTTGCCTTGCCTTGCCATGCTTTGCTCTTTTTCCTTGCCTTGCTTTGCCCTTTTGTCTTGCCTTGCCTTGCCTTGCTTTGCCATTTTCCCTTGCCTTGCTTTTCCCTTTTGCCTTGCCTTTCCTTGCTTTGGCCTTTTTCCTGGCCTTGCCATGGTTTGTCCTTTTGACTTACGTTGCCTTGCCTTTCTTTGCCCTTTTGCCTGGCCTTGCATTGAGTTGCCCTTTTTCCTTGCCTTGCCATGCTTTGCCCTTTTGCCTTGCCTTGCTTTTCCATTTTGTCTTTCCTTGAATTGCCCTTTTGCCTTACCTTGCCTTGACTTGCTATACCCTTTTTCCTTGCCTTGCCTTGTCATGCTTTGCCCTTTTGCGTTGCCTTGCTTTGCCATTTTGCCTTTCCTTGAATTGCCCTTTTGCCTTACCTTGCCTTGACTTGCTATACCCTTTTTCCTTGCCTTGCCTTGTCATGCTTTGCCCTTTTGCCTTGCCTTGCTTTGCCATTTTGTCTTTCCTTGAATTGCCCTTTTGCCTTACCTTGCCTTGACTTGCTATACCCTTTTTCCTTGCCTTGCCTTTTCATGCTTTGCCCTTTTGCCTTGCCTTGCTTTGCCATTTTGCCTTTCCTTGAATTGCCCTTTTGCCTTACCTTGCCTTGACTTGCTATACCCTTTTTCCTTGCCTTGCCTTGTCATGCTTTGCCCTTTTGACTTGCCTTGCTTTGCCCTTTTGCCTTGCTTTGCCTTGTTATGCTTTGCCCTTTTGCCTTGTCTTGATTTGCCCTTTTGCCTTACCTTGCCTTGTCATTGTTTGCCCTTTTGCCTTGCCTTGCCTTGTCATGCTTTGCCCTTTTCACTTGCTTTGCTTTGCCCTTTTGCATGCCTTTCCTTGTTTTGCCGTATTGAATTGCCTTGCATTGCCTTGCTTTCATCTTTGCCTTGCCTTGAGTGTCTTCCTTATCCTTTTGCCTTGCCTTGCTTTGCTTTCTCCTTTTCCCTTGCCTTTCCTTGCCTTGCTTTACCCTTTTGCCTTCCCTTGCCTTTGCCTTTCCATGCCTTGCTTTGCCCCTTTGCCTTACCTTGCCTTGCTATGCCCTTTTGCCTTGCCTTGCTTTGTCTCTTTGCCTTGTCTTGCCTTGCCTTCCTTTCTCCTTTTGCCCTGATTTGCCTTGCCTTTCTTTTGACCTTTTGCCTTGCCTTTCCTTGCTTTGGCCTTTTTCCTGGCCTTGCCATGGTTTGTCCTTTTGACTTACCTTGCCTTGCCTTTCTTTGCACTTTTGCTTGGCCTTGCTTTGCCCTTTTGCCTTGCCTTGCTTTGCCATTTTGCCTTTCCTTGAATTGCCCTTTTGCCTTACCTTGCCTTGACTTGCTATACCCTTTTTCCTTGCCTTGCCTTGTCATGCTTTGCCTTTTTGACTTGCCTTGCTTTGCCCTTTTGCCTTGCCTTGCTTTGCCCTTTTGCCTTGCTTTGCCTTGTTATGCTTTGCCCTTTTGCCTTGCCTTGCTTTGCAATTTTGCCTTTCCTTGAATTGCCCTTTTGCCTTACCTTGCTTGACTTGCTATACCCTTTTTCCTTGCCTTGCCTTGTCATACTTTGCCATTTTGACTTGCTTTGCTTTGCCCTTTTGCCTTGCCTTGCTTTGCCATTTTGCATTTCCTTGAATTGCCCTTTTGCCTTACCTTGCCTTGACTTGCTATACCCTTTTTCCTTGCCTTGCCTTGTCATGCTTTGTCCTTTTGACTTGCCTTGCTTTGCCCTTTTGCCTTGCTTTGCCTTATTATGCTTTGCCCTTTTGCCTTGCCTTGCTTTGCCATTTTGCCTTTCCTTGCATTGCCCTTTTGCCTTACCTTGCCTTGTCATGCTTTGCCCTTTTGCCTTGCCTTGCTTTGTCATGCTTTGCCCTTTTGACTTGCTTTGCTTTGCCCTTTTGCCTTGCCTTTCCTTGTTTTGCCGTTTTGAATTGCCTTGCATTGCCTTGCTTTCATCTTTGCCTTGCCTTGACGTGTCTTCCTTATCCTTTTGCCTTGCCTTGCTTTGCTTTCTCCTTTTCCCTTGCCTTTCCTTGCCTTGCTTTACCCTTTTGCCTTCCCTTGCCTTTGCCTTTCCATGCCTTGCTTTGCCCTTTGCCTTACCTTGCCTTGCTATGCCCTTTTGCCTTGCCTTGCTTTGTCTCTTTGCCTTGTCTTACCTTGCCTTCCTTTCTCCTTTTGCCCTGATTTGCCTTGCCTTTCTTTTGACCTTTTGCCTTGCCTTGCCATGCTTTGCTCTTTTTCCTTGCCTTGCTTTGCCCTTTTGCCTTTCCTTGCCTTGCCTTGCTTTGCCATTTTTCCTTGCCTTGCTTTCCCCTTTTGCCTTGCCTTTCCTTGCTTTGGCCTTTTTCCTGGCCTTGCCATGGTTTGTCCTTTTGACTTACCTTGCCTTGCATTTCTTTGCACTTTTGCCTGGCCTTGCTTTGCCCTTTTGCCTTGACTAGCTTTGCCATTTTGCCTTTCCTTGAATTGCCCTTTTGCCTTACCTTGCCTTGACTTGCTATACCCTTTTTCCTTGCCTTGCCTTGTCATGCTTTGCCCTTTTGACTTGCCTTGCTTTGCCATTTTGCCTTTCCTTGAATTGCCCTTTTGCCTTACTTTGCCTTGACTTGCTATACCCTTTTTCCTTGCCTTGCCTTGTCATACTTTGCAATTTTGACTTGCTTTGCTTTGCCCTTTTGCCTTGCCTTGCTTTGCCATTTTGCCTTTCCTTGAATTGCCCTTTTGCCTTACCTTGCCTTGACTTGCTATACCCTTTTTCCTTGCCTTGCCTTGTCATGCTTTGCCCTTTTGACTTTCCTTGCTTTGCCCTTTTGCCTTGTCTTGCTTTGCCCTTTTGCCTTGCTTTGCCTTGTTATGCTTTCCCTTTTGCCTTGTCTTGCTTTGCCATTTTGCTTTTCCTTGCATTGCCCTTTTGCCTTACCTTGCCTTGACATGCTTTACCCTTTTGCCTTGCCTTGCCTTTTCATGCTTTGCCCTTTTGCATTGCCTTGCCTTGTCATGCTTTGCCCTTTTGACTTGCTTTGCTTTGTCCTTTTGCCTTGCCTTGCTTTGCCATTTTGCCTTTCCTTGAATTGCCCTTTTGCCTTACCTTGCCTTGACTTGCTATACCCTTTTTCCTTGCCTTGCCTTTTCATGCTTTGCCCTTTTGCCTTGCCTTGCTTTGCCATTTTGCCTTTCCTTGAATTGCCCTTTTGCCTTACCTTGCCTTGACTTGCTATACCCTTTTTCCTTGCCTTTGCCTTGTCATGCTTTGCCCTTTTGCCTTGCCTTGCTTTGCCATTTTGTCTTTCCTTGAATTGCCCTTTTGCCTTACCTTGCCTTGACTTGCTATACCCTTTTTCCTTGCCTTGCCTTTTCATGCTTTGCCCTTTTGCCTTGCCTTGCTTTGCCATTTTGCCTTTCCTTGAATTGCCCTTTTGCCTTACCTTGCCTTGACTTGCTATACCCTTTTTCCTTGCCTTGCCTTGTCATGCTTTGTCCTTTTGACTTGCCTTGCTTTGACATTTTGTCTTTCCTTGAATTGTCCTTTTGCCTTACCTTGCCTTGACATGCTTTACCCTTTTGCCTTGCCTTGCCTTGTCATGCTTTGCCCTTTTGACTTGCTTTGCTTTCCCCTTTTGCCTTGCCTTACCTTGCCTTGCTTTGCCTCTTTGCCTTGTCTTGCCTTGCCTTCCTTTCTCCTTTTGCCCTGATTTGCCTTGCCTTTCTTTTGACCTTTTGCCTTGCCTTGCCTTGCCATGCTTTGCTCTTTTTCCTTGCCTTGCTTTGCCCTTTTGTCTTGCCTTGCCTTGCCTTGCTTTGCCATTTTCCCTTACCTTGCTTTTCCCTTTTGCCTTGCCTTTCCTTGCTTTGGCCTTTTTCCTGGCCTTGCCATGGTTTGTCCTTTTGACTTACCTTGCCTTGGCTTTCTTTGCCCTTTTGCCTGGCCTTGCATTGAGTTGCCCTTTTTCCTTGCCTTGCCATGCTTTGCCCTTTTGCCTTGCCTTGCTTTGCCATTTTGTCTTTCCTTGAATTGCCCTTTTGCCTTACCTTGCCTTGACTTGCTATACCCTTTTTCCTTGCCTTGCCTTTTCATGCTTTGCCCTTTTGCCTTGCCTTGCTTTGCCATTTTGCCTTTCCTTGAATTGCCCTTTTGCCTTACCTTGCCTTGACTTGCTATACCCTTTTTCCTTGCCTTGCCTTGTCATGCTTTGCCCTTTTGCCTTGCCTTGCTTTGCCATTTTGTCTTTCCTTGAATTGCCCTTTTGCCTTACCTTGCCTTGACTTGCTATACCCTTTTTCCTTGCCTTGCCTTTTCATGCTTTGCCCTTTTGCCTTGCCTTGCTTTGCCATTTTGCCTTTCCTTGAATTGCCCTTTTGCCTTACCTTGCCTTGACTTGCTATACCCTTTTTCCTTGCCTTGCCTTGTCATGCTTTGCCCTTTTGACTTGCTTTGCTTTGTCCTTTTGCCTTGCCTTGCTTTGCCATTTTGCCTTTCCTTGAATTGCCCTTTTGCCTTACCTTGCCTTGACTTGCTATACCCTTTTTCCTTGCCTTGCCTTGTCATGCTTTGCCCTTTTGACTTGCTTTGCTTTGTCCTTTTGCCTTGCCTTGCTTTGCCATTTTGCCTTTCCTTGAATTGCCCTTTTGCCTTACCTTGCCTTGACTTGCTATACCCTTTTTCCTTGCCTTGCCTTGTCATGCTTTGCCCTTTTGACTTGCTTTGCTTTGTCCTTTTGCCTTGCCTTGCTTTGCCATTTTGCCTTTCCTTGAATTGCCCTTTTGCCTTACCTTGCCTTGACTTGCTATACCCTTTTTCCTTGCCTTGCCTTGTCATGCTTTGCCCTTTTGACTTTCCTTGCTTTGCCCTTTTGCCTTGTCTTGCTTTGCCCTTTTGCCTTGCTTTGCCTTGTTATGCTTTCCCTTTTGCCTTGTCTTGCTTTGCCATTTTGCTTTTCCTTGCATTGCCCTTTTGCCTTACCTTGCCTTGACATGCTTTACCCTTTTGCCTTGCCTTGCCTTTTCATGCTTTGCCCTTTTGCATTGCCTTGCCTTGTCATGCTTTGCCCTTTTGACTTGCTTTGCTTTGTCCTTTTGCCTTGCCTTGCTTTGCCATTTTGCCTTTCCTTGAATTGCCCTTTTGCCTTACCTTGCCTTGACTTGCTATACCCTTTTTCCTTGCCTTGCCTTGTCATGCTTTGCCCTTTTGACTTTCCTTGCTTTGCCCTTTTGCCTTGTCTTGCTTTGCCCTTTTGCCTTTCTTTGCCTTGTTATGCTTTCCCTTTTGCCTTGTCTTGCTTTGCCATTTTGCTTTTCCTTGCATTGCCCTTTTGCCTTACCTTGCCTTGACATGCTTTACCCTTTTGCCTTGCCTTGCCTTGTCATGCTTTGCCCTTTTGACTTGCTTTGCTTTGCCCTTTTGCCTTGCCTTTCCTTGTTTTGCCGTTTTCAATTTCCTTGCATTGCCTTACTTTCATCTTTGCCTTGCCTTGACGTGTCTTCCTTATCCTTTCGCCTTGCCTTGCTTTGCTTTCCCCTTTTGCCTTGCCTTACCTTGCCTTGCTTTGCCTCTTTGCCTTGTCTTGCCTTGCCTTCCTTTCTCCTTTTGCCCTGATTTGCCTTGCCTTTCTTTTGACCTTTTGCCTTGCCTTGCCTTGCCATGCTTTGCTCTTTTTCCTTGCCTTGCTTTGCCCTTTTGTCTTGCCTTGCCTTGCCTTGCTTTGCCATTTTCCCTTGCCTTGCTTTTCCCTTTTGCCTTGCCTTTCCTTGCTTTGGCCTTTTTCCTGGCCTTGCCATGGTTTGTCCTTTTGACTTACCTTGCCTTGCCTTTCTTTGCCCTTTTGCCTGGCCTTGCATTGAGTTGCCCTTTTTCCTTGCCTTGCCATGCTTTGCCCTTTTGCCTTGCCTTGCTTTTCCATTTTGTCTTTCCTTGAATTGCCCTTTTGCCTTACCTTGCCTTGACTTGCTATACCCTTTTTCCTTGCCTTGCCTTTTCATGCTTTGCCCTTTTGCGTTGCCTTGCTTTGCCATTTTGCCTTTCCTTGAATTGCCCTTTTGCCTTACCTTGCCTTGACTTGCTATACCCTTTTTCCTTGCCTTGCCTTGTCATGCTTTGCCCTTTTGCCTTGCCTTGCTTTGCCATTTTGTCTTTCCTTGAATTGCCCTTTTGCCTTACCTTGCCTTGACTTGCTATACCCTTTTTCCTTGCCTTGCCTTTTCATGCTTTGCCCTTTTGCCTTGCCTTGCTTTGCCATTTTGCCTTTCCTTGAATTGCCCTTTTGCCTTACCTTGCCTTGACTTGCTATACCCTTTTTCCTTGCCTTGCCTTGTCATGCTTTGCCCTTTTGACTTGCCTTGCTTTGCCCTTTTGCCTTGCTTTGCCTTGTTATGCTTTGCCCTTTTGCCTTGTCTTGATTTGCCCTTTTGCCTTACCTTGCCTTGTCATTGTTTGCCCTTTTGCCTTGCCTTGCCTTGTCATGCTTTGCCCTTTTCACTTGCTTTGCTTTGCCCTTTTGCATGCCTTTCCTTGTTTTGCCGTATTGAATTGCCTTGCATTGCCTTGCTTTCATCTTTGCCTTGCCTTGAGTGTCTTCCTTATCCTTTTGCCTTGCCTTGCTTTGCTTTCTCCTTTTCCCTTGCCTTTCCTTGCCTTGCTTTACCCTTTTGCCTTCCCTTGCCTTTGCCTTTCCATGCCTTGCTTTGCCCCTTTGCCTTACCTTGCCTTGCTATGCCCTTTTGCCTTGCCTTGCTTTGTCTCTTTGCCTTGTCTTGCCTTGCCTTCCTTTCTCCTTTTGCCCTGATTTGCCTTGCCTTTCTTTTGACCTTTTGCCTTGCCTTTCCTTGCTTTGGCCTTTTTCCTGGCCTTGCCATGGTTTGTCCTTTTGACTTACCTTGCCTTGCCTTTCTTTGCACTTTTGCTTGGCCTTGCTTTGCCCTTTTGCCTTGCCTTGCTTTGCCATTTTGCCTTTCCTTGAATTGCCCTTTTGCCTTACCTTGCCTTGACTTGCTATACCCTTTTTCCTTGCCTTGCCTTGTCATGCTTTGCCTTTTTGACTTGCCTTGCTTTGCCCTTTTGCCTTGCCTTGCTTTGCCCTTTTGCCTTGCTTTGCCTTGTTATGCTTTGCCCTTTTGCCTTGCCTTGCTTTGCAATTTTGCCTTTCCTTGAATTGCTCTTTTGCCTTACCTTGCCTTGACTTGCTATACCCTTTTTCCTTGCCTTGCCTTGTCATACTTTGCCATTTTGACTTGCTTTGCTTTGCCCTTTTGCCTTGCCTTGCTTTGCCATTTTGCATTTCCTTGAATTGCCCTTTTGCCTTACCTTGCCTTGACTTGCTATACCCTTTTTCCTTGCCTTGCCTTGTCATGCTTTGTCCTTTTGACTTGCCTTGCTTTGCCTTTTTGCCTTGCTTTGCCTTATTATGCTTTGCCCTTTTGCCTTGCCTTGCTTTGCCATTTTGCCTTTCCTTGCATTGCCCTTTTGCCTTACCTTGCCTTGTCATGCTTTGCCCTTTTGCCTTGCCTTGCTTTGTCATGCTTTGCCCTTTTGACTTGCTTTGCTTTGCCCTTTTGCCTTGCCTTTCCTTGTTTTGCCGTTTTGAATTGCCTTGCATTGCCTTGCTTTCATCTTTGCCTTGCCTTGACGTGTCTTCCTTATCCTTTTGCCTTGCCTTGCTTTGCTTTCTCCTTTTCCCTTGCCTTTCCTTGCCTTGCTTTACCCTTTTGCCTTCCCTTGCCTTTGCCTTTCCATGCCTTGCTTTGCCCTTTGCCTTACCTTGCCTTGCTATGCCCTTTTGCCTTGCCTTGCTTTGTCTCTTTGCCTTGTCTTACCTTGCCTTCCTTTCTCCTTTTGCCCTGATTTGCCTTGCCTTTCTTTTGACCTTTTGCCTTGCCTTGCCATGCTTTGCTCTTTTTCCTTGCCTTGCTTTGCCCTTTTGTCTTTCCTTGCCTTGCCTTGCTTTGCCATTTTCCCTTGCCTTGCTTTCGCCTTTTGCCTTGCCTTTCCTTGCTTTGGCCTTTTTCCTGGCCTTGCCATGGTTTGTCCTTTTGACTTACCTTGCCTTGCATTTCTTTGCACTTTTGCCTGGACTTGCTTTGCCCTTTTGCCTTGACTAGCTTTGCCATTTTGCCTTTCCTTGAATTGCCCTTTTGCCTTACCTTGCCTTGACTTGCTATACCCTTTTTCCTTGCCTTGCCTTGTCATGCTTTGCCCTTTTGACTTGCCTTGCTTTGCCATTTTGCCTTTCCTTGAATTGCCCTTTTGCCTTACTTTGCCTTGACTTGCTATACCCTTTTTCCTTGCCTTGCCTTGTCATACTTTGCCATTTTGACTTGCTTTGCTTTGCCCTTTTGCCTTGCCTTGCTTTGCCATTTTGCCTTTCCTTGAATTGCCCTTTTGCCTTACCTTGCCTTGACTTGCTATACCCTTTTTCCTTGCCTTGCCTTGTCATGCTTTGCCCTTTTGACTTTCCTTGCTTTGCCCTTTTGCCTTGTCTTGCTTTGCCCTTTTGCCTTGCTTTGCCTTGTTATGCTTTCCCTTTTGCCTTGTCTTGCTTTGCCATTTTGCTTTTCCTTGCATTGCCCTTTTGCCTTACCTTGCCTTGACATGCTTTACCCTTTTGCCTTGCCTTGCCTTTTCATGCTTTGCCCTTTTGCATTGCCTTGCCTTGTCATGCTTTGCCCTTTTGACTTGCTTTGCTTTGTCCTTTTGCCTTGCCTTGCTTTGCCATTTTGCCTTTCCTTGAATTGCCCTTTTGCCTTACCTTGCCTTGACTTGCTATACCCTTTTTCCTTGCCTTGCCTTTTCATGCTTTGCCCTTTTGCCTTGCCTTGCTTTGCCATTTTGCCTTTCCTTGAATTGCCCTTTTGCCTTACCTTGCCTTGACTTGCTATACCCTTTTTCCTTGCCTTGCCTTGTCATGCTTTGCCCTTTTGCCTTGCCTTGCTTTGCCATTTTGTCTTTCCTTGAATTGCCCTTTTGCCTTACCTTGCCTTGACATGCTTTACCCTTTTGCCTTGCCTTGCCTTGTCATGCTTTGCCCTTTTGACTTGCTTTGCTTTCCCCTTTTGCCTTGCCTTACCTTGCCTTGCTTTGCCTCTTTGCCTTGTCTTGCCTTGCCTTCCTTTCTCCTTTTGCCCTGATTTGCCTTGCCTTTCTTTTGACCTTTTGCCTTGCCTTGCCTTGCCATGCTTTGCTCTTTTTCCTTGCCTTGCTTTGCCCTTTTGTCTTGCCTTGCCTTGCCTTGCTTTGCCATTTTCCCTTACCTTGCTTTTCCCTTTTGCCTTGCCTTTCCTTGCTTTGGCCTTTTTCCTGGCCTTGCCATGGTTTGTCCTTTTGACTTACCTTGCCTTGGCTTTCTTTGCCCTTTTGCCTGGCCTTGCATTGAGTTGCCCTTTTTCCTTGCCTTGCCATGCTTTGCCCTTTTGCCTTGCCTTGCTTTGCCATTTTGTCTTTCCTTGAATTGCCCTTTTGCCTTACCTTGCCTTGACTTGCTATACCCTTTTTCCTTGCCTTGCCTTGTCATGCTTTTTACTTTTGACTTGCCTTGCTTTGACATTTTGTCTTTCCTTGAATTGTCCTTTTGCCTTACCTTGCCTTGACATGCTTTACCCTTTTGCCTTGCCTTGCCTTGTCATGCTTTGCCCTTTTGACTTGCTTTGCTTTCCCCTTTTGCCTTGCCTTACCTTGCCTTGCTTTGCCTCTTTGCCTTGTCTTGCCTTGCCTTCCTTTCTCCTTTTGCCCTGATTTGCCTTGCCTTTCTTTTGACCTTTTGCCTTGCCTTGCCTTGCCATGCTTTGCTCTTTTTCCTTGCCTTGCTTTGCCCTTTTGTCTTGCCTTGCCTTGCCTTGCTTTGCCATTTTCCCTTACCTTGCTTTTCCCTTTTGCCTTGCCTTTCCTTGCTTTGGCCTTTTTCCTGGCCTTGCCATGGTTTGTCCTTTTGACGTACCTTGCCTTGGCTTTCTTTGCCCTTTTGCCTGGCCTTGCATTGAGTTGCCCTTTTTCCTTGCCTTGCCATGCTTTGCCCTTTTGCCTTGCCTTGCTTTGCCATTTTGTCTTTCCTTGAATTGCCCTTTTGCCTTACCTTGCCTTGACTTGCTATACCCTTTTTCCTTGCCTTGCCTTTTCATGCTTTGCCCTTTTGCCTTGCCTTGCTTTGCCATTTTGCCTTTCCTTGAATTGCCCTTTTGCCTTACCTTGCCTTGACTTGCTATACCCTTTTTCCTTGCCTTGCCTTGTCATGCTTTGCCCTTTTGCCTTGCCTTGCTTTGCCATTTTGTCTTTCCTTGAATTGCCCTTTTGCCTTACCTTGCCTTGACTTGCTATACCCTTTTTCCTTGCCTTGCCTTTTCATGCTTTGCCCTTTTGCCTTGCCTTGCTTTGCCATTTTGCCTTTCCTTGAATTGCCCTTTTGCCTTACCTTGCCTTGACTTGCTATACCCTTTTTCCTTGCCTTGCCTTGTCATGCTTTGCCCTTTTGACTTGCTTTGCTTTGTCCTTTTGCCTTGCCTTGCTTTGCCATTTTGCCTTTCCTTGAATTGCCCTTTTGCCTTACCTTGCCTTGACTTGCTATACCCTTTTTCCTTGCCTTGCCTTGTCATGCTTTGCCCTTTTGACTTGCTTTGCTTTGTCCTTTTGCCTTGCCTTGCTTTGCCATTTTGCCTTTCCTTGAATTGCCCTTTTGCCTTACCTTGCCTTGACTTGCTATACCCTTTTTCCTTGCCTTGCCTTGTCATGCTTTGCCCTTTTGACTTTCCTTGCTTTGCCCTTTTGCCTTGTCTTGCTTTGCCCTTTTGCCTTGCTTTGCCTTGTTATGCTTTCCCTTTTGCCTTGTCTTGCTTTGCCATTTTGCTTTTCCTTGCATTGCCCTTTTGCCTTACCTTGCCTTGACATGCTTTACCCTTTTGCCTTGCCTTGCCTTTTCATGCTTTGCCCTTTTGCATTGCCTTGCCTTGTCATGCTTTGCCCTTTTGACTTGCTTTGCTTTGTCCTTTTGCCTTGCCTTGCTTTGCCATTTTGCCTTTCCTTGAATTGCCCTTTTGCCTTACCTTGCCTTGACTTGCTATACCCTTTTTCCTTGCCTTGCCTTGTCATGCTTTGCCCTTTTGACTTTCCTTGCTTTGCCCTTTTGCCTTGTCTTGCTTTGCCCTTTTGCCTTTCTTTGCCTTGTTATGCTTTCCCTTTTGCCTTGTCTTGCTTTGCCATTTTGCTTTTCCTTGCATTGCCCTTTTGCCTTACCTTGCCTTGACATGCTTTACCCTTTTGCCTTGCCTTGCCTTGTCATGCTTTGCCCTTTTGACTTGCTTTGCTTTGCCCTTTTGCCTTGCCTTTCCTTGTTTTGCCGTTTTCAATTTCCTTGCATTGCCTTACTTTCATCTTTGCCTTGCCTTGACGTGTCTTCCTTATCCTTTCGCCTTGCCTTGCTTTGCTTTCCCCTTTTGCCTTGCCTTACCTTGCCTTGCTTTGCCTCTTTGCCTTGTCTTGCCTTGCCTTCCTTTCTCCTTTTGCCCTGATTTGCCTTGCCTTTCTTTTGACCTTTTGCCTTGCCTTGCCTTGCCATGCTTTGCTCTTTTTCCTTGCCTTGCTTTGCCCTTTTGTCTTGCCTTGCCTTGCCTTGCTTTGCCATTTTCCCTTGCCTTGCTTTTCCCTTTTGCCTTGCCTTTCCTTGCTTTGGCCTTTTTCCTGGCCTTGCCATGGTTTGTCCTTTTGACTTACCTTGCCTTGCCTTTCTTTGCCCTTTTGCCTGGCCTTGCATTGAGTTGCCCTTTTTCCTTGCCTTGCCATGCTTTGCCCTTTTGCCTTGCCTTGCTTTTCCATTTTGTCTTTCCTTGAATTGCCCTTTTGCCTTACCTTGCCTTGACTTGCTATACCCTTTTTCCTTGCCTTGCCTTTTCATGCTTTGCCCTTTTGCGTTGCCTTGCTTTGCCATTTTGCCTTTCCTTGAATTGCCCTTTTGCCTTACCTTGCCTTGACTTGCTATACCCTTTTTCCTTGCCTTGCCTTGTCATGCTTTGCCCTTTTGCCTTGCCTTGCTTTGCCATTTTGTCTTTCCTTGAATTGCCCTTTTGCCTTACCTTGCCTTGACTTGCTATACCCTTTTTCCTTGCCTTGCCTTTTCATGCTTTGCCCTTTTGCCTTGCCTTGCTTTGCCATTTTGCCTTTCCTTGAATTGCCCTTTTGCCTTACCTTGCCTTGACTTGCTATACCCTTTTTCCTTGCCTTGCCTTGTCATGCTTTGCCCTTTTGACTTGCCTTGCTTTGCCCTTTTGCCTTGCTTTGCCTTGTTATGCTTTGCCCTTTTGCCTTGTCTTGATTTGCCCTTTTGCCTTACCTTGCCTTGTCATTGTTTGCCCTTTTGCCTTGCCTTGCCTTGTCATGCTTTGCCCTTTTGACTTGCTTTGCTTTGCCCTTTTGCATGCCTTTCCTTGTTTTGCCGTATTGAATTGCCTTGCATTGCCTTGCTTTCATCTTTGCCTTGCCTTGAGTGTCTTCCTTATCCTTTTGCCTTGCCTTGCTTTGCTTTCTCCTTTTCCCTTGCCTTTCCTTGCCTTGCTTTACCCTTTTGCCTTCCCTTGCCTTTGCCTTTCCATGCCTTGCTTTGCCCCTTTGCCTTACCTTGCCTTGCTATGCCCTTTTGCCTTGCCTTGCTTTGTCTCTTTGCCTTGTCTTGCCTTGCCTTCCTTTCTCCTTTTGCCCTGATTTGCCTTGCCTTTCTTTTGACCTTTTGCCTTGCCTTTCCTTGCTTTGGCCTTTTTCCTGGCCTTGCCATGGTTTGTCCTTTTGACTTACCTTGCCTTGCCTTTCTTTGCACTTTTGCTTGGCCTTGCTTTGCCCTTTTGCCTTGCCTTGCTTTGCCATTTTGCCTTTCCTTGAATTGCCCTTTTGCCTTACCTTGCCTTGACTTGCTATACCCTTTTTCCTTGCCTTGCCTTGTCATGCTTTGCCTTTTTGACTTGCCTTGCTTTGCCCTTTTGCCTTGCCTTGCTTTGCCCTTTTGCCTTGCTTTGCCTTGTTATGCTTTGCCCTTTTGCCTTGCCTTGCTTTGCAATTTTGCCTTTCCTTGAATTGCCCTTTTGCCTTACCTTGCCTTGACTTGCTATACCCTTTTTCCTTGCCTTGCCTTGTCATACTTTGCCATTTTGACTTGCTTTGCTTTGCCCTTTTGCCTTGCCTTGCTTTGCCATTTTGCATTTCCTTGAATTGCCCTTTTGCCTTACCTTGCCTTGACTTGCTATACCCTTTTTCCTTGCCTTGCCTTGTCATGCTTTGTCCTTTTGACTTGCCTTGCTTTGCCTTTTTGCCTTGCTTTGCCTTATTATGCTTTGCCCTTTTGCCTTGCCTTGCTTTGCCATTTTGCCTTTCCTTGCATTGCCCTTTTGCCTTACCTTGCCTTGTCATGCTTTGCCCTTTTGCCTTGCCTTGCTTTGTCATGCTTTGCCCTTTTGACTTGCTTTGCTTTGCCCTTTTGCCTTGCCTTTCCTTGTTTTGCCGTTTTGAATTGCCTTGCATTGCCTTGCTTTCATCTTTGCCTTGCCTTGACGTGTCTTCCTTATCCTTTTGCCTTGCCTTGCTTTGCTTTCTCCTTTTCCCTTGCCTTTCCTTGCCTTGCTTTACCCTTTTGCCTTCCCTTGCCTTTGCCTTTCCATGCCTTGCTTTGCCCTTTGCCTTACCTTGCCTTGCTATGCCCTTTTGCCTTGCCTTGCTTTGTCTCTTTGCCTTGTCTTACCTTGCCTTCCTTTCTCCTTTTGCCCTGATTTGCCTTGCCTTTCTTTTGACCTTTTGCCTTGCCTTGCCATGCTTTGCTCTTTTTCCTTGCCTTGCTTTGCCCTTTTGTCTTTCCTTGCCTTGCCTTGCTTTGCCATTTTCCCTTGCCTTGCTTTCGCCTTTTGCCTTGCCTTTCCTTGCTTTGGCCTTTTTCCTGGCCTTGCCATGGTTTGTCCTTTTGACTTACCTTGCCTTGCATTTCTTTGCACTTTTGCCTGGACTTGCTTTGCCCTTTTGCCTTGACTAGCTTTGCCATTTT
This sequence comes from Columba livia, assembly GCF_036013475.1. Classification (NCBI taxonomy): domain Eukaryota; kingdom Metazoa; phylum Chordata; class Aves; order Columbiformes; family Columbidae; genus Columba; species Columba livia. The sequence continues at coordinate 199,712 of NW_027043103.1, forward strand.
GCCTTTCCTTGAATTGCCCTTTTGCATTACCTTGCCTTGACTTGCTATACCCTTTTTCCTTGCCTTGCCTTGTCATGCTTTGCCCTTTTGACTTGCCTTGCTTTGCCATTTTGCCTTTCCTTGAATTGCCCTTTTGCCTTACTTTGCCTTGACTTGCTATACCCTTTTTCCTTGCCTTGCCTTGTCATACTTTGCCATTTTGACTTGCTTTGCTTTGCCCTTTTGCCTTGCCTTGCTTTGCCATTTTGCCTTTCCTTGAATTGCCCTTTTGCCTTACCTTGCCTTGACTTGCTATACCCTTTTTCCTTGCCTTGCCTTGTCATGCTTTGCCCTTTTGACTTTCCTTGCTTTGCCCTTTTGCCTTGTCTTGCTTTGCCCTTTTGCCTTGCTTTGCCTTGTTATGCTTTCCCTTTTGCCTTGTCTTGCTTTGCCATTTTGCTTTTCCTTGCATTGCCCTTTTGCCTTACCTTGCCTTGACATGCTTTACCCTTTTGCCTTGCCTTGCCTTTTCATGCTTTGCCCTTTTGCATTGCCTTGCCTTGTCATGCTTTGCCCTTTTGACTTGCTTTGCTTTGTCCTTTTGCCTTGCCTTGCTTTGCCATTTTGCCTTTCCTTGAATTGCCCTTTTGCCTTACCTTGCCTTGACTTGCTATACCCTTTTTCCTTGCCTTGCCTTTTCATGCTTTGCCCTTTTGCCTTGCCTTGCTTTGCCATTTTGCCTTTCCTTGAATTGCCCTTTTGCCTTACCTTGCCTTGACTTGCTATACCCTTTTTCCTTGCCTTGCCTTGTCATGCTTTGCCCTTTTGCCTTGCCTTGCTTTGCCATTTTGTCTTTCCTTGAATTGCCCTTTTGCCTTACCTTGCCTTGACTTGCTATACCCTTTTTCCTTGCCTTGCCTTGTCATGCTTTGTACTTTTGACTTGCCTTGCTTTGACATTTTGTCTTTCCTTGAATTGTCCTTTTGCCTTACCTTGCCTTGACATGCTTTACCCTTTTGCCTTGCCTTGCCTTGTCATGCTTTGCCCTTTTGACTTGCTTTGCTTTCCCCTTTTGCCTTGCCTTACCTTGCCTTGCTTTGCCTCTTTGCCTTGTCTTGCCTTGCCTTCCTTTCTCCTTTTGCCCTGATTTGCCTTGCCTTTCTTTTGACCTTTTGCCTTGCCTTGCCTTGCCATGCTTTGCTCTTTTTCCTTGCCTTGCTTTGCCCTTTTGTCTTGCCTTGCCTTGCCTTGCTTTGCCATTTTCCCTTACCTTGCTTTTCCCTTTTGCCTTGCCTTTCCTTGCTTTGGCCTTTTTCCTGGCCTTGCCATGGTTTGTCCTTTTGACTTACCTTGCCTTGGCTTTCTTTGCCCTTTTGCCTGGCCTTGCATTGAGTTGCCCTTTTTCCTTGCCTTGCCATGCTTTGCCCTTTTGCCTTGCCTTGCTTTGCCATTTTGTCTTTCCTTGAATTGCCCTTTTGCCTTACCTTGCCTTGACTTGCTATACCCTTTTTCCTTGCCTTGCCTTTTCATGCTTTGCCCTTTTGCCTTGCCTTGCTTTGCCATTTTGCCTTTCCTTGAATTGCCCTTTTGCCTTACCTTGCCTTGACTTGCTATACCCTTTTTCCTTGCCTTGCCTTGTCATGCTTTGCTCTTTTGCCTTGCCTTGCTTTGCCATTTTGTCTTTCCTTGAATTGCCCTTTTGCCTTACCTTGCCTTGACTTGCTATACCCTTTTTCCTTGCCTTGCCTTTTCATGCTTTGCCCTTTTGCCTTGCCTTGCTTTGCCATTTTGCCTTTCCTTGAATTGCCCTTTTGCCTTACCTTGCCTTGACTTGCTATACCCTTTTTCCTTGCCTTGCCTTGTCATGCTTTGCCCTTTTGACTTGCTTTGCTTTGTCCTTTTGCCTTGCCTTGCTTTGCCATTTTGCCTTTCCTTGAATTGCCCTTTTGCCTTACCTTGCCTTGACTTGCTATACCCTTTTTCCTTGCCTTGCCTTGTCATGCTTTGCCCTTTTGACTTGCTTTGCTTTGTCCTTTTGCCTTGCCTTGCTTTGCCATTTTGCCTTTCCTTGAATTGCCCTTTTGCCTTACCTTGCCTTGACTTGCTATACCCTTTTTCCTTGCCTTGCCTTGTCATGCTTTGCCCTTTTGACTTGCCTTGCTTTGCCATTTTGCCTTTCCTTGAATTGCCCTTTTGCCTTACTTTGCCTTGACTTGCTATACCCTTTTTCCTTGCCTTGCCTTGTCATACTTTGCCATTTTGACTTGCTTTGCTTTGCCCTTTTGCCTTGCCTTGCTTTGCCATTTTGCCTTTCCTTGAATTGCCCTTTTGCCTTACCTTGCCTTGACTTGCTATACCCTTTTTCCTTGCCTTGCCTTGTCATGCTTTGCCCTTTTGACTTTCCTTGCTTTGCCCTTTTGCCTTGTCTTGCTTTGCCCTTTTGCCTTGCTTTGCCTTGTTATGCTTTCCCTTTTGCCTTGTCTTGCTTTGCCATTTTGCTTTTCCTTGCATTGCCCTTTTGCCTTACCTTGCCTTGACATGCTTTACCCTTTTGCCTTGCCTTGCCTTTTCATGCTTTGCCCTTTTGCATTGCCTTGCCTTGTCATGCTTTGCCCTTTTGACTTGCTTTGCTTTGTCATTTTGCCTTGCCTTGCTTTGCCATTTTGCCTTTCCTTGAATTGCCCTTTTGCCTTACCTTGCCTTGACTTGCTATACCCTTTTTCCTTGCCTTGCCTTTTCATGCTTTGCCCTTTTGCCTTGCCTTGCTTTGCCATTTTGCCTTTCCTTGAATTGCCCTTTTGCCTTACCTTGCCTTGACTTGCTATACCCTTTTTCCTTGCCTTGCCTTGTCATGCTTTGCCCTTTTGCCTTGCCTTGATTTGCCATTTTGTCTTTCCTTGAATTGCCCTTTTGCCTTACCTTGCCTTGACTTGCTATACCCTTTTTCCTTGCCTTGCCTTGTCATGCTTTGTCCTTTTGACTTGCCTTGCTTTGACATTTTGTCTTTCCTTGAATTGTCCTTTTGCCTTACCTTGCCTTGACATGCTTTACCCTTTTGCCTTGCCTTGCCTTGTCATGCTTTGCCCTTTTGACTTGCTTTGCTTTCCCCTTTTGCCTTGCCTTACCTTGCCTTGCTTTGCCTCTTTGCCTTGTCTTGCCTTGCCTTCCTTTCTCCTTTTGCCCTGATTTGCCTTGCCTTTCTTTTGACCTTTTGCCTTGCCTTGCCTTGCCATGCTTTGCTCTTTTTCCTTGCCTTGCTTTGCCCTTTTGTCTTGCCTTGCCTTGCCTTGCTTTGCCATTTTCCCTTACCTTGCTTTTCCCTTTTGCCTTGCATTTCCTTGCTTTGGCCTTTTTCCTGGCCTTGCCATGGTTTGTCCTTTTGACTTACCTTGCCTTGGCTTTCTTTGCCCTTTTGCCTGGCCTTGCATTGAGTTGCCCTTTTTCCTTGCCTTGCCATGCTTTGCCCTTTTGCCTTGCCTTGCTTTGCCATTTTGTCTTTCCTTGAATTGCCCTTTTGCCTTACCTTGCCTTGACTTGCTATACCCTTTTTCCTTGCCTTGCCTTTTCATGCTTTGCCCTTTTGCCTTGCCTTGCTTTGCCATTTTGCCTTTCCTTGAATTGCCCTTTTGCCTTACCTTGCCTTGACTTGCTATACCCTTTTTCCTTGCCTTGCCTTGTCATGCTTTGCTCTTTTGCCTTGCCTTGCTTTGCCATTTTGTCTTTCCTTGAATTGCCCTTTTGCCTTACCTTGCCTTGACTTGCTATACCCTTTTTCCTTGCCTTGCCTTTTCATGCTTTGCCCTTTTGCCTTGCCTTGCTTTGCCATTTTGCCTTTCCTTGAATTGCCCTTTTGCCTTACCTTGCCTTGACTTGCTATACCCTTTTTCCTTGCCTTGCCTTGTCATGCTTTGCCCTTTTGACTTGCTTTGCTTTGTCCTTTTGCCTTGCCTTGCTTTGCCATTTTGCCTTTCCTTGAATTGCCCTTTTGCCTTACCTTGCCTTGACTTGCTATACCCTTTTTCCTTGCCTTGCCTTGTCATGCTTTGCCCTTTTGACTTGCTTTGCTTTGTCCTTTTGCCTTGCCTTGCTTTGCCATTTTGCCTTTCCTTGAATTGCCCTTTTGCCTTACCTTGCCTTGACTTGCTATACCCTTTTTCCTTGCCTTGCCTTGTCATGCTTTTCCCTTTTGACTTGCTTTGCTTTGTCCTTTTGCCTTGCCTTGCTTTGCCATTTTGCCTTTCCTTGAATTGCCCTTTTGCCTTACCTTGCCTTGACTTGCTATACCCTTTTTCCTTGCCTTGCCTTGTCATGCTTTGCCCTTTTGACTTTCCTTGCTTTGCCCTTTTGCCTTGTCTTGCTTTGCCCTTTTGCCTTGCTTTGCCTTGTTATGCTTTCCCTTTTGCCTTGTCTTGCTTTGCCATTTTGCTTTTCCTTGCATTGCCCTTTTGCCTTACCTTGCCTTGACATGCTTTACCCTTTTGCCTTGCCTTGCCTTTTCATGCTTTGCCCTTTTGCATTGCCTTGCCTTGTCATGCTTTGCCCTTTTGACTTGCTTTGCTTTGTCCTTTTGCCTTGCCTTGCTTTGCCATTTTGCCTTTCCTTGAATTGCCCTTTTGCCTTACCTTGCCTTGACTTGCTATACCCTTTTTCCTTGCCTTGCCTTGTCATGCTTTGCCCTTTTGACTTTCCTTGCTTTGCCCTTTTGCCTTGTCTTGCTTTGCCCTTTTGCCTTTCTTTGCCTTGTTATGCTTTCCCTTTTGCCTTGTCTTGCTTTGCCATTTTGCTTTTCCTTGCATTGCCCTTTTGCCTTACCTTGCCTTGACATGCTTTACCCTTTTGCCTTGCCTTGCCTTGTCATGCTTTGCCCTTTTGACTTGCTTTGCTTTGCCCTTTTGCCTTGCCTTTCCTTGTTTTGCCGTTTTCAATTTCCTTGCATTGCCTTACTTTCATCTTTGCCTTGCCTTGACGTGTCTTCCTTATCCTTTCGCCTTGCCTTGCTTTGCTTTCCCCTTTTGCCTTGCCTTACCTTGCCTTGCTTTGCCTCTTTGCCTTGTCTTGCCTTGCCTTCCTTTCTCCTTTTGCCCTGATTTGCCTTGCCTTTCTTTTGACCTTTTGCCTTGCCTTGCCTTGCCATGCTTTGCTCTTTTTCCTTGCCTTGCTTTGCCCTTTTGTCTTGCCTTGCCTTGCCTTGCTTTGCCATTTTCCCTTGCCTTGCTTTTCCCTTTTGCCTTGCCTTTCCTTGCTTTGGCCTTTTTCCTGGCCTTGCCATGGTTTGTCCTTTTGACTTACCTTGCCTTGCCTTTCTTTGCCCTTTTGCCTGGCCTTGCATTGAGTTGCCCTTTTTCCTTGCCTTGCCATGCTTTGCCCTTTTGCCTTGCCTTGCTTTGCCATTTTGTCTTTCCTTGAATTGCCCTTTTGCCTTACCTTGCCTTGACTTGCTATACCCTTTTTCCTTGCCTTGCCTTTTCATGCTTTGCCCTTTTGCCTTGCCTTGCTTTGCCATTTTGCCTTTCCTTGAATTGCCCTTTTGCCTTACCTTGCCTTGACTTGCTATACCCTTTTTCCTTGCCTTGCCTTGTCATGCTTTGCCCTTTTGACTTGCCTTGCTTTGCCATTTTGTCTTTCCTTGAATTGCCCTTTTGCCTTACCTTGCCTTGACTTGCTATACCCTTTTTCCTTGCCTTGCCTTTTCATGCTTTGCCCTTTTGACTTGCCTTGCTTTGCCCTTTTGCCTTGCTTTGCCTTGTTATGCTTTGCCCTTTTGCCTTGTCTTGATTTGCCCTTTTGCCTTACCTTGCCTTGTCATGCTTTGCCCTTTTGCCTTGCCTTGCCTTGTCATGCTTTGCCCTTTTGACTTGCTTTGCTTTGCCCTTTTGCATGCCTTTCCTTGTTTTGCCGTTTTGAATTGCCTTGCATTGCCTTGCTTTCATCTTTGCCTTGCCTTGAGTGTCTTCCTTATCCTTTTGTCTTGCCTTGCTTTGCTTTCTCCTTTTCCCTTGCCTTTCCTTGCCTTGCTTTACCCTTTTGCCTTCCCTTGCCTTTGCCTTTCCATGCCTTGCTTTGCCCCTTTGCCTTACCTTGCCTTGCTATGCCCTTTTGCCTTGCCTTGCTTTGTCTCTTTGCCTTGTCTTGCCTTGCCTACCTTTCTCCTTTTGCCCTGATTTGCCTTGCCTTTCTTTTGACCTTTTGCCTTGCCTTTCCTTGCTTTGGCCTTTTTCCTGGCCTTGCCATGGTTTGTCCTTTTGACTTACCTTGCCTTGCCTTTCTTTGCACTTTTGCTTGGCCCTGCTTTGCCCTTTTGCCTTGCCTTGCTTTGCCATTTTGCCTTTCCTTGAATTGCCCTTTTGCCTTACCTTGCCTTGACTTGCTATACCCTTTTTCCTTGCCTTGCCTTGTCATGCTTTGCCTTTTTGACTTGCCTTGCTTTGCCCTTTTGCCTTGCCTTGCTTTGCCCTTTTGCCTTGCTTTGCCTTGTTATGCTTTGCCCTTTTGCCTTGCCTTGCTTTGCAATTTTGCCTTTCCTTGAATTGCCCTTTTGCCTTACCTTGCCTTGACTTGCTATACCCTTTTTCCTTGCCTTGCCTTGTCATACTTTGCCATTTTGACTTGCTTTGCTTTGCCCTTTTGCCTTGCCTTGCTTTGCCATTTTGCATTTCTTTGAATTGCCCTTTTGCCTTACCTTGCCTTGACTTGCTATACCCTTTTTCCTTGCCTTGCCTTGTCATGCTTTGTCCTTTTGACTTGCCTTGCTTTGCCCTTTTGCCTTGCTTTGCCTTATTATGCTTTGCCCTTTTGCCTTGTCTTGCTTTGCCATTTTGCCTTTCCTTGCATTGCCCTTTTGCCTTACCTTGCCCTGTCATGCTTTGCCCTTTTGCCTTGCCTTTCCTTGTTTTGCCGTTTTGAATTGCCTTGCATTGCCTTACTTTCATCTTTGCCTTGCCTTGACGTGTCTTCCTTATCATTTTGCCTTGCCTTGCTTTGCTTTCCCCTTTTGCCTTGCCTTTCCTTGCCTTGCTTTACCCTTTTGCCTTCCTTTGCCTTGCCTTTCCATGCCTTCCTTTGACCCTTTGCCTTGCCTTGCTTTGACTCTTTGCCTTGACTTGCCTTGCCTTCCTTTCTCCTTTTGCCATGATTTGCCTTGCCTTTCTTTTGACCTTTTGCCTTGCCTTGCCTTGCCATGCTTTGCTCTTTTTCATTGCCTTGCTTTGCCCTTTTGTCTTGACTTACCTTGCCTTGCTTTGCCATTTTCCCTTGCCTTGCTTTCCCCTTTTGCCTTGCCTTTCCTTGCTTTGGCCTTTTTCCTGGCCTTGCCATGGTTTGTCCTTTTGACTTACCTTGCCTTGCCTTTATTTGCACTTTTGCCCGGCCTTGCATTGAGGTGCCCTTTTTCCTTGCCTTGCCATGCTTTGCCCTTTTACCTTGCCTTGCTTTGCCCTTTTGCCTTGCTTTGCCTTGTTATGCTTTCCCCTTTTGCCTTGCCTTGCTTTGCCATTTTGCCTTTCCTTGAATTGCCCTTTTGCCTTACCTTGCCTTCACTTGCTATAGCCTTTTTCCTTGCCTTGCCTTGTCATACTTTGCCATTTTGACTTGCTTTGCTTTGCCCTTTTGCCTTGCCTTGCTTAGCCATTTTGCCTTTCCTTGAATTGCCCTTTTGCCTTACCTTGCCTTGACTTGCTATACCCTTTTTCCTTGCCTTGCCTTGTCATGCTTTGCCCTTTTGACTTGCCTTGCTTTGCCCTTTTGCCTTGCTTTGCCTTGTTATGCTTTGCCATTTTTGCCTTGTCTTGCTTTGCCATTTTGCCTTTCCTTGCATTGCCCTTTTGCCTTACCTTGCCTTGTCATGCTTTGCCCTTTTGCCTTGCCTTGCCTTGTCATGCTTTGCCCTTTTGACTTGCTTTGCTTTGCCCTTTTGCCTTGCCTTTCCTTGTTTTGCCGTTTTGAATTGCCTTGCATTGCCTTGCTTTCGTCTTTGCCTTGCCTTGACGTGTCTTCCTTATCCTTTTGCCTTGCCTTGCTTTGCTTTCTCCTTTTCCCTTGCCTTTCCTTGCCTTGCTTTACCCTTTTGCCTTCCCTTGCCTTTGCCTTTCCATGCCTTGCTTTGCCCTTTGCCTTACCTTGCCTTGCTATGCCCTTTTGCCTTGCCTTGCTTTGTCTCTTTGCCTTGTCTTACCTTGCCTTCCTTTCTCCTTTTGCCCTGATTTGCCTTGCCTTTCTTTTGACCTTTTGCCTTGCCTTGCCATGCTTTGCTCTTTTTCCTTGCCTTGCTTTGCCCTTTTGTCTTTCCTTGCCTTGCCTTGCTTTGCCATTTTCCCTTGCCTTGCTTTCCCCTTTTGCCTTGCCTTTCCTTGCCATTTTGCCTTTCCTTGAATTGCCCTTTTGCCTTACCTTGCCTTGACTTGCTATACCCTTTTTCCTTGCCTTGCCTTGTCATGCTTTGCCCTTTTGACTTTCCTTGCTTTGCCCTTTTGCCTTGTCTTGCTTTGCCCTTTTGCCTTGCTTTGCCTTGTTATGCTTTCCCTTTTGCCTTGTCTTGCTTTGCCATTTTGCTTTTCCTTGCATTGCCCTTTTGCCTTACCTTGCCTTGACATGTTTTACCCTTTTGCCTTGCCTTGCCTTTTCATGCTTTGCCCTTTTGCATTGCCTTGCCTTGTCATGCTTTGCCCTTTTGACTTGCTTTGCTTTGTCCTTTTGCCTTGCCTTGCTTTGCCATTTTGCCTTTCCTTGAATTGCCCTTTTGCCTTACCTTGCCTTGACTTGCTATACCCTTTTTCCTTGCCTTGCCGTTTCATGCTTTGCCTTTTTGCCTTGCCTTGCTTTGCCATTTTGCCTTTCCTTGAATTGCCCTTTTGCCTTACCTTGCCTTGACTTGCTATACCCTTTTTCCTTGCCTTGCCTTGTCATGCTTTGCCCTTTTGCCTTGCCTTGCTTTGCCATTTTGTCTTTCCTTGAATTGCCCTTTTGCCTTACCTTGCCTTGACTTGCTATACCCTTTTTCCTTGCCTTGCCTTTTCATGCTTTGCCCTTTTGCCTTGCCTTGCTTTGCCATTTTGCCTTTCCTTGAATTGCCCTTTTGCCTTACCTTGCCTTGACTTGCTATACCCTTTTTCCTTGCCTTGCCTTGTCATGCTTTGCCCTTTTGACTTGCTTTGCTTTGTCCTTTTGCCTTGCCTTGCTTTGCCATTTTGCCTTTCCTTGAATTGCCCTTTTGCCTTACCTTGCCTTGACTTGCTATACCCTTTTTCCTTGCCTTGCCTTGTCATGCTTTGCCCTTTTGACTTGCTTTGCTTTGTCCTTTTGCCTTGCCTTGCTTTGCCATTTTGCCTTTCCTTGAATTGCCCTTTTGCCTTACCTTGCCTTGACTTGCTATACCCTTTTTCCTTGCCTTGCCTTGTCATGCTTTGCCCTTTTGACTTTCCTTGCTTTGCCCTTTTGCCTTGTCTTGCTTTGCCCTTTTCCCTTGCTTTGCCTTGTTATGCTTTCCCTTTTGCCTTGTCTTGCTTTGCCATTTTGCTTTTCCTTGCATTGCCCTTTTGCCTTACCTTGCCTTGACATGCTTTACCCTTTTGCCTTGCCTTGCCTTGTCATGCTTTGCCCTTTTGACTTGCTTTGCTTTGCCCTTTTGCCTTGCCTTTCCTTGTTTTGCCGTTTTCAATTTCCTTGCATTGCCTTACTTTCATCTTTGCCTTGCCTTGACGTGTCTTCCTTATCCTTTCGCCTTGCCTTGCTTTGCTTTCCCCTTTTGCCTTGCCTTACCTTGCCTTGCTTTGCCTCTTTGCCTTGTCTTGCCTTGCCTTCCTTTCTCCTTTTGCCCTGATTTGCCTTGCCTTTCTTTTGACCTTTTGCCTTGCCTTGCCTTGCCATGCTTTGCTCTTTTTCCTTGCCTTGCTTTGCCCTTTTGTCTTGCCTTGCCTTGCCTTGCTTTGCCATTTTCCCTTGCCTTGCTTTTCCCTTTTGCCTTGCCTTTCCTTGCTTTGGCCTTTTTCCTGGCCTTGCCATGGTTTGTCCTTTTGACTTACCTTGCCTTGCCTTTCTTTGCCCTTTTGCCTGGCCTTGCATTGAGTTGCCCTTTTTCCTTGCCTTGCCATGCTTTGCCCTTTTGCCTTGCCTTGCTTTGCCATTTTGTCTTTCCTTGAATTGCCCTTTTGCCTTACCTTGCCTTGACTTGCTATACCCTTTTTCCTTGCCTTGCCTTTTCATGCTTTGCCCTTTTGCCTTGCCTTGCTTTGCCATTTTGCCTTTCCTTGAATTGCCCTTTTGCCTTACCTTGCCTTGACTTGCTATACCCTTTTTCCTTGCCTTGCCTTGTCATGCTTTGCCCTTTTGCCTTGCCTTGCTTTGCCATTTTGTCTTTCCTTGAATTGCCCTTTTGCCTTACCTTGCCTTGACTTGCTATACCCTTTTTCCTTGCCTTGCCTTTTCATGCTTTGCCCTTTTGCCTTGCCTTGCTTTGCCATTTTGCCTTTCCTTGAATTGCCCTTTGCCTTACCTTGCCTTGACTTGCTATACCCTTTTTCCTTGCCTTGCCTTGTCATGCTTTGCCCTTTTGACTTGCCGTGCTTTGCCCTTTTGCCTTGCTTTGCCTTGTTATGCTTTGCCCTTTTGCCTTGTCTTGATTTGCCCTTTTGCCTTACCTTGCCTTGTCATGCTTTGCCCTTTTGCCTTGCCTTGCCTTGTCATGCTTTGCCCTTTTGACTTGCTTTGCTTTGCCCTTTTGCATGCCTTTCCTTGTTTTGCCGTTTTGAATTGCCTTGCATTGCCTTGCTTTCATCTTTGCCTTGCCTTGAGTGTCTTCCTTATCCTTTTGCCTTGCCTTGCTTTGCTTTCTCCTTTTCCCTTGCCTTTCCTTGCCTTGCTTTACCCTTTTGCCTTCCCTTGCCTTTGCCTTTCCATGCCTTGCTTTGCCCCTTTGCCTTGCCTTGCCATGCTTTGCTCTTTTTCCTTGCCTTGCTTTGCCCTTTTGTCTTTCCTTGCCTTGCCTTCCTTTGCCATTTTCCCTTGCCTTGCTTTCCCCTTTTGCCTTGCCTTTCCTTGCTTTGGCCTTTTTCCTGGCCTTGCCATGGTTTGTCCTTTTGACTTACCTTGCCTTGCCTTTCTTTGCACTTTTGCTTGGCCTTGCTTTGCCCTTTTGCCTTGCCTTGCTTTGCCATTTTGTCTTTCCTTGAATTGCCCTTTTGCCTTACCTTGCCTTGACTTGCTATACCCTTTTTCCTTGCCTTGCCTTGTCATTCTTTGCCTTTTTGACTTGCCTTGCTTTGCCCTTTTGCCTTGCCTTGCTTTGCCCTTTTGCCTTGCTTTGCCTTGTTATGCTTTGCCCTTTTGCCTTGCCTTGCTTTGCCATTTTGCCTTTCCTTGAATTGCCCTTTTGCCTTACCTTGCCTTGACTTGCTATACCCTTTTTCCTTGCCTTGCCTTGTCATACTTTACCATTTTGACTTGCTTTGCTTTGCCCTTTTGCCTTGCCTTGCTTTGCCATTTTGCATTTCCTTGAATTGCCCTTTTGCCTTACCTTGCCTTGACTTGCTATACCCTTTTTCCTTGCCTTGCCTTGTCATGCTTTGTCCTTTTGACTTGCTTTGCTTTGTCCTTTTGCCTTGCCTTGCTTTGCCATTTTGCCTTTCCTTGAATTGCCCTTTTGCCTTACCTTGCCTTGACTTGCTATACCCTTTTTCCTTGCCTTGCCTTGTCATGCTTTGCCCTTTTGACTTTCCTTGCTTTGCCCTTTTGCCTTGTCTTGCTTTGCCCTTTTGCCTTGCTTTGCCTTGTTATGCTTTCCCTTTTGCCTTGTCTTGCTTTGCCATTTTGCTTTTCCTTGCATTGCCCTTTTGCCTTACCTTGCCTTGACATGCTTTACCCTTTTGCCTTGCCTTGCCTTTTCATGCTTTGTCCTTTTGCATTGCCTTGCCTTGTCAAGCTTTGCCCTTTTGACTTGCTTTGCTTTGCCCTTTTGCCTTTCTTTGCACTTTTGCCCGGTCTTGCATTGAGTTGCCCTTTTTCCTTGCCTTGCCATGCTTTGCCCTTTTGCCTTGCCTTGCTTTGCCCTTTTGCCTTGCTTTGCCTTGTTATGCTTTGCCCTTTTGCCTTGCCTTGCTTTGCCATTTTGCCTTTCCTTGAATTGCCCTTTTGCCCTACCTTGCCATAGCCTTTTTCCTTGCCTTGCCTTGTCATACTTTGCCATTTTGACTTGCTTTGCTTTGCCCTTTTGCCTTGCCTTGCTTTGCCATTTTGCCTTTCCTTGAATTGCCCTTTTGCCTTACCTTGCCTTGACTTGCTATACCCTTTTTCCTTGCCTTGCCTTGTCATGCTTTGCCCTTTTGACTTGCCTTGCTTTGCCCTTTTGCCTTGCTTTGCCTTGTTATGCTTTGCCCTTTTGCCTTGTCTTGCTTTGCCATTTTGCCTTTCCTTGCATTGCCCTTTTGCCTTACCTTGCCTTGTCATGCTTTGCCCTTTTGCCTTGCCTTTCCTTGTCATGCTTTGCCCTTTTGACTTGCTTTGCTTTGCCCTTTTGCCTTGCCTTTCCTTGTTTTGCCGTTTTGAATTGCCTTGCATTGCCTTGCTTTCATCTTTGCCTTGCCTTGACGTGTCTTCCGTATCCTTTTGCCTTGCCTTTCTTTGCTTTCTCCTTTTGCCTTGCCTTTCCTTGCCTTGCTTTACCCTTTTGCCTTCTCTTACCTTGCCTTTCCATGCCTTGCTTTGCCCCTTTGCCTTACCTTGCCTTGCTTTGCCCTTTTGCCTTGCCTTGCTTTGTCTCTTTGCCTTGTCTTGCCTTGCCTTCCTTTCTCCTTTTGCCCTGATTTGCCTTGCCTTTCCTTTGACCTTTTGCCTTGCCTTGCCATGCCATGCTTTGCTCTTTTTCCTTGCCTTGCTTTGCCCTTTTGCCTGCCTTGCTTTGCCTCTTTGCCTTGTCTTTCCTTGCCTTCCTTTCTCCTTTTGCCCTGATTTGCCTTGCCTTTCTTTTGACCTTTTGCCTTGCCTTGCCATGCTTTGCTCTTTTTCCTTGCCTTGCTTTGCCCTTTTGTCTTTCCTTGCCTTGCCTTGCTTTGCCATTTTCCCTTGCCTTGCTTTCCCCTTTTGCCTTGCCTTTCCTTGCTTTGGCCTTTTTCCTGGCCTTGCCATGGTTTGTCCTTTTGACTTACCTTGCCTTGCCTTTCTTTGCACTTTTGCCTGGCCTTGCTTTGCCCTTTTGCCTTGCCTTGCTTTGCCATTTTGCCTTTCCTTGAATTGCCCTTTTGCCTTACCTTGCCTTGACTTGCTATACCCTTTTTCCTTGCCTTGCTTTGTCATGCTTTGCCCTTTTGACTTGCCTTGCTTTGCCCTTTTGCCTTGCCTTGCTTTGCCCTTTTGCCTTGCTTTGCCTTGTTATGCTTTGTCCTTTTGCCTTGCCTTGCTTTGCCATTTTGCCTTTCCTTGAATTGCCCTTTTGCCTTACCTTGTCTTGTCATGCTTTGCCCTTTTGCCTTACCTTGCCTTGACTTGCTATATCCTTTTTCCTTGCCTTGCCTTGTCATGCTTTGCCATTTTGACTTGCTTTGCTTTGTCCTTTTGCCTTGCCTTGCTTTGCCATTTTGCCTTTCCTTGAATTGCCCTTTTGCCTTACCTTGCCTTGACTTGCTATACCCTTTTTCCTTGCCTTGCCTTGTCATGCTTTGCCCTTTTGACTTTCCTTGCTTTGCCCTTTTGCCTTGTCTTGCTTTGCCCTTTTGCCTTGCTTTGCCTTGTTATGCTTTCCCTTTTGCCTTGTCTTGCTTTGCCATTTTGCTTTTCCTTGCATTGCCCTTTTGCCTTACCTTGCCTTGACATGCTTTACCCTTTTGCCTTGCCTTGCCTTTTCATGCTTTGCCCTTTTGCATTGCCTTGCCTTGTCATGCTTTGCCCTTTTGACTTGCTTTGCTTTGCCCTTTTGCCTTGCCTTTCCTTGTTTTGCCGTTTTCAATTTCCTTGCATTGCCTTACTTTCATCTTTGCCTTGCCTTGACGTGTCTTCCTTATCCTTTCGCCTTGCCTTGCTTTGCTTTCCCCTTTTGCCTTGCCTTACCTTGCCTTGCTTTGCCTCTTTGCCTTGTCTTGCCTTGCCTTCCTTTCTCCTTTTGCCCTGATTTGCCTTGCCTTTCTTTTGACCTTTTGCCTTGCCTTGCCTTGCCATGCTTTGCTCTTTTTCCTTGCCTTGCTTTGCCCTTTTGTCTTGCCTTGCCTTGCCTTGCTTTGCCATTTTCCCTTGCCTTGCTTTTCCCTTTTGCCTTGCCTTTCCTTGCTTTGGCCTTTTTCCTGGCCTTGCCATGGTTTATCCTTTTGACTTACCTTGCCTTGCCTTTCTTTGCCCTTTTGCCTGGCCTTGCATTGAGTTGCCCTTTTTCCTTGCCTTGCCATGCTTTGCCCTTTTGCCTTGCCTTGCTTTGCCATTTTGTCTTTCCTTGAATTGCCCTTTTGCCTTACATTGCCTTGACTTGCTATACCCTTCTTTCTTGCCTTGCCTTTTCATGCTTTGCCCTTTTGCCTTGCCATGCTTTGCCATTTTGCCTTTCCTTGAATTGCCCTTTTGCCTTACCTTGCCTTGACTTGCTATACCCTTTTTCCTTGCCTTGCCTTGTCATGCTTTGCCCTTTTGACTTGCCTTGGTTTGCCCTTTTGCCTTGCTTTGCCTTGTTATGCTTTGCCCTTTTGCCTTGTCTTGCTTTGCCATTTTGCCTTTCCTTGCATTGCCCTTTTGCCTTACCTTGCCTTGTCATGCTTTGCCCTTTTGACGTGCTTTGCTTTGCCCTTTTGCCTTGCCTTTCCTTGTTTTGCCGTTTTGAATTGCCTTGCATTGCCTTACGTTCATCTTTGCCTTGCCTTGACGTGTCTTCCTTATCATTTTGCCTTGCCTTGCTTTGCTTTCCCCTTTTGCCTTGCCTTTCCTTGCCTTGCTTTACCCTTTTGCCTTCCCTTGCCTTGCCTTTCCATGCCTTGCTTTGACCCTTTGCCTTGCCTTGCTTTGACTCTTTGCCTTGACTTGCCTTGCCTTCCTTTCTCCTTTTGCCCTGATTTGCCTTGCCTTTCTTTTGACCTTTTGCCTTGTCTTGCCTTGCCATGCTTTGCTCTTTTTCCTTGCCTTGCTTTGCCCTTTTGTCTTGCCTTGCCTTGCCTTGCTTTGCCATTTTCCCTTGCCTTGCTTTCCCCTTTTGCCTTGCCTTTCCTTGCTTTGGCCTTTTTCCTGGCCTTGCCATGGTTTGTCCTTTTGACTTACCTTGCCTTGCCTTTCTTTGCACTTTTGCCCGGCCTTGCATTGAGTTGCCCTTTTTCCTTGCCTTGCCATGCTTTGCCCTTTTGCCTTGCCTTGCTTTGCCCTTTTGCCTTGCTTTGCCTTGTTATGCTTTGCCCTTTTGCCTTGCCTTGCTTTGCCATTTTGCCTTTCCTTGAATTGCCCTTTTGCCTTACCTTGCCTTGACTTGCTATAGCCTTTTTCCTTGCCTTGCCTTGTCATACTTTGCCATTTTGACTTGCTTTGCTTTGCCCTTTTGCCTTGCCTTGCTTTGTCTCTTTGCCTTGTCTTGCCTTGCCTTCCTTTCTCCTTTTGCCCTTTTGCCTTGCCTTTCTTTTGACCTTTTGCCTTGCCTTGCTTTGTCTCTTTGCCTTCTCTTGCCTTGCCTTCCTTTCTCCTTTTGCCCTGATTTGCCTTGCCTTTCTTTTGACCTTTTGCCTTGCCTTGCCATGCTTTGCTCTTTTTCCTTGCCTTGCTTTGCCCTTTTGTCTTTCCTTGCCTTGCTTTGCTTTGCCATTTTCCCTTGCCTTGCTTTCCCCTTTTGCCTTGCCTTTCCTTGCTTTGGCCTTTTTCCTGGCCTTGCCATGGTTTGTCCTTTTGACTTACCTTGCCTTGTCATGCTTTGCCCTTTTGACTTGCTTTGCTTTGCCCTTTTGCCTTGCCTTGCTTTGCCATTTTGCCTTTCCTTGAATTGCCCTTTTGCCTTACCTTGCCTTGACTTGCTATACCCTTTTTCCTTGCCTTGCCTTTTCATGCTTTGCCCTTTTGCCTTGCCTTGCTTTGCCATTTTGCCTTTCCTTGAATTGCCCTTTTGCCTTACCTTGCCTTGACTTGCTATACCCTTTTTCCTTGCCTTGCCTTGTCATGCTTTGCCCTTTTGACTTGCCTTGCTTTGCCCTTTTGCCTTGCTTTGCCTTGTTATGCTTTGCCCGTTTGCCTTGTCTTGCTTTGCCCTTTTGCCTTACCTTGCCTTGTCATGCTTTGCCCTTTTGCCTTGCCTTGCCTTGTCATGCTTTGCCCTTTTGACTTGCTTTGCTTTGCCCTTTTGCCTTGCCTTTCCTTGTTTTGCCGTTTTCAATTTCCTTGCATTGCCTTACTTTCATCTTTGCCTTGCCTTGACGTGTCTTCCTTATCCTTTCGCCTTGCCTTGCTTTGCTTTCCCCTTTTGCCTTGCCTTACCTTGCCTTGCTTTGCCTCTTTGCCTTGTCTTGCCTTGCCTTCCTTTCTCCTTTTGCCCTGATTTGCCTTGCCTTTCTTTTGACCTTTTGCCTTGCCTTGCCTTTCCATGCTTTGCTCTTTTTCCTTGCCTTGCTTTGCCCTTTTGTCTTGCCTTGCCTTGCTTTGCCATTTTCCCTTGCCTTGCTTTTCCCTTTTGCCTTGCCTATCCTTGCTTTGGCCTTTTTCCTGGCCTTGCCATGGTTTGTCCTTTTGACTTACCTTGCCTTGCCTTTCTTTGCCCTTTTGCCTGGCCTTGCATTGAGTTGCCCTTTTTCCTTGCCTTGCCATGCTTTGCCCTTTTGCCTTGACTTGCTTTGCCATTTTGTCTTTCCTTGAATTGCCCTTTTGGCTTACCTTGCCTTGACTTGCTATACCCTTTTTCCTTGCCTTGCCTTTTCATGCTTTGCCCTTTTGCCTTGCCTTGCTTTGCCATTTTGCCTTTCCTTGAATTGCCCTTTTGCCTTACCTTGCCTTGACTTGCTATACCCTTTTTCCTTGCCTTGCCTTGTCATGCTTTGCCCTTTTGACTTGCCTTGCTTTGCCCTTTTGCCTTGCTTTGCCTTGTTATGCTTTGCCCTTTTGCCTTGTCTTGCTTTGCCATTTAGCCTTTCCTTGCATTGCCCTTTTGCCTTTCCTTACCTTGTCATGCTTTGCCCTTTTGACTTGCTTTGCTTTGCCCTTTTGCCTTGCCTTTCCTTGTTTTGCCGTTTTGAATTGCCTTGCATTGCCTTACTTTCATCTTTGCCTTGCCTTGACGTGTCTTCCTTATCATTTTGCCTTGCCTTGCTTTGCTTTCCCCTTTTGCCTTGCCTTTCCTTGCCTTGCTTTACCCTTTTGCCTTCCTTTGCCTTGCCTTTCCATGCCTTCCTTTGACCCTTTGCCTTGCCTTGCTTTGACTCTTTGCCTTGACTTGCCTTGCCTTCCTTTCTCCTTTTGCCCTGATTTGCCTTGCCTTTCTTTTGACCTTTTGCCTTGCCTTGCCATGCTTTGCTCTTTTTCCTTGCCTTGCTTTGCCCTTTTGTCTTGCCTTACCTTGCCTTGCTTTGCCATTTTCCCTTGCCTTGCTTTCCCCTTTTGCCTTGCCTTTCCTTGCTTTGGCCTTTTTCCTGGCCTTGCCATGGTTTGTCCTTTTGACTTACCTTGCCTTGCCTTTCTTTGCACTTTTGCCTGGCCTTGCTTTGCCCTTTTGCCTTGCCTTGCTTTGCCATTTTGCCTTTCCTTGAATTGCCCTTTTGCCTTACCTTGCCTTGACTTGCTATACCCTTTTTCCTTGCCTTGCCTTGTCATGCTTTGCCCTTTTGACTTGCCTTGCTTTGCCCTTTTCCCTTGCCTTGCTTTGCCCTTTTGCCTTGCTTTGCCTTGTTATGCTTTGTCCTTTTGCCTTGCCTTGCTTTGCCATTTTGCCTTTCCTTGAATTGCCCTTTTGCCTTACCTTGCCTTGACTTGCTATACCCTTTTTCCTTGCCTTGCCTTGTCATGCTTTGCCCTTTTGACTTTCCTTGCTTTGCCCTTTTGCCTTGTCTTGCTTTGCCCTTTTGCCTTGCTTTGCCTTGTTATGCTTTCCCTTTTGCCTTGTCTTGCTTTGCCCTTTTGCTTTTCCTTGCATTGCCCTTTTGCCTTACCTTGCCTTGACATGCTTTACCCTTTTGCCTTGCCTTGCCTTTTCATGCTTTGCCCTTTTGCATTGCCTTGCCTTGTCATGCTTTGCCCTTTTGACTTGCTTTGCTTTGTCCTTTTGCCTTGCCTTGCTTTGCCATTTTGCCTTTCCTTGAATTGGCCTTTTGCCTTACCTTGCCTTGACTTGCTATACCCTTTTTCCTTGCCTTGCCTTGTCATGCTTTGCCCTTTTGACTTTCCTTGCTTTGCCCTTTTGCCTTGTCTTGCTTTGCCCTTTTGCCTTGCTTTGCCTTGTTATGCTTTCCCTTTTGCCTTCTCTTGCTTTGCCATTTTGCTTTTCCTTGCATTGCCCTTTTGCCTTACCTTGCCTTGACATGCTTTACCCTTTTGCCTTGCCTTGCCTTGTCATGCTTTTCCCTTTTGACTTGCTTTGCTTTGCCCTATTGCCTTGCCTTTCCTTGTTTTGCCGTTTTCAATTTCCTTGCATTGCCTTACTTTCATCTTTGCCTTGCCTTGACGTGTGTTCCTTATCCTTTCGCCTTGCCTTGCATTGCTTTCCCCTTTTGCCTTGCCTTACCTTGCCTTGCTTTGCCTCTTTGCCTTGTCTTGCCTTGCCTTCCTTTCTCCTTTTGCCCTGATTTGCCTTGCCTTTCTTTTGACCTTTTGCCTTGCCTTGCCATGCTTTGCTCTTTTTCCTTGCCTTGCTTTGCCCTTTTGTCTTGCCTTGCCTTGCCTTGCTTTGCCATTTTCCCTTGCCTTGCTTTTCCCTTTTGCCTTGCCTTTCCTTGCTTTGGCCTTTTTCCTGGCCTTGCCATGGTTTGTCCTTTTGACTTACCTTGCCTTGCCTTTCTTTGCCCTTTTGCCTGGCCTTGCATTGAGTTGCCCTTTTTCCTTGCCTTGCCATGCTTTGCCCTTTTGCCTTGCCTTGCTTTGCCATTTTGTCTTTCCTTGAATTGCCCTTTTGCCTTACCTTGCCTTGACTTGCTATACCCTTTTTCCTTGCCTTGCGTTGTCATGCTTTGCCCTTTTGCCTTGCCTTGCTTTGCCATTTTGCCTTTCCTTGAATTGCCCTTTTGCCTTACCTTGCCTTGACTTGCTATACCCTTTTTCCTTGCCTTGCCTTGTCATGCTTTGCCCTTTTGCCTTGCCTTGCTTTGCCATTTTGTCTTTCCTTGAATTGCCCTTTTGCCTTACCTTGCCTTGACTTGCTATACCCTTTTTCCTTGCCTTGCCTTTTCATGCTTTGCCCTTTTGCCTTGCCTTGCTTTGCCATTTTGCCTTTCCTTGAATTGCCCTTTTGCCTTACCTTGCCTTGACTTGCTATACCCTTTTTCCTTGCCTTGCCTTGTCATGCTTTGCCCTTTTGACTTGCCTTGCTTTGCCCTTTTGCCTTGCTTTGCCTTGTTATGCTTTGCCCTTTTGCCTTGTCTTGATTTGCCCTTTTGCCTTACCTTGCCTTGTCATGCTTTGCCCTTTTGCCTTGCCTTGCCTTGTCATGCTTTGCCCTTTTGCCTTGCCTTGCTTTGCCCTTTTGACTTGCCTTGCTTTGCCCTTTTGCCTTGCTTTGCCTTGTTATGCTTTGCCCTTTTGCCTTGTCTTGCTTTGCCATTTAGCCTTTCCTTGCATTGCCCTTTTGCCTTTCCTTACCTTGTCATGCTTTGCCCTTTTGACTTGCTTTGCTTTGCCCTTTTGCCTTGCCTTTCCTTGTTTTGCCGTTTTGAATTGCCTTGCATTGCCTTGCTTTCATCTTTGCCTTGCCTTGACGTGTCTTCCTTATCCTTTTGCCTTGCCTTGCTTTGCTTTCTCCTTTTCCCTTGCCTTTCCTTGCCTTGCTTTACCCTTTTGCCTTCCCTTGCCTTTGCCTTTCCATGCCTTGCTTTGCCCCTTTGCCTTACCTTGCCTTGCTATGCCCTTTTGCCTTGCCTTGCTTTGTCTCTTTGCCTTGTCTTGCCTTGCCTTTCTTTCTCCTTTTGCCCTGATTTGCCTTGCCTTTCTTTTGACCTTTTGCCTTGCCTTGCCATGCTTTGCTCTTTTTCCTTGCCTTGCTTTGCCCTTTTGTCTTTCCTTGCCTTGCCTTGCTTTGCCATTTTCCCTTGCCTTGCTTTCCCCTTTTGCCTTGCCTTTCCTTGCCATTTTGCCTTTCCTTGAATTGCCCTTTTGCCTTACCTTGCCTTGACTTGCTATACCCTTTTTCCTTGCCTTGCCTTGTCATGCTTTGCCCTTTTGACTTTCCTTGCTTTGCCCTTTTGCCTTGTCTTGCTTTGCCCTTTTGCCTTGCTTTGCCTTGTTATGCTTTCCCTTTTGCCTTGTCTTGCTTTGCCATTTTGCTTTTCCTTGCATTGCCCTTTTGCCTTACCTTGCCTTGACATGTTTTACCCTTTTGCCTTGCCTTGCCTTTTCATGCTTTGCCCTTTTGCATTGCCTTGCCTTGTCATGCTTTGCCCTTTTGACTTGCTTTGCTTTGTCCTTTTGCCTTGCCTTGCTTTGCCATTTTGCCTTTCCTTGAATTGCCCTTTTGCCTTACCTTGCCTTGACTTGCTATACCCTTTTTCCTTGCCTTGCCGTTTCATGCTTTGCCTTTTTGCCTTGCCTTGCTTTGCCATTTTGCCTTTCCTTGAATTGCCCTTTTGCCTTACCTTGCCTTGACTTGCTATACCCTTTTTCCTTGCCTTGCCTTGTCATGCTTTGCCCTTTTGCCTTGCCTTGCTTTGCCATTTTGTCTTTCCTTGAATTGCCCTTTTGCCTTACCTTGCCTTGACTTGCTATACCCTTTTTCCTTGCCTTGCCTTTTCATGCTTTGCCCTTTTGCCTTGCCTTGCTTTGCCATTTTGCCTTTCCTTGAATTGCCCTTTTGCCTTACCTTGCCTTGACTTGCTATACCCTTTTTCCTTGCCTTGCCTTGTCATGCTTTGCCCTTTTGACTTGCTTTGCTTTGTCCTTTTGCCTTGCCTTGCTTTGCCATTTTGCCTTTCCTTGAATTGCCCTTTTGCCTTACCTTGCCTTGACTTGCTATACCCTTTTTCCTTGCCTTGCCTTGTCATGCTTTGCCCTTTTGACTTGCTTTGCTTTGTCCTTTTGCCTTGCCTTGCTTTGCCATTTTGCCTTTCCTTGAATTGCCCTTTTGCCTTACCTTGCCTTGACTTGCTATACCCTTTTTCCTTGCCTTGCCTTGTCATGCTTTGCCCTTTTGACTTTCCTTGCTTTGCCCTTTTGCCTTGTCTTGCTTTGCCCTTTTCCCTTGCTTTGCCTTGTTATGCTTTCCCTTTTGCCTTGTCTTGCTTTGCCATTTTGCTTTTCCTTGCATTGCCCTTTTGCCTTACCTTGCCTTGACATGCTTTACCCTTTTGCCTTGCCTTGCCTTGTCATGCTTTGCCCTTTTGACTTGCTTTGCTTTGCCCTTTTGCCTTGCCTTTCCTTGTTTTGCCGTTTTCAATTTCCTTGCATTGCCTTACTTTCATCTTTGCCTTGCCTTGACGTGTCTTCCTTATCCTTTCGCCTTGCCTTGCTTTGCTTTCCCCTTTTGCCTTGCCTTACCTTGCCTTGCTTTGCCTCTTTGCCTTGTCTTGCCTTGCCTTCCTTTCTCCTTTTGCCCTGATTTGCCTTGCCTTTCTTTTGACCTTTTGCCTTGCCTTGCCTTGCCATGCTTTGCTCTTTTTCCTTGCCTTGCTTTGCCCTTTTGTCTTGCCTTGCCTTGCCTTGCTTTGCCATTTTCCCTTGCCTTGCTTTTCCCTTTTGCCTTGCCTTTCCTTGCTTTGGCCTTTTTCCTGGCCTTGCCATGGTTTGTCCTTTTGACTTACCTTGCCTTGCCTTTCTTTGCCCTTTTGCCTGGCCTTGCATTGAGTTGCCCTTTTTCCTTGCCTTGCCATGCTTTGCCCTTTTGCCTTGCCTTGCTTTGCCATTTTGTCTTTCCTTGAATTGCCCTTTTGCCTTACCTTGCCTTGACTTGCTATACCCTTTTTCCTTGCCTTGCCTTTTCATGCTTTGCCCTTTTGCCTTGCCTTGCTTTGCCATTTTGCCTTTCCTTGAATTGCCCTTTTGCCTTACCTTGCCTTGACTTGCTATACCCTTTTTCCTTGCCTTGCCTTGTCATGCTTTGCCCTTTTGCCTTGCCTTGCTTTGCCATTTTGTCTTTCCTTGAATTGCCCTTTTGCCTTACCTTGCCTTGACTTGCTATACCCTTTTTCCTTGCCTTGCCTTTTCATGCTTTGCCCTTTTGCCTTGCCTTGCTTTGCCATTTTGCCTTTCCTTGAATTGCCCTTTGCCTTACCTTGCCTTGACTTGCTATACCCTTTTTCCTTGCCTTGCCTTGTCATGCTTTGCCCTTTTGACTTGCCGTGCTTTGCCCTTTTGCCTTGCTTTGCCTTGTTATGCTTTGCCCTTTTGCCTTGTCTTGATTTGCCCTTTTGCCTTACCTTGCCTTGTCATGCTTTGCCCTTTTGCCTTGCCTTGCCTTGTCATGCTTTGCCCTTTTGACTTGCTTTGCTTTGCCCTTTTGCATGCCTTTCCTTGTTTTGCCGTTTTGAATTGCCTTGCATTGCCTTGCTTTCATCTTTGCCTTGCCTTGAGTGTCTTCCTTATCCTTTTGCCTTGCCTTGCTTTGCTTTCTCCTTTTCCCTTGCCTTTCCTTGCCTTGCTTTACCCTTTTGCCTTCCCTTGCCTTTGCCTTTCCATGCCTTGCTTTGCCCCTTTGCCTTGCCTTGCCATGCTTTGCTCTTTTTCCTTGCCTTGCTTTGCCCTTTTGTCTTTCCTTGCCTTGCCTTCCTTTGCCATTTTCCCTTGCCTTGCTTTCCCCTTTTGCCTTGCCTTTCCTTGCTTTGGCCTTTTTCCTGGCCTTGCCATGGTTTGTCCTTTTGACTTACCTTGCCTTGCCTTTCTTTGCACTTTTGCTTGGCCTTGCTTTGCCCTTTTGCCTTGCCTTGCTTTGCCATTTTGTCTTTCCTTGAATTGCCCTTTTGCCTTACCTTGCCTTGACTTGCTATACCCTTTTTCCTTGCCTTGCCTTGTCATTCTTTGCCTTTTTGACTTGCCTTGCTTTGCCCTTTTGCCTTGCCTTGCTTTGCCCTTTTGCCTTGCTTTGCCTTGTTATGCTTTGCCCTTTTGCCTTGCCTTGCTTTGCCATTTTGCCTTTCCTTGAATTGCCCTTTTGCCTTACCTTGCCTTGACTTGCTATACCCTTTTTCCTTGCCTTGCCTTGTCATACTTTGCCATTTTGACTTGCTTTGCTTTGCCCTTTTGCCTTGCCTTGCTTTGCCATTTTGCATTTCCTTGAATTGCCCTTTTGCCTTACCTTGCCTTGACTTGCTATACCCTTTTTCCTTGCCTTGCCTTGTCATGCTTTGTCCTTTTGACTTGCTTTGCTTTGTCCTTTTGCCTTGCCTTGCTTTGCCATTTTGCCTTTCCTTGAATTGCCCTTTTGCCTTACCTTGCCTTGACTTGCTATACCCTTTTTCCTTGCCTTGCCTTGTCATGCTTTGCCCTTTTGACTTTCCTTGCTTTGCCCTTTTGCCTTGTCTTGCTTTGCCCTTTTGCCTTGCTTTGCCTTGTTATGCTTTCCCTTTTGCCTTGTCTTGCTTTGCCATTTTGCTTTTCCTTGCATTGCCCTTTTGCCTTACCTTGCCTTGACATGCTTTACCCTTTTGCCTTGCCTTGCCTTTTCATGCTTTGTCCTTTTGCATTGCCTTGCCTTGTCAAGCTTTGCCCTTTTGACTTGCTTTGCTTTGCCCTTTTGCCTTTCTTTGCACTTTTGCCCGGTCTTGCATTGAGTTGCCCTTTTTCCTTGCCTTGCCATGCTTTGCCCTTTTGCCTTGCCTTGCTTTGCCCTTTTGCCTTGCTTTGCCTTGTTATGCTTTGCCCTTTTGCCTTGCCTTGCTTTGCCATTTTGCCTTTCCTTGAATTGCCCTTTTGCCCTACCTTGCCATAGCCTTTTTCCTTGCCTTGCCTTGTCATACTTTGCCATTTTGACTTGCTTTGCTTTGCCCTTTTGCCTTGCCTTGCTTTGCCATTTTGCCTTTCCTTGAATTGCCCTTTTGCCTTACCTTGCCTTGACTTGCTATACCCTTTTTCCTTGCCTTGCCTTGTCATGCTTTGCCCTTTTGACTTGCCTTGCTTTGCCCTTTTGCCTTGCTTTGCCTTGTTATGCTTTGCCCTTTTGCCTTGTCTTGCTTTGCCATTTTGCCTTTCCTTGCATTGCCCTTTTGCCTTACCTTGCCTTGTCATGCTTTGCCCTTTTGCCTTGCCTTTCCTTGTCATGCTTTGCCCTTTTGACTTGCTTTGCTTTGCCCTTTTGCCTTGCCTTTCCTTGTTTTGCCGTTTTGAATTGCCTTGCATTGCCTTGCTTTCATCTTTGCCTTGCCTTGACGTGTCTTCCGTATCCTTTTGCCTTGCCTTTCTTTGCTTTCTCCTTTTGCCTTGCCTTTCCTTGCCTTGCTTTACCCTTTTGCCTTCTCTTACCTTGCCTTTCCATGCCTTGCTTTGCCCCTTTGCCTTACCTTGCCTTGCTTTGCCCTTTTGCCTTGCCTTGCTTTGTCTCTTTGCCTTGTCTTGCCTTGCCTTCCTTTCTCCTTTTGCCCTGATTTGCCTTGCCTTTCCTTTGACCTTTTGCCTTGCCTTGCCATGCCATGCTTTGCTCTTTTTCCTTGCCTTGCTTTGCCCTTTTGCCTGCCTTGCTTTGCCTCTTTGCCTTGTCTTTCCTTGCCTTCCTTTCTCCTTTTGCCCTGATTTGCCTTGCCTTTCTTTTGACCTTTTGCCTTGCCTTGCCATGCTTTGCTCTTTTTCCTTGCCTTGCTTTGCCCTTTTGTCTTTCCTTGCCTTGCCTTGCTTTGCCATTTTCCCTTGCCTTGCTTTCCCCTTTTGCCTTGCCTTTCCTTGCTTTGGCCTTTTTCCTGGCCTTGCCATGGTTTGTCCTTTTGACTTACCTTGCCTTGCCTTTCTTTGCACTTTTGCCTGGCCTTGCTTTGCCCTTTTGCCTTGCCTTGCTTTGCCATTTTGCCTTTCCTTGAATTGCCCTTTTGCCTTACCTTGCCTTGACTTGCTATACCCTTTTTCCTTGCCTTGCTTTGTCATGCTTTGCCCTTTTGACTTGCCTTGCTTTGCCCTTTTGCCTTGCCTTGCTTTGCCCTTTTGCCTTGCTTTGCCTTGTTATGCTTTGTCCTTTTGCCTTGCCTTGCTTTGCCATTTTGCCTTTCCTTGAATTGCCCTTTTGCCTTACCTTGTCTTGTCATGCTTTGCCCTTTTGCCTTACCTTGCCTTGACTTGCTATATCCTTTTTCCTTGCCTTGCCTTGTCATGCTTTGCCATTTTGACTTGCTTTGCTTTGTCCTTTTGCCTTGCCTTGCTTTGCCATTTTGCCTTTCCTTGAATTGCCCTTTTGCCTTACCTTGCCTTGACTTGCTATACCCTTTTTCCTTGCCTTGCCTTGTCATGCTTTGCCCTTTTGACTTTCCTTGCTTTGCCCTTTTGCCTTGTCTTGCTTTGCCCTTTTGCCTTGCTTTGCCTTGTTATGCTTTCCCTTTTGCCTTGTCTTGCTTTGCCATTTTGCTTTTCCTTGCATTGCCCTTTTGCCTTACCTTGCCTTGACATGCTTTACCCTTTTGCCTTGCCTTGCCTTTTCATGCTTTGCCCTTTTGCATTGCCTTGCCTTGTCATGCTTTGCCCTTTTGACTTGCTTTGCTTTGCCCTTTTGCCTTGCCTTTCCTTGTTTTGCCGTTTTCAATTTCCTTGCATTGCCTTACTTTCATCTTTGCCTTGCCTTGACGTGTCTTCCTTATCCTTTCGCCTTGCCTTGCTTTGCTTTCCCCTTTTGCCTTGCCTTACCTTGCCTTGCTTTGCCTCTTTGCCTTGTCTTGCCTTGCCTTCCTTTCTCCTTTTGCCCTGATTTGCCTTGCCTTTCTTTTGACCTTTTGCCTTGCCTTGCCTTGCCATGCTTTGCTCTTTTTCCTTGCCTTGCTTTGCCCTTTTGTCTTGCCTTGCCTTGCCTTGCTTTGCCATTTTCCCTTGCCTTGCTTTTCCCTTTTGCCTTGCCTTTCCTTGCTTTGGCCTTTTTCCTGGCCTTGCCATGGTTTATCCTTTTGACTTACCTTGCCTTGCCTTTCTTTGCCCTTTTGCCTGGCCTTGCATTGAGTTGCCCTTTTTCCTTGCCTTGCCATGCTTTGCCCTTTTGCCTTGCCTTGCTTTGCCATTTTGTCTTTCCTTGAATTGCCCTTTTGCCTTACATTGCCTTGACTTGCTATACCCTTCTTTCTTGCCTTGCCTTTTCATGCTTTGCCCTTTTGCCTTGCCATGCTTTGCCATTTTGCCTTTCCTTGAATTGCCCTTTTGCCTTACCTTGCCTTGACTTGCTATACCCTTTTTCCTTGCCTTGCCTTGTCATGCTTTGCCCTTTTGACTTGCCTTGGTTTGCCCTTTTGCCTTGCTTTGCCTTGTTATGCTTTGCCCTTTTGCCTTGTCTTGCTTTGCCATTTTGCCTTTCCTTGCATTGCCCTTTTGCCTTACCTTGCCTTGTCATGCTTTGCCCTTTTGACGTGCTTTGCTTTGCCCTTTTGCCTTGCCTTTCCTTGTTTTGCCGTTTTGAATTGCCTTGCATTGCCTTACGTTCATCTTTGCCTTGCCTTGACGTGTCTTCCTTATCATTTTGCCTTGCCTTGCTTTGCTTTCCCCTTTTGCCTTGCCTTTCCTTGCCTTGCTTTACCCTTTTGCCTTCCCTTGCCTTGCCTTTCCATGCCTTGCTTTGACCCTTTGCCTTGCCTTGCTTTGACTCTTTGCCTTGACTTGCCTTGCCTTCCTTTCTCCTTTTGCCCTGATTTGCCTTGCCTTTCTTTTGACCTTTTGCCTTGTCTTGCCTTGCCATGCTTTGCTCTTTTTCCTTGCCTTGCTTTGCCCTTTTGTCTTGCCTTGCCTTGCCTTGCTTTGCCATTTTCCCTTGCCTTGCTTTCCCCTTTTGCCTTGCCTTTCCTTGCTTTGGCCTTTTTCCTGGCCTTGCCATGGTTTGTCCTTTTGACTTACCTTGCCTTGCCTTTCTTTGCACTTTTGCCCGGCCTTGCATTGAGTTGCCCTTTTTCCTTGCCTTGCCATGCTTTGCCCTTTTGCCTTGCCTTGCTTTGCCCTTTTGCCTTGCTTTGCCTTGTTATGCTTTGCCCTTTTGCCTTGCCTTGCTTTGCCATTTTGCCTTTCCTTGAATTGCCCTTTTGCCTTACCTTGCCTTGACTTGCTATAGCCTTTTTCCTTGCCTTGCCTTGTCATACTTTGCCATTTTGACTTGCTTTGCTTTGCCCTTTTGCCTTGCCTTGCTTTGTCTCTTTGCCTTGTCTTGCCTTGCCTTCCTTTCTCCTTTTGCCCTTTTGCCTTGCCTTTCTTTTGACCTTTTGCCTTGCCTTGCTTTGTCTCTTTGCCTTCTCTTGCCTTGCCTTCCTTTCTCCTTTTGCCCTGATTTGCCTTGCCTTTCTTTTGACCTTTTGCCTTGCCTTGCCATGCTTTGCTCTTTTTCCTTGCCTTGCTTTGCCCTTTTGTCTTTCCTTGCCTTGCTTTGCTTTGCCATTTTCCCTTGCCTTGCTTTCCCCTTTTGCCTTGCCTTTCCTTGCTTTGGCCTTTTTCCTGGCCTTGCCATGGTTTGTCCTTTTGACTTACCTTGCCTTGTCATGCTTTGCCCTTTTGACTTGCTTTGCTTTGCCCTTTTGCCTTGCCTTGCTTTGCCATTTTGCCTTTCCTTGAATTGCCCTTTTGCCTTACCTTGCCTTGACTTGCTATACCCTTTTTCCTTGCCTTGCCTTTTCATGCTTTGCCCTTTTGCCTTGCCTTGCTTTGCCATTTTGCCTTTCCTTGAATTGCCCTTTTGCCTTACCTTGCCTTGACTTGCTATACCCTTTTTCCTTGCCTTGCCTTGTCATGCTTTGCCCTTTTGACTTGCCTTGCTTTGCCCTTTTGCCTTGCTTTGCCTTGTTATGCTTTGCCCGTTTGCCTTGTCTTGCTTTGCCCTTTTGCCTTACCTTGCCTTGTCATGCTTTGCCCTTTTGCCTTGCCTTGCCTTGTCATGCTTTGCCCTTTTGACTTGCTTTGCTTTGCCCTTTTGCCTTGCCTTTCCTTGTTTTGCCGTTTTCAATTTCCTTGCATTGCCTTACTTTCATCTTTGCCTTGCCTTGACGTGTCTTCCTTATCCTTTCGCCTTGCCTTGCTTTGCTTTCCCCTTTTGCCTTGCCTTACCTTGCCTTGCTTTGCCTCTTTGCCTTGTCTTGCCTTGCCTTCCTTTCTCCTTTTGCCCTGATTTGCCTTGCCTTTCTTTTGACCTTTTGCCTTGCCTTGCCTTTCCATGCTTTGCTCTTTTTCCTTGCCTTGCTTTGCCCTTTTGTCTTGCCTTGCCTTGCTTTGCCATTTTCCCTTGCCTTGCTTTTCCCTTTTGCCTTGCCTATCCTTGCTTTGGCCTTTTTCCTGGCCTTGCCATGGTTTGTCCTTTTGACTTACCTTGCCTTGCCTTTCTTTGCCCTTTTGCCTGGCCTTGCATTGAGTTGCCCTTTTTCCTTGCCTTGCCATGCTTTGCCCTTTTGCCTTGACTTGCTTTGCCATTTTGTCTTTCCTTGAATTGCCCTTTTGGCTTACCTTGCCTTGACTTGCTATACCCTTTTTCCTTGCCTTGCCTTTTCATGCTTTGCCCTTTTGCCTTGCCTTGCTTTGCCATTTTGCCTTTCCTTGAATTGCCCTTTTGCCTTACCTTGCCTTGACTTGCTATACCCTTTTTCCTTGCCTTGCCTTGTCATGCTTTGCCCTTTTGACTTGCCTTGCTTTGCCCTTTTGCCTTGCTTTGCCTTGTTATGCTTTGCCCTTTTGCCTTGTCTTGCTTTGCCATTTAGCCTTTCCTTGCATTGCCCTTTTGCCTTTCCTTACCTTGTCATGCTTTGCCCTTTTGACTTGCTTTGCTTTGCCCTTTTGCCTTGCCTTTCCTTGTTTTGCCGTTTTGAATTGCCTTGCATTGCCTTACTTTCATCTTTGCCTTGCCTTGACGTGTCTTCCTTATCATTTTGCCTTGCCTTGCTTTGCTTTCCCCTTTTGCCTTGCCTTTCCTTGCCTTGCTTTACCCTTTTGCCTTCCTTTGCCTTGCCTTTCCATGCCTTCCTTTGACCCTTTGCCTTGCCTTGCTTTGACTCTTTGCCTTGACTTGCCTTGCCTTCCTTTCTCCTTTTGCCCTGATTTGCCTTGCCTTTCTTTTGACCTTTTGCCTTGCCTTGCCATGCTTTGCTCTTTTTCCTTGCCTTGCTTTGCCCTTTTGTCTTGCCTTACCTTGCCTTGCTTTGCCATTTTCCCTTGCCTTGCTTTCCCCTTTTGCCTTGCCTTTCCTTGCTTTGGCCTTTTTCCTGGCCTTGCCATGGTTTGTCCTTTTGACTTACCTTGCCTTGCCTTTCTTTGCACTTTTGCCTGGCCTTGCTTTGCCCTTTTGCCTTGCCTTGCTTTGCCATTTTGCCTTTCCTTGAATTGCCCTTTTGCCTTACCTTGCCTTGACTTGCTATACCCTTTTTCCTTGCCTTGCCTTGTCATGCTTTGCCCTTTTGACTTGCCTTGCTTTGCCCTTTTCCCTTGCCTTGCTTTGCCCTTTTGCCTTGCTTTGCCTTGTTATGCTTTGTCCTTTTGCCTTGCCTTGCTTTGCCATTTTGCCTTTCCTTGAATTGCCCTTTTGCCTTACCTTGCCTTGACTTGCTATACCCTTTTTCCTTGCCTTGCCTTGTCATGCTTTGCCCTTTTGACTTTCCTTGCTTTGCCCTTTTGCCTTGTCTTGCTTTGCCCTTTTGCCTTGCTTTGCCTTGTTATGCTTTCCCTTTTGCCTTGTCTTGCTTTGCCCTTTTGCTTTTCCTTGCATTGCCCTTTTGCCTTACCTTGCCTTGACATGCTTTACCCTTTTGCCTTGCCTTGCCTTTTCATGCTTTGCCCTTTTGCATTGCCTTGCCTTGTCATGCTTTGCCCTTTTGACTTGCTTTGCTTTGTCCTTTTGCCTTGCCTTGCTTTGCCATTTTGCCTTTCCTTGAATTGGCCTTTTGCCTTACCTTGCCTTGACTTGCTATACCCTTTTTCCTTGCCTTGCCTTGTCATGCTTTGCCCTTTTGACTTTCCTTGCTTTGCCCTTTTGCCTTGTCTTGCTTTGCCCTTTTGCCTTGCTTTGCCTTGTTATGCTTTCCCTTTTGCCTTCTCTTGCTTTGCCATTTTGCTTTTCCTTGCATTGCCCTTTTGCCTTACCTTGCCTTGACATGCTTTACCCTTTTGCCTTGCCTTGCCTTGTCATGCTTTTCCCTTTTGACTTGCTTTGCTTTGCCCTATTGCCTTGCCTTTCCTTGTTTTGCCGTTTTCAATTTCCTTGCATTGCCTTACTTTCATCTTTGCCTTGCCTTGACGTGTGTTCCTTATCCTTTCGCCTTGCCTTGCATTGCTTTCCCCTTTTGCCTTGCCTTACCTTGCCTTGCTTTGCCTCTTTGCCTTGTCTTGCCTTGCCTTCCTTTCTCCTTTTGCCCTGATTTGCCTTGCCTTTCTTTTGACCTTTTGCCTTGCCTTGCCATGCTTTGCTCTTTTTCCTTGCCTTGCTTTGCCCTTTTGTCTTGCCTTGCCTTGCCTTGCTTTGCCATTTTCCCTTGCCTTGCTTTTCCCTTTTGCCTTGCCTTTCCTTGCTTTGGCCTTTTTCCTGGCCTTGCCATGGTTTGTCCTTTTGACTTACCTTGCCTTGCCTTTCTTTGCCCTTTTGCCTGGCCTTGCATTGAGTTGCCCTTTTTCCTTGCCTTGCCATGCTTTGCCCTTTTGCCTTGCCTTGCTTTGCCATTTTGTCTTTCCTTGAATTGCCCTTTTGCCTTACCTTGCCTTGACTTGCTATACCCTTTTTCCTTGCCTTGCGTTGTCATGCTTTGCCCTTTTGCCTTGCCTTGCTTTGCCATTTTGCCTTTCCTTGAATTGCCCTTTTGCCTTACCTTGCCTTGACTTGCTATACCCTTTTTCCTTGCCTTGCCTTGTCATGCTTTGCCCTTTTGCCTTGCCTTGCTTTGCCATTTTGTCTTTCCTTGAATTGCCCTTTTGCCTTACCTTGCCTTGACTTGCTATACCCTTTTTCCTTGCCTTGCCTTTTCATGCTTTGCCCTTTTGCCTTGCCTTGCTTTGCCATTTTGCCTTTCCTTGAATTGCCCTTTTGCCTTACCTTGCCTTGACTTGCTATACCCTTTTTCCTTGCCTTGCCTTGTCATGCTTTGCCCTTTTGACTTGCCTTGCTTTGCCCTTTTGCCTTGCTTTGCCTTGTTATGCTTTGCCCTTTTGCCTTGTCTTGATTTGCCCTTTTGCCTTACCTTGCCTTGTCATGCTTTGCCCTTTTGCCTTGCCTTGCCTTGTCATGCTTTGCCCTTTTGACTTGCTTTGCTTTGCCCTTTTGCCTTGCCTTTCCTTGTTTTGCCGTTTTGAATTGCCTTGCATTGCCTTGCTTTCATCTTTGCCTTGCCTTGACGTGTCTTCCTTATCCTTTTGCCTTGCCTTGCTTTGCTTTCTCCTTTTCCCTTGCCTTTCCTTGCCTTGCTTTACCCTTTTGCCTTCCCTTGCCTTTGCCTTTCCATGCCTTGCTTTGCCCCTTTGCCTTACCTTGCCTTGCTATGCCCTTTTGCCTTGCCTTGCTTTGTCTCTTTGCCTTGTCTTGCCTTGCCTTTCTTTCTCCTTTTGCCCTGATTTGCCTTGCCTTTCTTTTGACCTTTTGCCTTGCCTTGCCATGCTTTGCTCTTTTTCCTTGCCTTGCTTTGCCCTTTTGTCTTTCCTTGCCTTGCCTTGCTTTGCCATTTTCCCTTGCCTTGCTTTCCCCTTTTGCCTTGCCTTTCCTTTCTTTGGCCTTTTTCCTGGCCTTGCCATGGTTTGTCCTTTTGACTTACCTTGCCTTGCCTTTCTTTGCACTTTTGCTTGGCCTTGCTTTGCCCTTTTGCCTTGCCTTGCTTTGCCATTTTGCCTTTCCTTGAATTGCCCTTTTGCCTTACCTTGCCTTGACTTGCTATACCCTTTTTCCTTGCCTTGCCTTGTCATGCTTTGCCTTTTTGACTTGCCTTGCTTTGCCCTTTTGCCTTGCCTTGCTTTGCCCTTTTGCCTTGCCTTGATTTGCCATTTTGTCTTTCCTTGAATTGCCCTTTTGCCTTACCTTGCCTTGACTTGCTATACCCTTTTTCCTTGCCTTGCCTTTTCATGCTTTGCCCTTTTGCCTTGCCTTGCTTTGCCATTTTGCCTTTCCTTGAATTGCCCTTTTGCCTTACCTTGCCTTGACTTGCTATACCCTTTTTCCTTGCCTTGCCTTGTCATGCTTTGCCCTTTTGACTTGCTTTGCTTTGCCCTTTTGCCTTGCCTTTCCTTGTTTTGCCGTTTTCAATTTCCTTGCATTGCCTTACTTTCATCTTTGCCTTGCCTTGACGTGTCTTCCTTATCCTTTCGCCTTGCCTTGCTTTGCTTTCCCCTTTTGCCTTGCCTTACCTTGCCTTGCTTTGCCTCTTTGCCTTGTCTTGCCTTGCCTTCCTTTCTCCTTTTGCCCTGATTTGCCTTGCCTTTCTTTTGACCTTTTGCCTTGCCTTGCCTTGCCATGCTTTGCTCTTTTTCCTTGCCTTGCTTTGCCCTTTTGTCTTGCCTTGCCTTGCCTTGCTTTGCCATTTTCCCTTGCCTTGCTTTTCCCTTTTGCCTTGCCTTTCCTTGCTTTGGCCTTTTTCCTGGCCTTGCCATGGTTTATCCTTTTGACTTACCTTGCCTTGCCTTTCTTTGCCCTTTTGCCTGGCCTTGCATTGAGTTGCCCTTTTTCCTTGCCTTGCCATGCTTTGCCCTTTTGCCTTGCCTTGCTTTGCCATTTTGTCTTTCCTTGAATTGCCCTTTTGCCTTACATTGCCTTGACTTGCTATACCCTTCTTTCTTGCCTTGCCTTTTCATGCTTTGCCCTTTTGCCTTGCCATGCTTTGCCATTTTGCCTTTCCTTGAATTGCCCTTTTGCCTTACCTTGCCTTGACTTGCTATACCCTTTTTCCTTGCCTTGCCTTGTCATGCTTTGCCCTTTTGACTTGCCTTGGTTTGCCCTTTTGCCTTGCTTTGCCTTGTTATGCTTTGCCCTTTTGCCTTGTCTTGCTTTGCCATTTTGCCTTTCCTTGCATTGCCCTTTTGCCTTACCTTGCCTTGTCATGCTTTGCCCTTTTGACGTGCTTTGCTTTGCCCTTTTGCCTTGCCTTTCCTTGTTTTGCCGTTTTGAATTGCCTTGCATTGCCTTACGTTCATCTTTGCCTTGCCTTGACGTGTCTTCCTTATCATTTTGCCTTGCCTTGCTTTGCTTTCCCCTTTTGCCTTGCCTTTCCTTGCCTTGCTTTACCCTTTTGCCTTCCCTTGCCTTGCCTTTCCATGCCTTGCTTTGACCCTTTGCCTTGCCTTGCTTTGACTCTTTGCCTTGACTTGCCTTGCCTTCCTTTCTCCTTTTGCCCTGATTTGCCTTGCCTTTCTTTTGACCTTTTGCCTTGTCTTGCCTTGCCATGCTTTGCTCTTTTTCCTTGCCTTGCTTTGCCCTTTTGTCTTGCCTTGCCTTGCCTTGCTTTGCCATTTTCCCTTGCCTTGCTTTCCCCTTTTGCCTTGCCTTTCCTTGCTTTGGCCTTTTTCCTGGCCTTGCCATGGTTTGTCCTTTTGACTTACCTTGCCTTGCCTTTCTTTGCACTTTTGCCCGGCCTTGCATTGAGTTGCCCTTTTTCCTTGCCTTGCCATGCTTTGCCCTTTTGCCTTGCCTTGCTTTGCCCTTTTGCCTTGCTTTGCCTTGACTTGCTATAGCCTTTTTCCTTGCCTTGCCTTGTCATACTTTGCCATTTTGACTTGCTTTGCTTTGCCCTTTTGCCTTGCCTTGCTTTGTCTCTTTGCCTTGTCTTGCCTTGCCTTCCTTTCTCCTTTTGCCCTTTTGCCTTGCCTTTCTTTTGACCTTTTGCCTTGCCTTGCTTTGTCTCTTTGCCTTCTCTTGCCTTGCCTTCCTTTCTCCTTTTGCCCTGATTTGCCTTGCCTTTCTTTTGACCTTTTGCCTTGCCTTGCCATGCTTTGCTCTTTTTCCTTGCCTTGCTTTGCCCTTTTTTCTTTCCTTGCCTTGCTTTGCTTTGCCATTTTCCCTTGCCTTGCTTTCCCCTTTTGCCTTGCCTTTCCTTGCTTTGGCCTTTTCCCTGGCCTTGCCATGGTTTGTCCTTTTGACTTACCTTGCCTTGTCATGCTTTGCCCTTTTGACTTGCTTTGCTTTGCCCTTTTGCCTTGCCTTGCTTTGCCATTTTGCCTTTCCTTGAATTGCCCTTTTGCCTTACCTTGCCTTGACTTGCTATACCCTTTTTCCTTGCCTTGCCTTGTCATGCTTTGCCCTTTTGACTTTCCTTGCTTTGCCCTTTTGCCTTGTCTTGCTTTGCCCTTTTGCCTTGCTTTGCCTTGTTATGCTTTCCCTTTTGCCTTGTCTTGCTTTGCCCTTTTGCTTTTCCTTGCATTGCCCTTTTGCCTTACCTTGCCTTGACATGCTTTACCCTTTTGCCTTGCCTTGCCTTTTCATGCTTTGCCCTTTTGCATTGCCTTGCCTTGTCATGCTTTGCCCTTTTGACTTGCTTTGCTTTGTCCTTTTGCCTTGCCTTGCTTTGCCATTTTGCCTTTCCTTGAATTGGCCTTTTGCCTTACCTTGCCTTGACTTGCTATACCCTTTTTCCTTGCCTTGCCTTGTCATGCTTTGCCCTTTTGACTTTCCTTGCTTTGCCCTTTTGCCTTGTCTTGCTTTGCCCTTTTGCCTTGCTTTGCCTTGTTATGCTTTCCCTTTTGCCTTCTCTTGCTTTGCCATTTTGCTTTTCCTTGCATTGCCCTTTTGCCTTACCTTGCCTTGACATGCTTTACCCTTTTGCCTTGCCTTGCCTTGTCATGCTTTTCCCTTTTGACTTGCTTTGCTTTGCCCTATTGCCTTGCCTTTCCTTGTTTTGCCGTTTTCAATTTCCTTGCATTGCCTTACTTTCATCTTTGCCTTGCCTTGACGTGTGTTCCTTATCCTTTCGCCTTGCCTTGCATTGCTTTCCCCTTTTGCCTTGCCTTACCTTGCCTTGCTTTGCCTCTTTGCCTTGTCTTGCCTTGCCTTCCTTTCTCCTTTTGCCCTGATTTGCCTTGCCTTTCTTTTGACCTTTTGCCTTGCCTTGCCATGCTTTGCTCTTTTTCCTTGCCTTGCTTTGCCCTTTTGTCTTGCCTTGCCTTGCCTTGCTTTGCCATTTTCCCTTGCCTTGCTTTTCCCTTTTGCCTTGCCTTTCCTTGCTTTGGCCTTTTTCCTGGCCTTGCCATGGTTTGTCCTTTTGACTTACCTTGCCTTGCCTTTCTTTGCCCTTTTGCCTGGCCTTGCATTGAGTTGCCCTTTTTCCTTGCCTTGCCATGCTTTGCCCTTTTGCCTTGCCTTGCTTTGCCATTTTGTCTTTCCTTGAATTGCCCTTTTGCCTTACCTTGCCTTGACTTGCTATACCCTTTTTCCTTGCCTTGCGTTGTCATGCTTTGCCCTTTTGCCTTGCCTTGCTTTGCCATTTTGCCTTTCCTTGAATTGCCCTTTTGCCTTACCTTGCCTTGACTTGCTATACCCTTTTTCCTTGCCTTGCCTTGTCATGCTTTGCCCTTTTGCCTTGCCTTGCTTTGCCATTTTGTCTTTCCTTGAATTGCCCTTTTGCCTTACCTTGCCTTGACTTGCTATACCCTTTTTCCTTGCCTTGCCTTTTCATGCTTTGCCCTTTTGCCTTGCCTTGCTTTGCCATTTTGCCTTTCCTTGAATTGCCCTTTTGCCTTACCTTGCCTTGACTTGCTATACCCTTTTTCCTTGCCTTGCCTTGTCATGCTTTGCCCTTTTGACTTGCCTTGCTTTGCCCTTTTGCCTTGCTTTGCCTTGTTATGCTTTGCCCTTTTGCCTTGTCTTGATTTGCCCTTTTGCCTTACCTTGCCTTGTCATGCTTTGCCCTTTTGCCTTGCCTTGCCTTGTCATGCTTTGCCCTTTTGACTTGCTTTGCTTTGCCCTTTTGCCTTGCCTTTCCTTGTTTTGCCGTTTTGAATTGCCTTGCATTGCCTTGCTTTCATCTTTGCCTTGCCTTGACGTGTCTTCCTTATCCTTTTGCCTTGCCTTGCTTTGCTTTCTCCTTTTCCCTTGCCTTTCCTTGCCTTGCTTTACCCTTTTGCCTTCCCTTGCCTTTGCCTTTCCATGCCTTGCTTTGCCCCTTTGCCTTACCTTGCCTTGCTATGCCCTTTTGCCTTGCCTTGCTTTGTCTCTTTGCCTTGTCTTGCCTTGCCTTTCTTTCTCCTTTTGCCCTGATTTGCCTTGCCTTTCTTTTGACCTTTTGCCTTGCCTTGCCATGCTTTGCTCTTTTTCCTTGCCTTGCTTTGCCCTTTTGTCTTTCCTTGCCTTGCCTTGCTTTGCCATTTTCCCTTGCCTTGCTTTCCCCTTTTGCCTTGCCTTTCCTTTCTTTGGCCTTTTTCCTGGCCTTGCCATGGTTTGTCCTTTTGACTTACCTTGCCTTGCCTTTCTTTGCACTTTTGCTTGGCCTTGCTTTGCCCTTTTGCCTTGCCTTGCTTTGCCATTTTGCCTTTCCTTGAATTGCCCTTTTGCCTTACCTTGCCTTGACTTGCTATACCCTTTTTCCTTGCCTTGCCTTGTCATGCTTTGCCTTTTTGACTTGCCTTGCTTTGCCCTTTTGCCTTGCCTTGCTTTGCCCTTTTGCCTTGCCTTGCTTTGCCATTTTGTCTTTCCTTGAATTGCCCTTTTGCCTTACCTTGCCTTGACTTGCTATACCCTTTTTCCTTGCCTTGCCTTTTCATGCTTTGCCCTTTTGCCTTGCCTTGCTTTGCCATTTTGCCTTTCCTTGAATTGCCCTTTTGCCTTACCTTGCCTTGACTTGCTATACCCTTTTTCCTTGCCTTGCCTTGTCATGCTTTGCCCTTTTGACTTGCTTTGCTTTGCCCTTTTGCCTTGCCTTTCCTTGTTTTGCCGTTTTCAATTTCCTTGCATTGCCTTACTTTCATCTTTGCCTTGCCTTGACGTGTCTTCCTTATCCTTTCGCCTTGCCTTGCTTTGCTTTCCCCTTTTGCCTTGCCTTACCTTGCCTTGCTTTGCCTCTTTGCCTTGTCTTGCCTTGCCTTCCTTTCTCCTTTTGCCCTGATTTGCCTTGCCTTTCTTTTGACCTTTTGCCTTGCCTTGCCTTGCCATGCTTTGCTCTTTTTCCTTGCCTTGCTTTGCCCTTTTGTCTTGCCTTGCCTTGCCTTGCTTTGCCATTTTCCCTTGCCTTGCTTTTCCCTTTTGCCTTGCCTTTCCTTGCTTTGGCCTTTTTCCTGGCCTTGCCATGGTTTATCCTTTTGACTTACCTTGCCTTGCCTTTCTTTGCCCTTTTGCCTGGCCTTGCATTGAGTTGCCCTTTTTCCTTGCCTTGCCATGCTTTGCCCTTTTGCCTTGCCTTGCTTTGCCATTTTGTCTTTCCTTGAATTGCCCTTTTGCCTTACATTGCCTTGACTTGCTATACCCTTCTTTCTTGCCTTGCCTTTTCATGCTTTGCCCTTTTGCCTTGCCATGCTTTGCCATTTTGCCTTTCCTTGAATTGCCCTTTTGCCTTACCTTGCCTTGACTTGCTATACCCTTTTTCCTTGCCTTGCCTTGTCATGCTTTGCCCTTTTGACTTGCCTTGGTTTGCCCTTTTGCCTTGCTTTGCCTTGTTATGCTTTGCCCTTTTGCCTTGTCTTGCTTTGCCATTTTGCCTTTCCTTGCATTGCCCTTTTGCCTTACCTTGCCTTGTCATGCTTTGCCCTTTTGACGTGCTTTGCTTTGCCCTTTTGCCTTGCCTTTCCTTGTTTTGCCGTTTTGAATTGCCTTGCATTGCCTTACGTTCATCTTTGCCTTGCCTTGACGTGTCTTCCTTATCATTTTGCCTTGCCTTGCTTTGCTTTCCCCTTTTGCCTTGCCTTTCCTTGCCTTGCTTTACCCTTTTGCCTTCCCTTGCCTTGCCTTTCCATGCCTTGCTTTGACCCTTTGCCTTGCCTTGCTTTGACTCTTTGCCTTGACTTGCCTTGCCTTCCTTTCTCCTTTTGCCCTGATTTGCCTTGCCTTTCTTTTGACCTTTTGCCTTGTCTTGCCTTGCCATGCTTTGCTCTTTTTCCTTGCCTTGCTTTGCCCTTTTGTCTTGCCTTGCCTTGCCTTGCTTTGCCATTTTCCCTTGCCTTGCTTTCCCCTTTTGCCTTGCCTTTCCTTGCTTTGGCCTTTTTCCTGGCCTTGCCATGGTTTGTCCTTTTGACTTACCTTGCCTTGCCTTTCTTTGCACTTTTGCCCGGCCTTGCATTGAGTTGCCCTTTTTCCTTGCCTTGCCATGCTTTGCCCTTTTGCCTTGCCTTGCTTTGCCCTTTTGCCTTGCTTTGCCTTGACTTGCTATAGCCTTTTTCCTTGCCTTGCCTTGTCATACTTTGCCATTTTGACTTGCTTTGCTTTGCCCTTTTGCCTTGCCTTGCTTTGTCTCTTTGCCTTGTCTTGCCTTGCCTTCCTTTCTCCTTTTGCCCTTTTGCCTTGCCTTTCTTTTGACCTTTTGCCTTGCCTTGCTTTGTCTCTTTGCCTTCTCTTGCCTTGCCTTCCTTTCTCCTTTTGCCCTGATTTGCCTTGCCTTTCTTTTGACCTTTTGCCTTGCCTTGCCATGCTTTGCTCTTTTTCCTTGCCTTGCTTTGCCCTTTTTTCTTTCCTTGCCTTGCTTTGCTTTGCCATTTTCCCTTGCCTTGCTTTCCCCTTTTGCCTTGCCTTTCCTTGCTTTGGCCTTTTCCCTGGCCTTGCCATGGTTTGTCCTTTTGACTTACCTTGCCTTGTCATGCTTTGCCCTTTTGACTTGCTTTGCTTTGCCCTTTTGCCTTGCCTTGCTTTGCCATTTTGCCTTTCCTTGAATTGCCCTTTTGCCTTACCTTGCCTTGACTTGCTATACCCTTTTTCCTTGCCTTGCCTTTTCATGCTTTGCCCTTTTGCCTTGCCTTGCTTTGCCATTTTGCCTTTCCTTGAATTGCCCTTTTGCCTTACCTTGCCTTGACTTGCTATACCCTTTTTCCTTGCCTTGCCTTGTCATGCTTTGCCCTTTTGACTTGCCTTGCTTTGCCCTTTTGCCTTGCTTTGCCTTGTTATGCTTTGCCCGTTTGCCTTGTCTTGCTTTGCCCTTTTGCCTTACCTTGCCTTGTCATGCTTTGCCCTTTTGCCTTGCCTTGCCTTGTCATGCTTTGCCCTTTTGACTTGCTTTGCTTTGCCCTTTTGCCTTGCCTTTCCTTGTTTTGCCGTTTTCAATTTCCTTGCATTGCCTTACTTTCATCTTTGCCTTGCCTTGACGTGTCTTCCTTATCCTTTCGCCTTGCCTTGCTTTGCTTTCCCCTTTTGCCTTGCCTTACCTTGCCTTGCTTTGCCTCTTTGCCTTGTCTTGCCTTGCCTTCCTTTCTCCTTTTGCCCTGATTTGCCTTGCCTTTCTTTTGACCTTTTGCCTTGCCTTGCCTTTCCATGCTTTGCTCTTTTTCCTTGCCTTGCTTTGCCCTTTTGTCTTGCCTTGCCTTGCCTTGCTTTGCCATTTTCCCTTGCCTTGCTTTTCCCTTTTGCCTTGCCTATCCTTGCTTTGGCCTTTTTCCTGGCCTTGCCATGGTTTGTCCTTTTGACTTACCTTGCCTTGCCTTTCTTTGCCCTTTTGCCTGGCCTTGCATTGAGTTGCCCTTTTTCCTTGCCTTGCCATGCTTTGCCCTTTTGCCTTGACTTGCTTTGCCATTTTGTCTTTCCTTGAATTGCCCTTTTGGCTTACCTTGCCTTGACTTGCTATACCCTTTTTCCTTGCCTTGCCTTTTCATGCTTTGCCCTTTTGCCTTGCCTTGCTTTGCCATTTTGCCTTTCCTTGAATTGCCCTTTTGCCTTACCTTGCCTTGACTTGCTATACCCTTTTTCCTTGCCTTGCCTTGTCATGCTTTGCCCTTTTGACTTGCCTTGCTTTGCCCTTTTGCCTTGCTTTGCCTTGTTATGCTTTGCCCTTTTGCCTTGTCTTGCTTTGCCATTTAGCCTTTCCTTGCATTGCCCTTTTGCCTTTCCTTACCTTGTCATGCTTTGCCCTTTTGACTTGCTTTGCTTTGCCCTTTTGCCTTGCCTTTCCTTGTTTTGCCGTTTTGAATTGCCTTGCATTGCCTTACTTTCATCTTTGCCTTGCCTTGACGTGTCTTCCTTATCATTTTGCCTTGCCTTGCTTTGCTTTCCCCTTTTGCCTTGCCTTTCCTTGCCTTGCTTTACCCTTTTGCCTTCCTTTGCCTTGCCTTTCCATGCCTTCCTCTGACCCTTTGCCTTGCCTTGCTTTGACTCTTTGCCTTGACTTGCCTTGCCTTCCTTTCTCCTTTTGCCCTGATTTGCCTTGCCTTTCTTTTGACCTTTTGCCTTGCCTTGCCATGCTTTGCTCTTTCTCCTTGCCTTGCTTTGCCCTTTTGTCTTGCCTTACCTTGCCTTGCTTTGCCATTTTCCCTTGCCTTGCTTTCCCCTTTTGCCTTGCCTTTCCTTGCTTTGGCCTTTTTCCTGGCCTTGCCATGGTTTGTCCTTTTGACTTACCTTGCCTTGCCTTTCTTTGCACTTTTGCCTGGCCTTGCTTTGCCCTTTTGCCTTGCCTTGCTTTGCCATTTTGCCTTTCCTTGAATTGCCCTTTTGCCTTACCTTGCCTTGACTTGCTATACCCTTTTTCCTTGCCTTGCCTTGTCATGCTTTGCCCTTTTGACTTGCCTTGCTTTGCCCTTTTCCCTTGCCTTGCTTTGCCCTTTTGCCTTGCTTTGCCTTGTTATGCTTTGTCCTTTTGCCTTGCCTTGCTTTGCCATTTTGCCTTTCCTTGAATTGCCCTTTTGCCTTACCTTGCCTTGACTTGCTATACCCTTTTTCCTTGCCTTGCCTTGTCATGCTTTGCCCTTTTGACTTTCCTTGCTTTGCCCTTTTGCCTTGTCTTGCTTTGCCCTTTTGCCTTGCTTTGCCTTGTTATGCTTTCCCTTTTGCCTTGTCTTGCTTTGCCATTTTGCTTTTCCTTGCATTGCCCTTTTGCCTTACCTTGCCTTGACATGCTTTACCCTTTTGCCTTGCCTTGCCTTTTCATGCTTTGCCCTTTTGCATTGCCTTGCCTTGTCATGCTTTGCCCTTTTGACTTGCTTTGCTTTGTCCTTTTGCCTTGCCTTGCTTTGCCATTTTGCCTTTCCTTGAATTGGCCTTTTGCCTTACCTTGCCTTGACTTGCTATACCCTTTTTCCTTGCCTTGCCTTGTCATGCTTTGCCCTTTTGACTTTCCTTGCTTTGCCCTTTTGCCTTGTCTTGCTTTGCCCTTTTGCCTTGCTTTGCCTTGTTATGCTTTCCCTTTTGCCTTCTCTTGCTTTGCCATTTTGCTTTTCCTTGCATTGCCCTTTTGCCTTACCTTGCCTTGACATGCTTTACCCTTTTGCCTTGCCTTGCCTTGTCATGCTTTTCCCTTTTGACTTGCTTTGCTTTGCCCTATTGCCTTGCCTTTCCTTGTTTTGCCGTTTTCAATTTCCTTGCATTGCCTTACTTTCATCTTTGCCTTGCCTTGACGTGTCTTCCTTATCCTTTCGCCTTGCCTTGCATTGCTTTCCCCTTTTGCCTTGCCTTACCTTGCCTTGCTTTGCCTCTTTGCCTTGTCTTGCCTTGCCTTCCTTTCTCCTTTTGCCCTGATTTGCCTTGCCTTTCTTTTGACCTTTTGCCTTGCCTTGCCATGCTTTGCTCTTTTTCCTTGCCTTGCTTTGCCCTTTTGTCTTGCCTTGCCTTGCCTTGCTTTGCCATTTTCCCTTGCCTTGCTTTTCCCTTTTGCCTTGCCTTTCCTTGCTTTGGCCTTTTTCCTGGCCTTGCCATGGTTTGTCCTTTTGACTTACCTTGCCTTGCCTTTCTTTGCCCTTTTGCCTGGCCTTGCATTGAGTTGCCCTTTTTCCTTGCCTTGCCATGCTTTGCCCTTTTGCCTTGCCTTGCTTTGCCATTTTGTCTTTCCTTGAATTGCCCTTTTGCCTTACCTTGCCTTGACTTGCTATACCCTTTTTCCTTGCCTTGCGTTGTCATGCTTTGCCCTTTTGCCTTGCCTTGCTTTGCCATTTTGCCTTTCCTTGAATTGCCCTTTTGCCTTACCTTGCCTTGACTTGCTATACCCTTTTTCCTTGCCTTGCCTTGTCATGCTTTGCCCTTTTGCCTTGCCTTGCTTTGCCATTTTGTCTTTCCTTGAATTGCCCTTTTGCCTTACCTTGCCTTGACTTGCTATACCCTTTTTCCTTGCCTTGCCTTTTCATGCTTTGCCCTTTTGCCTTGCCTTGCTTTGCCATTTTGCCTTTCCTTGAATTGCCCTTTTGCCTTACCTTGCCTTGACTTGCTATACCCTTTTTCCTTGCCTTGCCTTGTCATGCTTTGCCCTTTTGACTTGCCTTGCTTTGCCCTTTTGCCTTGCTTTGCCTTGTTATGCTTTGCCCTTTTGCCTTGTCTTGATTTGCCCTTTTGCCTTACCTTGCCTTGTCATGCTTTGCCCTTTTGCCTTGCCTTGCCTTGTCATGCTTTGCCCTTTTGACTTGCTTTGCTTTGCCCTTTTGCCTTGCCTTTCCTTGTTTTGCCGTTTTGAATTGCCTTGCATTGCCTTGCTTTCATCTTTGCCTTGCCTTGACGTGTCTTCCTTATCCTTTTGCCTTGCCTTGCTTTGCTTTCTCCTTTTCCCTTGCCTTTCCTTGCCTTGCTTTACCCTTTTGCCTTCCCTTGCCTTTGCCTTTCCATGCCTTGCTTTGCCCCTTTGCCTTACCTTGCCTTGCTATGCCCTTTTGCCTTGCCTTGCTTTGTCTCTTTGCCTTGTCTTGCCTTGCCTTTCTTTCTCCTTTTGCCCTGATTTGCCTTGCCTTTCTTTTGACCTTTTGCCTTGCCTTGCCATGCTTTGCTCTTTTTCCTTGCCTTGCTTTGCCCTTTTGTCTTTCCTTGCCTTGCCTTGCTTTGCCATTTTCCCTTGCCTTGCTTTACCCTTTTGCCTTGCCTTTCCTTGCTTTGGCCTTTTTCCTGGCCTTGCCATGGTTTGTCCTTTTGACTTACCTTGCCTTGCCTTTCTTTGCACTTTTGCTTGGCCTTGCTTTGCCCTTTTGCCTTGCCTTGCTTTGCCATTTTGCCTTTCCTTGAATTGCCCTTTTGCCTTACCTTGCCTTGACTTGCTATACCCTTTTTCCTTGCCTTGCCTTGTCATGCTTTGCCTTTTTGACTTGCCTTGCTTTGCCCTTTTGCCTTGCCTTGCTTTGCCCTTTTGCCTTGCCTTGCTTTGCCATTTTGTCTTTCCTTGAATTGCCCTTTTGCCTTACCTTGCCTTGACTTGCTATACCCTTTTTCCTTGCCTTGCCTTTTCATGCTTTGCCCTTTTGCCTTGCCTTGCTTTGCCATTTTGCCTTTCCTTGAATTGCCCTTTTGCCTTACCTTGCCTTGACTTGCTATACCCTTTTTCCTTGCCTTGCCTTGTCATGCTTTGCCCTTTTGACTTGCTTTGCTTTGTCCTTTTGCCTTGCCTTGCTTTGCCATTTTGCCTTTCCTTGAATTGCCCTTTTGCCTTACCTTGCCTTGACTTGCTACACCCTTTTTCCTTGCCTTGCCTTGTCATGCTTTGCCCTTTTAACTTGCTTTGCTTTGTCCTTTTGCCTTGCCTTGCTTTGCCATTTTGCCTTTCCTTGAATTGCCCTTTTGCCTTACCTTGCCTTGACTTGCTATACCCTTTTTCCTTGCCTTGCCTTGTCATGCTTTGCCCTTTTGACTTGCTTTGCTTTGTCCTTTTGCCTTGCCTTGCTTTGCCATTTTGCCTTTCCTTGAATTGCCCTTTTGCCTTACCTTGCCTTGACTTGCTATACCCTTTTTCCTTGCCTTGCCTTGTCATGCTTTGCCCTTTTGACTTTCCTTGCTTTGCCCTTTTGCCTTGTCTTGCTTTGCCCTTTTGCCTTGCTTTGCCTTGTTATGCTTTCCCTTTTGCCTTGTCTTGCTTTGCCATTTTGCTTTTCCTTGCATTGCCCTTTTGCCTTACCTTGCCTTGACATGCTTTACCCTTTTGCCTTGCCTTGCCTTTTCATGCTTTGCCCTTTTGCATTGCCTTGCCTTGTCATGCTTTGCCCTTTTGACTTGCTTTGCTTTGTCCTTTTGCCTTGCCTTGCTTTGCCATTTTGCCTTTCCTTGAAATGGCCTTTTGCCTTACCTTGCCTTGACTTGCTATACCCTTTTTCCTTGCCTTGCCTTGTCATGCTTTGCCCTTTTGACTTTCCTTGCTTTGCCCTTTTGCCTTGTCTTGCTTTGCCCTTTTGCCTTGCTTTGCCTTGTTATGCTTTCCCTTTTGCCTTCTCTTGCTTTGCCATTTTGCTTTTCCTTGCATTGCCCTTTTGCCTTACCTTGCCTTGACATGCTTTACCCTTTTGCCTTGCCTTGCCTTGTCATGCTTTTCCCTTTTGACTTGCTTTGCTTTGCCCTTTTGCCTTGCCTTTCCTTGTTTTGCCGTTTTCAATTTCCTTGCATTGCCTTACTTTCATCTTTGCCTTGCCTTGACGTGTCTTCCTTATCCTTTCGCCTTGCCTTGCATTGCTTTCCCCTTTTGCCTTGCCTTACCTTGCCTTGCTTTGCCTCTTTGCCTTGTCTTGCCTTGCCTTCCTTTCTCCTTTTG
Organism: Columba livia; assembly: GCF_036013475.1. Lineage (NCBI taxonomy): Eukaryota > Metazoa > Chordata > Aves > Columbiformes > Columbidae > Columba > Columba livia. The sequence goes on from NW_027043103.1 coordinate 244,411, forward strand.
CCCTGATTTGCCTTGCCTTTCTTTTGACCTTTTGCCTTGCCTTGCCATGCTTTGCTCTTTTTCCTTGCCTTGCTTTGCCCTTTTGTCTTGCCTTGCCTTGCCTTGCTTTGCCATTTTCCCTTGCCTTGCTTTTCCCTTTTGCCTTGCCTTTCCTTGCTTTGGCCTTTTTCCTGGCCTTGCCATGGTTTGTCCTTTTGACTTACCTTGCCTTGCCTTTCTTTGCCCTTTTGCCTGGCCTTGCATTGAGTTGCCCTTTTTCCTTGCCTTGCCATGCTTTGCCCTTTTGCCTTGCCTTGCTTTGCCATTTTGTCTTTCCTTGAATTGCCCTTTTGCCTTACCTTGCCTTGACTTGCTATACCCTTTTTCCTTGCCTTGCCTTGTCATGCTTTGCCCTTTTGCCTTGCCTTGCTTTGCCATTTTGCCTTTCCTTGAATTGCCCTTTTGCCTTACCTTGCCTTGACTTGCTATACCCTTTTTCCTTGCCTTGCCTTGTCATGCTTTGCCCTTTTGCCTTGCCTTGCTTTGCCATTTTGTCTTTCCTTGAATTGCCCTTTTGCCTTACCTTGCCTTGACTTGCTATACCCTTTTTCCTTGCCTTGCCTTTTCATGCTTTGCCCTTTTGCCTTGCCTTGCTTTGCCATTTTGCCTTTCCTTGAATTGCCCTTTTGCCTTACCTTGCCTTGACTTGCTATACCCTTTTTCCTTGCCTTGCCTTGTCATGCTTTGCCCTTTTGACTTGCCTTGCTTTGCCCTTTTGCCTTGCTTTGCCTTGTTATGCTTTGCCCTTTTGCCTTGTCTTGATTTGCCCTTTTGCCTTACCTTGCCTTGTCATGCTTTGCCCTTTTGCCTTGCCTTGCCTTGTCATGCTTTGCCCTTTTGACTTGCTTTGCTTTGCCCTTTTGCCTTGCCTTTCCTTGTTTTGCCGTTTTGAATTGCCTTGCATTGCCTTGCTTTCATCTTTGCCTTGCCTTGACGTGTCTTCCTTATCCTTTTGCCTTGCCTTGCTTTGCTTTCTCCTTTTCCCTTGCCTTTCCTTGCCTTGCTTTACCCTTTTGCCTTCCCTTGCCTTTGCCTTTCCATGCCTTGCTTTGCCCCTTTGCCTTACCTTGCCTTGCTATGCCCTTTTGCCTTGCCTTGCTTTGTCTCTTTGCCTTGTCTTGCCTTGCCTTTCTTTCTCCTTTTGCCCTGATTTGCCTTGCCTTTCTTTTGACCTTTTGCCTTGCCTTGCCATGCTTTGCTCTTTTTCCTTGCCTTGCTTTGCCCTTTTGTCTTTCCTTGCCTTGCCTTGCTTTGCCATTTTCCCTTGCCTTGCTTTCCCCTTTTGCCTTGCCTTTCCTTGCTTTGGCCTTTTTCCTGGCCTTGCCATGGTTTGTCCTTTTGACTTACCTTGCCTTGCCTTTCTTTGCACTTTTGCTTGGCCTTGCTTTGCCCTTTTGCCTTGCCTTGCTTTGCCATTTTGCCTTTCCTTGAATTGCCCTTTTGCCTTACCTTGCCTTGACTTGCTATACCCTTTTTCCTTGCCTTGCCTTGTCATGCTTTGCCTTTTTGACTTGCCTTGCTTTGCCCTTTTGCCTTGCCTTGCTTTGCCCTTTTGCCTTGCCTTGCTTTGCCATTTTGTCTTTCCTTGAATTGCCCTTTTGCCTTACCTTGCCTTGACTTGCTATACCCTTTTTCCTTGCCTTGCCTTTTCATGCTTTGCCCTTTTGCCTTGCCTTGCTTTGCCATTTTGCCTTTCCTTGAATTGCCCTTTTGCCTTACCTTGCCTTGACTTGCTATACCCTTTTTCCTTGCCTTGCCTTGTCATGCTTTGCCCTTTTGACTTGCTTTGCTTTGTCCTTTTGCCTTGCCTTGCTTTGCCATTTTGCCTTTCCTTGAATTGCCCTTTTGCCTTACCTTGCCTTGACTTGCTACACCCTTTTTCCTTGCCTTGCCTTGTCATGCTTTGCCCTTTTAACTTGCTTTGCTTTGTCCTTTTGCCTTGCCTTGCTTTGCCATTTTGCCTTTCCTTGAATTGCCCTTTTGCCTTACCTTGCCTTGACTTGCTATACCCTTTTTCCTTGCCTTGCCTTGTCATGCTTTGCCCTTTTGACTTTCCTTGCTTTGCCCTTTTGCCTTGTCTTGCTTTGCCCTTTTGCCTTGCTTTGCCTTGTTATGCTTTCCCTTTTGCCTTGTCTTGCTTTGCCATTTTGCTTTTCCTTGCATTGCCCTTTTGCCTTACCTTGCCTTGACATGCTTTACCCTTTTGCCTTGCCTTGCCTTTTCATGCTTTGCCCTTTTGCATTGCCTTGCCTTGTCATGCTTTGCCCTTTTGACTTGCTTTGCTTTGCCCTTTTGCCTTGCCTTGCTTTGCCATTTTGCCTTTCCTTGAATTGCCCTTTTGCCTTACCTTGCCTTGACTTGCTATACCCTTTTTCCTTGCCTTGCCTTGTCATGCTTTGCCCTTTTGACTTTCCTTGCTTTGCCCTTTTGCCTTGTCTTGCTTTGCCCTTTTGCCTTGCTTTGCCTTGTTATGCTTTCCCTTTTGCCTTGTCTTGCTTTGCCATTTTGCTTTTCCTTGCATTGCCCTTTTGCCTTACCTTGCCTTGACATGCTTTACCCTTTTGCCTTGCCTTGCCTTGTCATGCTTTGCCCTTTTGACTTGCTTTGCTTTGCCCTTTTGCCTTGCCTTTCCTTGTTTTGCCGTTTTCAATTTCCTTGCATTGCCTTACTTTCATCTTTGCCTTGCCTTGACGTGTCTTCCTTATCCTTTCGCCTTGCCTTGCTTTGCTTTCCCCTTTTGCCTTGCCTTACCTTGCCTTGCTTTGCCTCTTTGCCTTGTCTTGCCTTGCCTTCCTTTCTCCTTTTGCCCTGATTTGCCTTGCCTTTCTTTTGACCTTTTGCCTTGCCTTACCTTGCCATGCTTTGCTCTTTTTCCTTGCCTTGCTTTGCCCTTTTGTCTTGCCTTGCCTTGCTCTGCTTTGCCATTTTCCCTTGCCTTGCTTTTCCCTTTTGCCTTGCCTTTCCTTGCTTTGGCCTTTTTCCTGGCCTTGCCATGGTTTGTCCTTTTGACTTACCTTGCCTTGCCTTTCTTTGCCCTTTTGCCTGGCCTTGCATTGAGTTGCCCTTTTTCCTTGCCTTGCCATGCTTTGCCCTTTTGCCTTGCCTTGCTTTGCCATTTTGTCTTTCCTTGAATTGCCCTTTTGCCTTACCTTGCCTTGACTTGCTATACCCTTTTTCCTTGCCTTGCCTTTTCATGCTTTGCCCTTTTGCCTTGCCTTGCTTTGCCATTTTGCCTTTCCTTGAATTGCCCTTTTGCCTTACCTTGCCTTGACTTGCTATACCCTTTTTCCTTGCCTTGCCTTGTCATGCTTTGCCCTTTTGCCTTGCCTTGCTTTGCCATTTTGTCTTTCCTTGAATTGCCCTTTTGCCTTACCTTGCCTTGACTTGCTATACCCTTTTTCCTTGCCTTGCCTTGTCATGCTTTGCCCTTTTGACTTGCCTTGCTTTGCCCTTTTGCCTTGCTTTGCCTTGTTATGCTTTGCCCTTTTGCCTTGTCTTGATTTGCCCTTTTGCCTTACCTTGCCTTGTCATGCTTTGCCCTTTTGCCTTGCCTTGCCTTGTCATGCTTTGCCCTTTTGACTTGCTTTGCTTTGCCCTTTTGCATGCCTTTCCTTGTTTTGCCGTTTTGAATTGCCTTGCATTGCCTTGCTTTCATCTTTGCCTTGCCTTGAGTGTCTTCCTTATCCTTTTGCCTTGCCTTGCTTTGCTTTCTCCTTTTCCCTTGCCTTTCCTTGCCTTGCTTTACCCTTTTGCCTTCCCTTGCCTTTGCCTTTCCATGCCTTGCTTTGCCCCTTTGCCTTTCCTTGCCTTGCTATGCCCTTTTGCCTTGCCTTGCTTTGTCTCTTTGCCTTGTCTTGCCTTGCCTTCCTTTCTCCTTTTGCCCTGATTTGCCTTGCCTTTCTTTTGACCTTTTGCCTTGCCTTGCCATGCTTTGCTCTTTTTCCTTGCCTTGCTTTGCCCTTTTGTCTTTCCTTGCCTTGCCTTCCTTTGCCATTTTCCCTTGCCTTGCTTTCCCCTTTTGCCTTGCCTTTCCTTGCTTTGGCCTTTTTCCTGGCCTTGCCATGGTTTGTCCTTTTGACTTACCTTGCCTTGCCTTTCTTTGCACTTTTGCTTGGCCTTGCTTTGCCCTTTTGCCTTGCCTTGCTTTGCCATTTTGCCTTTCCTTGAATTGCCCTTTTGCCTTACCTTGCCTTGACTTGCTATACCCTTTTTCCTTGCCTTGCCTTGTCATTCTTTGCCTTTTTGACTTGCCTTGCTTTGCCCTTTTGCCTTGCCTTGCTTTGCCCTTTTGCCTTGCTTTGCCTTGTTATGCTTTGCCCTTTTGCCTTGCCTTGCTTTGCCATTTTGCCTTTCCTTGAATTGCCCTTTTGCCTTACCTTGCCTTGACTTGCTATACCCTTTTTCCTTGCCTTGCCTTGTCATACTTTGCCATTTTGACTTGCTTTGCTTTGCCCTTTTGCCTTGCCTTGCTTTGCCATTTTGCATTTCCTTGAATTGCCCTTTTGCCTTACCTTGCCTTGACTTGCTATACCCTTTTTCCTTGCCTTGCCTTGTCATGCTTTGTCCTTTTGACTTGCTTTGCTTTGTCCTTTTGCCTTGCCTTGCTTTGCCATTTTGCCTTTCCTTGAATTGCCCTTTTGCCTTACCTTGCCTTGACTTGCTATACCCTTTTTCCTTGCCTTGCCTTGTCATGCTTTGCCCTTTTGACTTTCCTTGCTTTGCCCTTTTGCCTTGTCTTGCTTTGCCCTTTTGCCTTGCTTTGCCTTGTTATGCTTTCCCTTTTGCCTTGTCTTGCTTTGCCATTTTGCTTTTCCTTGCATTGCCCTTTTGCCTTACCTTGCCTTGACATGCTTTACCCTTTTGCCTTGCCTTGCCTTTTCATGCTTTGTCCTTTTGCATTGCCTTGCCTTGTCAAGTTTTGCCCTTTTGACTTGCTTTGCTTTGCCCTTTTGCCTTTCTTTGCACTTTTGCCCGGTCTTGCATTGAGTTGCCCTTTTTCCTTGCCTTGCCATGCTTTGCCCTTTTGCCTTGCCTTGCTTTGCCCTTTTGCCTTGCTTTGCCTTGTTATGCTTTGCCCTTTTGCCTTGCCTTGCTTTGCCATTTTGCCTTTCCTTGAATTGCCCTTTTGCCCTACCTTGCCATAGCCTTTTTCCTTGCCTTGCCTTGTCATACTTTGCCATTTTGACTTGCTTTGCTTTGCCCTTTTGACTTGCCTTGCTTTGCCATTTTGCCTTTCCTTGAATTGCCCTTTTGCCTTACCTTGCCTTGACTTGCTATACCCTTTTTCCTTGCCTTGCCTTGTCATGCTTTGCCCTTTTGACTTGCCTTGCTTTGCCCTTTTGCCTTGCTTTGCCTTGTTATGCTTTGCCCTTTTGCCTTGTCTTGCTTTGCCATTTTGCCTTTCCTTGCATTGCCCTTTTGCCTTACCTTGCCTTGTCATGCTTTGCCCTTTTGCCTTGCCTTTCCTTGTCATGCTTTGCCCTTTTGACTTGCTTTGCTTTGCCCTTTTGCCTTGCCTTTCCTTGTTTTGCCGTTTTGAATTGCCTTGCATTGCCTTGCTTTCATCTTTGCCTTGCCTTGACGTGTCTTCCTTATCCTTTTGCCTTGCCTTTCTTAGCTTTCTCCTTTTGCCTTGCCTTTCCTTGCCTTGCTTTACCCTTTTGCCTTCTCTTACCTTGCCTTTCCATGCCTTGCTTTGCCCCTTTGCCTTACCTTGCCTTGCTTTGCCCTTTTGCCTTGCCTTGCTTTGTCTCTTTGCCTTGTCTTGCCTTGCCTTCCTTTCTCCTTTTGCCCTGATTTGCCTTGCCTTTCCTTTGACCTTTTGCCTTCCCTTGCCATGCCATGCTTTGCTCTTTTTCCTTGCCTTGCTTTGCCCTTTTGCCTGCCTTGCTTTGCCTCTTTGCCTTGTCTTTCCTTGCCTTCCTTTCTCCTTTTGCCCTGATTTGCCTTGCCTTTCTTTTGACCTTTTGCCTTGCCTTGCCATGCTTTGCTCTTTTTCCTTGCCTTGCTTTGCCCTTTTGTCTTTCCTTGCCTTGCCTTGCTTTGCCATTTTCCCTTGCCTTGCTTTCCCCTTTTGCCTTGCCTTTCCTTGCTTTGGCCTTTTTCCTGGCCTTGCCATGGTTTGTCCTTTTGACTTACCTTGCCTTGCCTTTCTTTGCACTTTTGCCTGGCCTTGCTTTGCCCTTTTGCCTTGCCTTGCTTTGCCATTTTGCCTTTCCTTGAATTGCCCTTTTGCCTTACCTTGCCTTGACTTGCTATACCCTTTTTCCTTGCCTTGCTTTGTCATGCTTTGCCCTTTTGACTTGCCTTGCTTTGCCCTTTTGCCTTGCCTTGCTTTGCCCTTTTGCCTTGCTTTGCCTTGTTATGCTTTGTCCTTTTGCCTTGCCTTGCTTTGCCATTTTGCCTTTCCTTGAATTGCCCTTTTGCCTTACCTTGTCTTGTCATGCTTTGCCCTTTTGCCTTACCTTGCCTTGACTTGCTATATCCTTTTTCCTTGCCTTGCCTTGTCATGCTTTGCCATTTTGACTTGCTTTGCTTTGTCCTTTTGCCTTGCCTTGCTTTGCCATTTTGCCTTTCCTTGAATTGCCCTTTTGCCTTACCTTGCCTTGACTTGCTATACCCTTTTTCCTTGCCTTGCCTTGTCATGCTTTGCCCTTTTGACTTTCCTTGCTTTGCCCTTTTGCCTTGTCTTGCTTTGCCCTTTTGCCTTGCTTTGCCTTGTTATGCTTTCCCTTTTGCCTTCTCTTGCTTTGCCATTTTGCTTTTCCTTGCATTGCCCTTTTGCCTTACCTTGCCTTGACATGCTTTACCCTTTTGCCTTGCCTTGCCTTTTCATGCTTTGCCCTTTTGCATTGCCTTGCCTTGTCATGCTTTGCCCTTTTGACTTGCTTTGCTTTGCCCTTTTGCCTTGCCTTTCCTTGTTTTGCCGTTTTCAATTTCCTTGCATTGCCTTACTTTCATCTTTGCCTTGCCTTGACGTGTCTTCCTTATCCTTTCGCCTTGCCTTGCTTTGCTTTCCCCTTTTGCCTTGCCTTACCTTGCCTTGCTTTGCCTCTTTGCCTTGTCTTGCCTTGCCTTCCTTTCTCCTTTTGCCCTGATTTGCCTTGCCTTTCTTTTGACCTTTTGCCTTGCCTTGCCTTGCCATGCTTTGCTCTTTTTCCTTGCCTTGCTTTGCCCTTTTGTCTTGCCTTGCCTTGCCTTGCTTTGCCATTTTCCCTTGCCTTGCTTTTCCCTTTTGCCTTGCCTTTCCTTGCTTTGGCCTTTTTCCTGGCCTTGCCATGGTTTATCCTTTTGACTTACCTTGCCTTGCCTTTCTTTGCCCTTTTGCCTGGCCTTGCATTGAGTTGCCCTTTTTCCTTGCCTTGCCATGCTTTGCCCTTTTGCCTTGCCTTGCTTTGCCATTTTGTCTTTCCTTGAATTGCCCTTTTGCCTTACATTGCCTTGACTTGCTATACCCTTCTTTCTTGCCTTGCCTTTTCATGCTTTGCCCTTTTGCCTTGCCATGCTTTGCCATTTTGCCTTTCCTTGAATTGCCCTTTTGCCTTACCTTGCCTTGACTTGCTATACCCTTTTTCCTTGCCTTGCCTTGTCATGCTTTGCCCTTTTGACTTGCCTTGGTTTGCCCTTTTGCCTTGCTTTGCCTTGTTATGCTTTGCCCTTTTGCCTTGTCTTGCTTTGCCATTTTGCCTTTCCTTGCATTGCCCTTTTGCCTTACCTTGCCTTGTCATGCTTTGCCCTTTTGACTTGCTTTGCTTTGCCCTTTTGCCTTGCCTTTCCTTGTTTTGCCGTTTTGAATTGCCTTGCATTGCCTTACGTTCATCTTTGCCTTGCCTTGACGTGTCTTCCTTATCATTTTGCCTTGCCTTGCTTTGCTTTCCCCTTTTGCCTTGCCTTTCCTTGCCTTGCTTTACTCTTTTGCCTTCCCTTGCCTTGCCTTTCCATGCCTTGCTTTGACCCTTTGCCTTGCCTTGCTTTGACTCTTTGCCTTGACTTGCCTTGCCTTCCTTTCTCCTTTTGCCCTGATTTGCCTTGCCTTTCTTTTGACCTTTTGCCTTGTCTTGCCTTGCCATGCTTTGCTCTTTTTCCTTGCCTTGCTTTGCCCTTTTGTCTTGCCTTGCCTTGCCTTGCTTTGCCATTTTCCCTTGCCTTGCTTTCCCCTTTTGCCTTGCCTTTCCTTGCTTTGGCCTTTTTCCTGGCCTTGCCATGGTTTGTCCTTTTGACTTACCTTGCCTTGCCTTTCTTTGCACTTTTGCCCGGCCTTGCATTGAGTTGCCCTTTTTCCTTGCCTTGCCATGCTTTGCCCTTTTGCCTTGCCTTGCTTTGCCCTTTTGCCTTGCTTTGCCTTGTTATGCTTTGCCCTTTTGCCTTGCCTTGCTTTGCCATTTTGCCTTTCCTTGAATTGCCCTTTTGCCTTACCTTGCCTTGACTTGCTATAGCCTTTTTCCTTGCCTTGCCTTGTCATACTTTGCCATTTTGACTTGCTTTGCTTTGCCCTTTTGCCTTGCCTTGCTTTGTCTCTTTGCCTTGTCTTGCCTTGCCTTCCTTTCTCCTTTTGCCCTTTTGCCTTGCCTTTCTTTTGACCTTTTGCCTTGCCTTGCTTTGTCTCTTTGCCTTCTCTTGCCTTGCCTTCCTTTCTCCTTTTGCCCTGATTTGCCTTGCCTTTCTTTTGACCTTTTGCCTTGCCTTGCCATGCTTTGCTCTTTTTCCTTGCCTTGCTTTGCCCTTTTTTCTTTCCTTGCCTTGCTTTGCTTTGCCATTTTCCCTTGCCTTGCTTTCCCCTTTTGCCTTGCCTTTCCTTGCTTTGGCCTTTTTCCTGGCCTTGCCATGGTTTGTCCTTTTGACTTACCTTGCCTTGTCATGCTTTGCCCTTTTGACTTGCTTTGCTTTGCCCTTTTGCCTAGCCTTGCTTTGCCATTTTGCCTTTCCTTGAATTGCCCTTTTGCCTTACCTTGCCTTGACTTGCTATACCCTTTTTCCTTGCCTTGCCTTTTCATGCTTTGCCCTTTTGCCTTGCCTTGCTTTGCCATTTTGCCTTTCCTTGAATTGCCCTTTTGCCTTACCTTGCCTTGACTTGCTATACCCTTTTTCCTTGCCTTGCCTTGTCATGCTTTGCCCTTTTGACTTGCCTTGCTTTGCCCTTTTGCCTTGCTTTGCCTTGTTATGCTTTGCCCTTTTGCCTTGTCTTGCTTTGCCCTTTTGCCTTACCTTGCCTTGTCATGCTTTGCCCTTTTGCCTTGCCTTGCCTTGTCATGCTTTGCCCTTTTGACTTGCTTTGCTTTGCCCTTTTGCCTTGCCTTTCCTTGTTTTGCCGTTTTCAATTTCCTTGCATTGCCTTACTTTCATCTTTGCCTTGCCTTGACGTGTCTTCCTTATCCTTTCGCCTTGCCTTGCTTTGCTTTCCCCTTTTGCCTTGCCTTACCTTGCCTTGCTTTGCCTCTTTGCCTTGTCTTGCCTTGCCTTCCTTTCTCCTTTTGCCCTGATTTGCCTTGCCTTTCTTTTGACCTTTTGCCTTGCCTTGCCTTTCCATGCTTTGCTCTTTTTCCTTGCCTTGCTTTGCCCTTTTGTCTTGCCTTGCCTTGCCTTGCTTTGCCATTTTCCCTTGCCTTGCTTTTCCCTTTTGCCTTGCCTATCCTTGCTTTGGCCTTTTTCCTGGCCTTGCCATGGTTTGTCCTTTTGACTTACCTTGCCTTGCCTTTCTTTGCCCTTTTGCCTGGCCTTGCATTGAGTTGCCCTTTTTCCTTGCCTTGCCATGCTTTGCCCTTTTGCCTTGACTTGCTTTGCCATTTTGTCTTTCCTTGAATTGCCCTTTTGGCTTACCTTGCCTTGACTTGCTATACCCTTTTTCCTTGCCTTGCCTTTTCATGCTTTGCCCTTTTGCCTTGCCTTGCTTTGCCATTTTGCCTTTCCTTGAATTGCCCTTTTGCCTTACCTTGCCTTGACTTGCTATACCCTTTTTCCTTGCCTTGCCTTGTCATGCTTTGCCCTTTTGACTTGCCTTGCTTTGCCCTTTTGCCTTGCTTTGCCTTGTTATGCTTTGCCCTTTTGCCTTGTCTTGCTTTGCCATTTAGCCTTTCCTTGCATTGCCCTTTTGCCTTTCCTTACCTTGTCATGCTTTGCCCTTTTGACTTGCTTTGCTTTGCCCTTTTGCCTTGCCTTTCCTTGTTTTGCCGTTTTGAATTGCCTTGCATTGCCTTACTTTCATCTTTGCCTTGCCTTGACGTGTCTTCCTTATCATTTTGCCTTGCCTTGCTTTGCTTTCCCCTTTTGCCTTGCCTTTCCTTGCCTTGCTTTACCCTTTTGCCTTCCTTTGCCTTGCCTTTCCATGCCTTCCTTTGACCCTTTACCTTGCCTTGCTTTGACTCTTTGCCTTGACTTGCCTTGCCTTCCTTTCTCCTTTTGCCCTGATTTGCCTTGCCTTTCTTTTGACCTTTTGCCTTGCCTTGCCATGCTTTGCTCTTTTTCCTTGCCTTGCTTTGCCCTTTTGTCTTTCCTTGCCTTGCCTTGCTTTGCCATTTTCCCTTGCCTTGCTTTCCCCTTTTGCCTTGCCTTTCCTTGCTTTGGCCTTTTTCCTGGCCTTGCCATGGTTTGTCCTTTTGACTTACCTTGCCTTGCCTTTCTTTGCACTTTTGCCTGGCCTTGCTTTGCCCTTTTGCCTTGCCTTGCTTTGCCATTTTGCCTTTCCTTGAATTGCCCTTTTGCCTTACCTTGCCTCTACTAGCTATACCCTTTTTCCTTGCCTTGCCTTGTCATGCTTTGCCCTTTTGACTTGCCTTGCTTTGCCCTTTTCCCTTGCCTTGCTTTGCCCTTTTGCCTTGCTTTGCCTTGTTATGCTTTGTCCTTTTGCCTTGCCTTGCTTTGCCATTTTGCCTTTCCTTGAATTGCCCTTTTGCCTTACTTTGCCTTGACTTGCTATACCCTTTTTCCTTGCCTTGCCTTGTCATGCTTTGCCCTTTTGACTTTCCTTGCTTTGCCCTTTTGCCTTGTCTTGCTTTGCCCTTTTGCCTTGCTTTGCCTTGTTATGCTTTCCCTTTTGCCTTGTCTTGCTTTGCCATTTTGCTTTTCCTTGCATTGCCCTTTTGCCTTACCTTGCCTTGACATGCTTTACCCTTTTGCCTTGCCTTGCCTTTTCATGCTTTGCCCTTTTGCATTGCCTTGCCTTGTCATGCTTTGCCCTTTTGACTTGCTTTGCTTTGTCCTTTTGCCTTGCCTTGCTTTGCCATTTTGCCTTTCCTTGAATTGCCCTTTTGCCTTACCTTGCCTTGACTTGCTATACCCTTTTTCCTTGCCTTGCCTTGTCATGCTTTGCCCTTTTGACTTTCCTTGCTTTGCCCTTTTGCCTTGTCTTGCTTTGCCTTTTTGCCTTGCTTTGCCTTGTTATGCTTTCCCTTTTGCCTTGTCTTGCTTTGCCATTTTGCTTTTCCTTGCATTGCCCTTTTGCCTTACCTTGCCTTGACATGCTTTACCCTTTTGCCTTGCCTTGCCTTTTCATGCTTTGCCCTTTTGCATTGCCTTGCCTTGTCATGCTTTGCCCTTTTGACTTGCTTTGCTTTGCCCTTTTGCCTTGCCTTGCTTTGCCATTTTGCCTTTCCTTGAATTGCCCTTTTGCCTTACCTTGCCTTGACTTGCTATACCCTTTTTCCTTGCCTTGCCTTGTCATGCTTTGCCCTTTTGACTTTCCTTGCTTTGCCCTTTTGCCTTGTCTTGCTTTGCCCTTTTGCCTTGCTTTGCCTTGTTATGCTTTCCCTTTTGCCTTGTCTTGCTTTGCCATTTTGCTTTTCCTTGCATTGCCCTTTTGCCTTACCTTGCCTTGACATGCTTTACCCTTTTGCCTTGCCTTGCCTTGTCATGCTTTGCCCTTTTGACTTGCTTTGCTTTGCCCTTTTGCCTTGCCTTTCCTTGTTTTGCCGTTTTCAATTTCCTTGCATTGCCTTACTTTCATCTTTGCCTTGCCTTGACGTGTCTTCCTTATCCTTTCGCCTTGCCTTGCTTTGCTTTCCCCTTTTGCCTTGCCTTACCTTGCCTTGCTTTGCCTCTTTGCCTTGTCTTGCCTTGCCTTCCTTTCTCCTTTTGCCCTGATTTGCCTTGCCTTTCTTTTGACCTTTTGCCTTGCCTTACCTTGCCATGCTTTGCTCTTTTTCCTTGCCTTGCTTTGCCCTTTTGTCTTGCCTTGCCTTGCTCTGCTTTGCCATTTTCCCTTGCCTTGCTTTTCCCTTTTGCCTTGCCTTTCCTTGCTTTGGCCTTTTTCCTGGCCTTGCCATGGTTTGTCCTTTTGACTTACCTTGCCTTGCCTTTCTTTGCCCTTTTGCCTGGCCTTGCATTGAGTTGCCCTTTTTCCTTGCCTTGCCATGCTTTGCCCTTTTGCCTTGCCTTGCTTTGCCATTTTGTCTTTCCTTGAATTGCCCTTTTGCCTTACCTTACCTTGACTTGCTATACCCTTTTTCCTTGCCTTGCCTTTTCATGCTTTGCCCTTTTGCCTTGCCTTGCTTTGCCATTTTGCCTTTCCTTGAATTGCCCTTTTGCCTTACCTTGCCTTGACTTGCTATACCCTTTTTCCTTGCCTTGCCTTGTCATGCTTTGCCCTTTTGCCTTGCCTTGCTTTGCCATTTTGTCTTTCCTTGAATTGCCCTTTTGCCTTACCTTGCCTTGACTTGCTATACCCTTTTTCCTTGCCTTGCCTTTTCATGCTTTGCCCTTTTGCCTTGCCTTGCTTTGCCATTTTGCCTTTCCTTGAATTGCCCTTTGCCTTACCTTGCCTTGACTTGCTATACCCTTTTTCCTTGCCTTGCCTTGTCATGCTTTGCCCTTTTGACTTGCCTTGCTTTGCCCTTTTGCCTTGCTTTGCCTTGTTATGCTTTGCCCTTTTGCCTTGTCTTGATTTGCCCTTTTGCCTTACCTTGCCTTGTCATGCTTTGCCCTTTTGCCTTGCCTTGCCTTGTCATGCTTTGCCCTTTTGACTTGCTTTGCTTTGCCCTTTTGCATGCCTTTCCTTGTTTTGCCGTTTTGAATTGCCTTGCATTGCCTTGCTTTCATCTTTGCCTTGCCTTGAGTGTCTTCCTTATCCTTTTGCCTTGCCTTGCTTTGCTTTCTCCTTTTCCCTTGCCTTTCCTTGCCTTGCTTTACCCTTTTGCCTTCCCTTGCCTTTGCCTTTCCATGCCTTGCTTTGCCCCTTTGCCTTTCCTTGCCTTGCTATGCCCTTTTGCCTTGCCTTGCTTTGTCTCTTTGCCTTGTCTTGCCTTGCCTTCCTTTCTCCTTTTGCCCTGATTTGCCTTGCCTTTCTTTTGACCTTTTGCCTTGCCTTGCCATGCTTTGCTCTTTTTCCTTGCCTTGCTTTGCCCTTTTGTCTTTCCTTGCCTTGCCTTCCTTTGCCATTTTCCCTTGCCTTGCTTTCCCCTTTTGCCTTGCCTTTCCTTGCTTTGGCCTTTTTCCTGGCCTTGCCATGGTTTGTCCTTTTGACTTACCTTGCCTTGCCTTTCTTTGCACTTTTGCTTGGCCTTGCTTTGCCCTTTTGCCTTGCCTTGCTTTGCCATTTTGCCTTTCCTTGAATTGCCCTTTTGCCTTACCTTGCCTTGACTTGCTATACCCTTTTTCCTTGCCTTGCCTTGTCATTCTTTGCCTTTTTGACTTGCCTTGCTTTGCCCTTTTGCCTTGCCTTGCTTTGCCCTTTTGCCTTGCTTTGCCTTGTTATGCTTTGCCCTTTTGCCTTGCCTTGCTTTGCCATTTTGCCTTTCCTTGAATTGCCCTTTTGCCTTACCTTGCCTTGACTTGCTATACCCTTTTTCCTTGCCTTGCCTTGTCATACTTTGCCATTTTGACTTGCTTTGCTTTGCCCTTTTGCCTTGCCTTGCTTTGCCATTTTGCATTTCCTTGAATTGCCCTTTTGCCTTACCTTGCCTTGACTTGCTATACCCTTTTTCCTTGCCTTGCCTTGTCATGCTTTGTCCTTTTGACTTGCTTTGCTTTGTCCTTTTGCCTTGCCTTGCTTTGCCATTTTGCCTTTCCTTGAATTGCCCTTTTGCCTTACCTTGCCTTGACTTGCTATACCCTTTTTCCTTGCCTTGCCTTGTCATGCTTTGCCCTTTTGACTTTCCTTGCTTTGCCCTTTTGCCTTGTCTTGCTTTGCCCTTTTGCCTTGCTTTGCCTTGTTATGCTTTCCCTTTTGCCTTGTCTTGCTTTGCCATTTTGCTTTTCCTTGCATTGCCCTTTTGCCTTACCTTGCCTTGACATGCTTTACCCTTTTGCCTTGCCTTGCCTTTTCATGCTTTGTCCTTTTGCATTGCCTTGCCTTGTCAAGTTTTGCCCTTTTGACTTGCTTTGCTTTGCCCTTTTGCCTTTCTTTGCACTTTTGCCCGGTCTTGCATTGAGTTGCCCTTTTTCCTTGCCTTGCCATGCTTTGCCCTTTTGCCTTGCCTTGCTTTGCCCTTTTGCCTTGCTTTGCCTTGTTATGCTTTGCCCTTTTGCCTTGCCTTGCTTTGCCATTTTGCCTTTCCTTGAATTGCCCTTTTGCCCTACCTTGCCATAGCCTTTTTCCTTGCCTTGCCTTGTCATACTTTGCCATTTTGACTTGCTTTGCTTTGCCCTTTTGACTTGCCTTGCTTTGCCATTTTGCCTTTCCTTGAATTGCCCTTTTGCCTTACCTTGCCTTGACTTGCTATACCCTTTTTCCTTGCCTTGCCTTGTCATGCTTTGCCCTTTTGACTTGCCTTGCTTTGCCCTTTTGCCTTGCTTTGCCTTGTTATGCTTTGCCCTTTTGCCTTGTCTTGCTTTGCCATTTTGCCTTTCCTTGCATTGCCCTTTTGCCTTACCTTGCCTTGTCATGCTTTGCCCTTTTGCCTTGCCTTTCCTTGTCATGCTTTGCCCTTTTGACTTGCTTTGCTTTGCCCTTTTGCCTTGCCTTTCCTTGTTTTGCCGTTTTGAATTGCCTTGCATTGCCTTGCTTTCATCTTTGCCTTGCCTTGACGTGTCTTCCTTATCCTTTTGCCTTGCCTTTCTTAGCTTTCTCCTTTTGCCTTGCCTTTCCTTGCCTTGCTTTACCCTTTTGCCTTCTCTTACCTTGCCTTTCCATGCCTTGCTTTGCCCCTTTGCCTTACCTTGCCTTGCTTTGCCCTTTTGCCTTGCCTTGCTTTGTCTCTTTGCCTTGTCTTGCCTTGCCTTCCTTTCTCCTTTTGCCCTGATTTGCCTTGCCTTTCCTTTGACCTTTTGCCTTCCCTTGCCATGCCATGCTTTGCTCTTTTTCCTTGCCTTGCTTTGCCCTTTTGCCTGCCTTGCTTTGCCTCTTTGCCTTGTCTTTCCTTGCCTTCCTTTCTCCTTTTGCCCTGATTTGCCTTGCCTTTCTTTTGACCTTTTGCCTTGCCTTGCCATGCTTTGCTCTTTTTCCTTGCCTTGCTTTGCCCTTTTGTCTTTCCTTGCCTTGCCTTGCTTTGCCATTTTCCCTTGCCTTGCTTTCCCCTTTTGCCTTGCCTTTCCTTGCTTTGGCCTTTTTCCTGGCCTTGCCATGGTTTGTCCTTTTGACTTACCTTGCCTTGCCTTTCTTTGCACTTTTGCCTGGCCTTGCTTTGCCCTTTTGCCTTGCCTTGCTTTGCCATTTTGCCTTTCCTTGAATTGCCCTTTTGCCTTACCTTGCCTTGACTTGCTATACCCTTTTTCCTTGCCTTGCTTTGTCATGCTTTGCCCTTTTGACTTGCCTTGCTTTGCCCTTTTGCCTTGCCTTGCTTTGCCCTTTTGCCTTGCTTTGCCTTGTTATGCTTTGTCCTTTTGCCTTGCCTTGCTTTGCCATTTTGCCTTTCCTTGAATTGCCCTTTTGCCTTACCTTGTCTTGTCATGCTTTGCCCTTTTGCCTTACCTTGCCTTGACTTGCTATATCCTTTTTCCTTGCCTTGCCTTGTCATGCTTTGCCATTTTGACTTGCTTTGCTTTGTCCTTTTGCCTTGCCTTGCTTTGCCATTTTGCCTTTCCTTGAATTGCCCTTTTGCCTTACCTTGCCTTGACTTGCTATACCCTTTTTCCTTGCCTTGCCTTGTCATGCTTTGCCCTTTTGACTTTCCTTGCTTTGCCCTTTTGCCTTGTCTTGCTTTGCCCTTTTGCCTTGCTTTGCCTTGTTATGCTTTCCCTTTTGCCTTGTCTTGCTTTGCCATTTTGCTTTTCCTTGCATTGCCCTTTTGCCTTACCTTGCCTTGACATGCTTTACCCTTTTGCCTTGCCTTGCCTTTTCATGCTTTGCCCTTTTGCATTGCCTTGCCTTGTCATGCTTTGCCCTTTTGACTTGCTTTGCTTTGCCCTTTTGCCTTGCCTTTCCTTGTTTTGCCGTTTTCAATTTCCTTGCATTGCCTTACTTTCATCTTTGCCTTGCCTTGACGTGTCTTCCTTATCCTTTCGCCTTGCCTTGCTTTGCTTTCCCCTTTTGCCTTGCCTTACCTTGCCTTGCTTTGCCTCTTTGCCTTGTCTTGCCTTGCCTTCCTTTCTCCTTTTGCCCTGATTTGCCTTGCCTTTCTTTTGACCTTTTGCCTTGCCTTGCCTTGCCATGCTTTGCTCTTTTTCCTTGCCTTGCTTTGCCCTTTTGTCTTGCCTTGCCTTGCCTTGCTTTGACATTTTCCCTTGCCTTGCTTTTCCCTTTTGCCTTGCCTTTCCTTGCTTTGGCCTTTTTTCCTGGCCTAGCCATGATTTATCCTTTTGACTTACCTTGCCTTGCCTTTCTTTGCCCTTTTGCCTGGCCTTGCATTGAGTTGCCCTTTTTCCTTGCCTTGCCATGCTTTGCCCTTTTGCCTTGCCTTGCTTTGCCATTTTGTCTTTCCTTGAATTGCCCTTTTGCCTTACATTGCCTTGACTTGCTATACCCTTCTTTCTTGCCTTGCCTTTTCATGCTTTGCCCTTTTGCCTTGCCATGCTTTGCCATTTTGCCTTTCCTTGAATTGCCCTTTTGCCTTACCTTGCCTTGACTTGCTATACCCTTTTTCCTTGCCTTGCCTTGTCATGCTTTGCCCTTTTGACTTGCCTTGGTTTGCCCTTTTGCCTTGCTTTGCCTTGTTATGCTTTGCCCTTTTGCCTTGTCTTGCTTTGCCATTTTGCCTTTCCTTGCATTGCCCTTTTGCCTTACCTTGCCTTGACATGCTTTACCCTTTTGCCTTGCCTTGCCTTTTCATGCTTTGCCCTTTTGCATTGCCTTGCCTTGTCATGCTTTGCCCTTTTGACTTGCTTTGCTTTGTCCTTTTGCCTTGCCTTGCTTTGCCATTTTGCCTTTCCTTGAATTGCCCTTTTGCCTTACCTTGCCTTGACTTGCTATACCCTTTTTCCTTGCCTTGCCTTGTCATGCTTTGCCCTTTTGACTTTCCTTGCTTTGCCCTTTTGCCTTGTCTTGCTTTGCCCTTTTGCCTTGCTTTGCCTTGTTATGCTTTCCCTTTTGCCTTGTCTTGCTTTGCCATTTTGCTTTTCCTTGCATTGCCCTTTTGCCTTACCTTGCCTTGACATGCTTTACCCTTTTGCCTTGCCTTGCCTTTTCATGCTTTGCCCTTTTGCATTGCCTTGCCTTGTCATGCTTTGCCCTTTTGACTTGCTTTGCTTTGCCCTTTTGCCTTGCCTTGCTTTGCCATTTTGCCTTTCCTTGAATTGCCCTTTTGCCTTACCTTGCCTTGACTTGCTATACCCTTTTTCCTTGCCTTGCCTTGTCATGCTTTGCCCTTTTGACTTTCCTTGCTTTGCCCTTTTGCCTTGTCTTGCTTTGCCCTTTTGCCTTGCTTTGCCTTGTTATGCTTTCCCTTTTGCCTTGTCTTGCTTTGCCATTTTGCTTTTCCTTGCATTGCCCTTTTGCCTTACCTTGCCTTGACATGCTTTACCCTTTTGCCTTGCCTTGCCTTGTCATGCTTTGCCCTTTTGACTTGCTTTGCTTTGCCCTTTTGCCTTGCCTTTCCTTGTTTTGCCGTTTTCAATTTCCTTGCATTGCCTTACTTTCATCTTTGCCTTGCCTTGACGTGTCTTCCTTATCCTTTCGCCTTGCCTTGCTTTGCTTTCCCCTTTTGCCTTGCCTTACCTTGCCTTGCTTTGCCTCTTTGCCTTGTCTTGCCTTGCCTTCCTTTCTCCTTTTGCCCTGATTTGCCTTGCCTTTCTTTTGACCTTTTGCCTTGCCTTACCTTGCCATGCTTTGCTCTTTTTCCTTGCCTTGCTTTGCCCTTTTGTCTTGCCTTGCCTTGCTCTGCTTTGCCATTTTCCCTTGCCTTGCTTTTCCCTTTTGCCTTGCCTTTCCTTGCTTTGGCCTTTTTCCTGGCCTTGCCATGGTTTGTCCTTTTGACTTACCTTGCCTTGCCTTTCTTTGCCCTTTTGCCTGGCCTTGCATTGAGTTGCCCTTTTTCCTTGCCTTGCCATGCTTTGCCCTTTTGCCTTGCCTTGCTTTGCCATTTTGTCTTTCCTTGAATTGCCCTTTTGCCTTACCTTACCTTGACTTGCTATACCCTTTTTCCTTGCCTTGCCTTTTCATGCTTTGCCCTTTTGCCTTGCCTTGCTTTGCCATTTTGCCTTTCCTTGAATTGCCCTTTTGCCTTACCTTGCCTTGACTTGCTATACCCTTTTTCCTTGCCTTGCCTTGTCATGCTTTGCCCTTTTGCCTTGCCTTGCTTTGCCATTTTGTCTTTCCTTGAATTGCCCTTTTGCCTTACCTTGCCTTGACTTGCTATACCCTTTTTCCTTGCCTTGCCTTTTCATGCTTTGCCCTTTTGCCTTGCCTTGCTTTGCCATTTTGCCTTTCCTTGAATTGCCCTTTGCCTTACCTTGCCTTGACTTGCTATACCCTTTTTCCTTGCCTTGCCTTGTCATGCTTTGCCCTTTTGACTTGCCTTGCTTTGCCCTTTTGCCTTGCTTTGCCTTGTTATGCTTTGCCCTTTTGCCTTGTCTTGATTTGCCCTTTTGCCTTACCTTGCCTTGTCATGCTTTGCCCTTTTGCCTTGCCTTGCCTTGTCATGCTTTGCCCTTTTGACTTGCTTTGCTTTGCCCTTTTGCATGCCTTTCCTTGTTTTGCCGTTTTGAATTGCCTTGCATTGCCTTGCTTTCATCTTTGCCTTGCCTTGAGTGTCTTCCTTATCCTTTTGCCTTGCCTTGCTTTGCTTTCTCCTTTTCCCTTGCCTTTCCTTGCCTTGCTTTACCCTTTTGCCTTCCCTTGCCTTTGCCTTTCCATGCCTTGCTTTGCCCCTTTGCCTTTCCTTGCCTTGCTATGCCCTTTTGCCTTGCCTTGCTTTGTCTCTTTGCCTTGTCTTGCCTTGCCTTCCTTTCTCCTTTTGCCCTGATTTGCCTTGCCTTTCTTTTGACCTTTTGCCTTGCCTTGCCATGCTTTGCTCTTTTTCCTTGCCTTGCTTTGCCCTTTTGTCTTTCCTTGCCTTGCCTTCCTTTGCCATTTTCCCTTGCCTTGCTTTCCCCTTTTGCCTTGCCTTTCCTTGCTTTGGCCTTTTTCCTGGCCTTGCCATGGTTTGTCCTTTTGACTTACCTTGCCTTGCCTTTCTTTGCACTTTTGCTTGGCCTTGCTTTGCCCTTTTGCCTTGCCTTGCTTTGCCATTTTGCCTTTCCTTGAATTGCCCTTTTGCCTTACCTTGCCTTGACTTGCTATACCCTTTTTCCTTGCCTTGCCTTGTCATTCTTTGCCTTTTTGACTTGCCTTGCTTTGCCCTTTTGCCTTGCCTTGCTTTGCCCTTTTGCCTTGCTTTGCCTTGTTATGCTTTGCCCTTTTGCCTTGCCTTGCTTTGCCATTTTGCCTTTCCTTGAATTGCCCTTTTGCCTTACCTTGCCTTGACTTGCTATACCCTTTTTCCTTGCCTTGCCTTGTCATACTTTGCCATTTTGACTTGCTTTGCTTTGCCCTTTTGCCTTGCCTTGCTTTGCCATTTTGCATTTCCTTGAATTGCCCTTTTGCCTTACCTTGCCTTGACTTGCTATACCCTTTTTCCTTGCCTTGCCTTGTCATGCTTTGTCCTTTTGACTTGCTTTGCTTTGTCCTTTTGCCTTGCCTTGCTTTGCCATTTTGCCTTTCCTTGAATTGCCCTTTTGCCTTACCTTGCCTTGACTTGCTATACCCTTTTTCCTTGCCTTGCCTTGTCATGCTTTGCCCTTTTGACTTTCCTTGCTTTGCCCTTTTGCCTTGTCTTGCTTTGCCCTTTTGCCTTGCTTTGCCTTGTTATGCTTTCCCTTTTGCCTTGTCTTGCTTTGCCATTTTGCTTTTCCTTGCATTGCCCTTTTGCCTTACCTTGCCTTGACATGCTTTACCCTTTTGCCTTGCCTTGCCTTTTCATGCTTTGTCCTTTTGCATTGCCTTGCCTTGTCAAGTTTTGCCCTTTTGACTTGCTTTGCTTTGCCCTTTTGCCTTTCTTTGCACTTTTGCCCGGTCTTGCATTGAGTTGCCCTTTTTCCTTGCCTTGCCATGCTTTGCCCTTTTGCCTTGCCTTGCTTTGCCCTTTTGCCTTGCTTTGCCTTGTTATGCTTTGCCCTTTTGCCTTGCCTTGCTTTGCCATTTTGCCTTTCCTTGAATTGCCCTTTTGCCCTACCTTGCCATAGCCTTTTTCCTTGCCTTGCCTTGTCATACTTTGCCATTTTGACTTGCTTTGCTTTGCCCTTTTGACTTGCCTTGCTTTGCCATTTTGCCTTTCCTTGAATTGCCCTTTTGCCTTACCTTGCCTTGACTTGCTATACCCTTTTTCCTTGCCTTGCCTTGTCATGCTTTGCCCTTTTGACTTGCCTTGCTTTGCCCTTTTGCCTTGCTTTGCCTTGTTATGCTTTGCCCTTTTGCCTTGTCTTGCTTTGCCATTTTGCCTTTCCTTGCATTGCCCTTTTGCCTTACCTTGCCTTGTCATGCTTTGCCCTTTTGCCTTGCCTTTCCTTGTCATGCTTTGCCCTTTTGACTTGCTTTGCTTTGCCCTTTTGCCTTGCCTTTCCTTGTTTTGCCGTTTTGAATTGCCTTGCATTGCCTTGCTTTCATCTTTGCCTTGCCTTGACGTGTCTTCCTTATCCTTTTGCCTTGCCTTTCTTAGCTTTCTCCTTTTGCCTTGCCTTTCCTTGCCTTGCTTTACCCTTTTGCCTTCTCTTACCTTGCCTTTCCATGCCTTGCTTTGCCCCTTTGCCTTACCTTGCCTTGCTTTGCCCTTTTGCCTTGCCTTGCTTTGTCTCTTTGCCTTGTCTTGCCTTGCCTTCCTTTCTCCTTTTGCCCTGATTTGCCTTGCCTTTCCTTTGACCTTTTGCCTTCCCTTGCCATGCCATGCTTTGCTCTTTTTCCTTGCCTTGCTTTGCCCTTTTGCCTGCCTTGCTTTGCCTCTTTGCCTTGTCTTTCCTTGCCTTCCTTTCTCCTTTTGCCCTGATTTGCCTTGCCTTTCTTTTGACCTTTTGCCTTGCCTTGCCATGCTTTGCTCTTTTTCCTTGCCTTGCTTTGCCCTTTTGTCTTTCCTTGCCTTGCCTTGCTTTGCCATTTTCCCTTGCCTTGCTTTCCCCTTTTGCCTTGCCTTTCCTTGCTTTGGCCTTTTTCCTGGCCTTGCCATGGTTTGTCCTTTTGACTTACCTTGCCTTGCCTTTCTTTGCACTTTTGCCTGGCCTTGCTTTGCCCTTTTGCCTTGCCTTGCTTTGCCATTTTGCCTTTCCTTGAATTGCCCTTTTGCCTTACCTTGCCTTGACTTGCTATACCCTTTTTCCTTGCCTTGCTTTGTCATGCTTTGCCCTTTTGACTTGCCTTGCTTTGCCCTTTTGCCTTGCCTTGCTTTGCCCTTTTGCCTTGCTTTGCCTTGTTATGCTTTGTCCTTTTGCCTTGCCTTGCTTTGCCATTTTGCCTTTCCTTGAATTGCCCTTTTGCCTTACCTTGTCTTGTCATGCTTTGCCCTTTTGCCTTACCTTGCCTTGACTTGCTATATCCTTTTTCCTTGCCTTGCCTTGTCATGCTTTGCCATTTTGACTTGCTTTGCTTTGTCCTTTTGCCTTGCCTTGCTTTGCCATTTTGCCTTTCCTTGAATTGCCCTTTTGCCTTACCTTGCCTTGACTTGCTATACCCTTTTTCCTTGCCTTGCCTTGTCATGCTTTGCCCTTTTGACTTTCCTTGCTTTGCCCTTTTGCCTTGTCTTGCTTTGCCCTTTTGCCTTGCTTTGCCTTGTTATGCTTTCCCTTTTGCCTTGTCTTGCTTTGCCATTTTGCTTTTCCTTGCATTGCCCTTTTGCCTTACCTTGCCTTGACATGCTTTACCCTTTTGCCTTGCCTTGCCTTTTCATGCTTTGCCCTTTTGCATTGCCTTGCCTTGTCATGCTTTGCCCTTTTGACTTGCTTTGCTTTGCCCTTTTGCCTTGCCTTTCCTTGTTTTGCCGTTTTCAATTTCCTTGCATTGCCTTACTTTCATCTTTGCCTTGCCTTGACGTGTCTTCCTTATCCTTTCGCCTTGCCTTGCTTTGCTTTCCCCTTTTGCCTTGCCTTACCTTGCCTTGCTTTGCCTCTTTGCCTTGTCTTGCCTTGCCTTCCTTTCTCCTTTTGCCCTGATTTGCCTTGCCTTTCTTTTGACCTTTTGCCTTGCCTTGCCTTGCCATGCTTTGCTCTTTTTCCTTGCCTTGCTTTGCCCTTTTGTCTTGCCTTGCCTTGCCTTGCTTTGACATTTTCCCTTGCCTTGCTTTTCCCTTTTGCCTTGCCTTTCCTTGCTTTGGCCTTTTTTCCTGGCCTAGCCATGATTTATCCTTTTGACTTACCTTGCCTTGCCTTTCTTTGCCCTTTTGCCTGGCCTTGCATTGAGTTGCCCTTTTTCCTTGCCTTGCCATGCTTTGCCCTTTTGCCTTGCCTTGCTTTGCCATTTTGTCTTTCCTTGAATTGCCCTTTTGCCTTACATTGCCTTGACTTGCTATACCCTTCTTTCTTGCCTTGCCTTTTCATGCTTTGCCCTTTTGCCTTGCCATGCTTTGCCATTTTGCCTTTCCTTGAATTGCCCTTTTGCCTTACCTTGCCTTGACTTGCTATACCCTTTTTCCTTGCCTTGCCTTGTCATGCTTTGCCCTTTTGACTTGCCTTGGTTTGCCCTTTTGCCTTGCTTTGCCTTGTTATGCTTTGCCCTTTTGCCTTGTCTTGCTTTGCCATTTTGCCTTTCCTTGCATTGCCCTTTTGCCTTACCTTGCCTTGTCATGCTTTGCCCTTTTGACTTGCTTTGCTTTGCCCTTTTGCCTTGCCTTTCCTTGTTTTGCCGTTTTGAATTGCCTTGCATTGCCTTACGTTCATCTTTGCCTTGCCTTGACGTGTCTTCCTTATCATTTTGCCTTGCCTTGCTTTGCTTTCCCCTTTTGCCTTGCCTTTCCTTGCCTTGCTTTACTCTTTTGCCTTCCCTTGCCTTGCCTTTCCATGCCTTGCTTTGACCCTTTGCCTTGCCTTGCTTTGACTCTTTGCCTTGACTTGCCTTGCCTTCCTTTCTCCTTTTGCCCTGATTTGCCTTGCCTTTCTTTTGACCTTTTGACTTGTCTTGCCTTGCCATGCTTTGCTCTTTTTCCTTGCCTTGCTTTGCCCTTTTGTCTTGCCTTGCCTTGCCTTGCTTTGCCATTTTCCCTTGCCTTGCTTTCCCCTTTTGCCTTGCCTTTCCTTGCTTTGGCCTTTTTCCTGGCCTTGCCATGGTTTGTCCTTTTGACTTACCTTGCCTTGCCTTTCTTTGCACTTTTGCCCGGCCTTGCATTGAGTTGCCCTTTTTCCTTGCCTTGCCATGCTTTGCCCTTTTGCCTTGCCTTGCTTTGCCCTTTTGCCTTGCTTTGCCTTGTTATGCTTTGCCCTTTTGCCTTGCCTTGCTTTGCCATTTTGCCTTTCCTTGAATTGCCCTTTTGCCTTACCTTGCCTTGACTTGCTATAGCCTTTTTCCTTGCCTTGCCTTGTCATACTTTGCCATTTTGACTTGCTTTGCTTTGCCCTTTTGCCTTGCCTTGCTTTGTCTCTTTGCCTTGTCTTGCCTTGCCTTCCTTTCTCCTTTTGCCCTTTTGCCTTGCCTTTCTTTTGACCTTTTGCCTTGCCTTGCTTTGTCTCTTTGCCTTCTCTTGCCTTGCCTTCCTTTCTCCTTTTGCCCTGATTTGCCTTGCCTTTCTTTTGACCTTTTGCCTTGCCTTGCCATGCTTTGCTCTTTTTCCTTGCCTTGCTTTGCCCTTTTTTCTTTCCTTGCCTTGCTTTGCTTTGCCATTTTCCCTTGCCTTGCTTTCCCCTTTTGCCTTGCCTTTCCTTGCTTTGGCCTTTTTCCTGGCCTTGCCATGGTTTGTCCTTTTGACTAACCTTGCCTTGTCATGCTTTGCCCTTTTGACTTGCTTTGCTTTGCCCTTTTGCCTAGCCTTGCTTTGCCATTTTGCCTTTCCTTGAATTGCCCTTTTGCCTTACCTTGCCTTGACTTGCTATACCCTTTTTCCTTGCCTTGCCTTTTCATGCTTTGCCCTTTTGCCTTGCCTTGCTTTGCCATTTTGCCTTTCCTTGAATTGCCCTTTTGCCTTACCTTGCCTTGACTTGCTATACCCTTTTTCCTTGCCTTGCCTTGTCATGCTTTGCCCTTTTGACTTGCCTTGCTTTGCCCTTTTGCCTTGCTTTGCCTTGTTATGCTTTGCCCTTTTGCCTTGTCTTGCTTTGCCCTTTTGCCTTACCTTGCCTTGTCATGCTTTGCCCTTTTG
This sequence comes from Columba livia, assembly GCF_036013475.1. NCBI lineage: Eukaryota > Metazoa > Chordata > Aves > Columbiformes > Columbidae > Columba > Columba livia. The sequence continues at coordinate 269,061 of NW_027043103.1, forward strand.
CCTTGCCTTGCCTTGTCATGCTTTGCCCTTTTGACTTGCTTTGCTTTGCCCTTTTGCCTTGCCTTTCCTTGTTTTGCCGTTTTCAATTTCCTTGCATTGCCTTACTTTCATCTTTGCCTTGCCTTGACGTGTCTTCCTTATCCTTTCGCCTTGCCTTGCTTTGCTTTCCCCTTTTGCCTTGCCTTACCTTGCCTTGCTTTGCCTCTTTGCCTTGTCTTGCCTTGCCTTCCTTTCTCCTTTTGCCCTGATTTGCCTTGCCTTTCTTTTGACCTTTTGCCTTGCCTTGCCTTTCCATGCTTTGCTCTTTTTCCTTGCCTTGCTTTGCCCTTTTGTCTTGCCTTGCCTTGCCTTGCTTTGCCATTTTCCCTTGCCTTGCTTTTCCCTTTTGCCTTGCCTATCCTTGCTTTGGCCTTTTTCCTGGCCTTGCCATGGTTTGTCCTTTTGACTTACCTTGCCTTGCCTTTCTTTGCCCTTTTGCCTGGCCTTGCATTGAGTTGCCCTTTTTCCTTGCCTTGCCATGCTTTGCCCTTTTGCCTTGACTTGCTTTGCCATTTTGTCTTTCCTTGAATTGCCCTTTTGGCTTACCTTGCCTTGACTTGCTATACCCTTTTTCCTTGCCTTGCCTTTTCATGCTTTGCCCTTTTGCCTTGCCTTGCTTTGCCATTTTGCCTTTCCTTGAATTGCCCTTTTGCCTTACCTTGCCTTGACTTGCTATACCCTTTTTCCTTGCCTTGCCTTGTCATGCTTTGCCCTTTTGACTTGCCTTGCTTTGCCCTTTTGCCTTGCTTTGCCTTGTTATGCTTTGCCCTTTTGCCTTGTCTTGCTTTGCCATTTAGCCTTTCCTTGCATTGCCCTTTTGCCTTTCCTTACCTTGTCATGCTTTGCCCTTTTGACTTGCTTTGCTTTGCCCTTTTGCCTTGCCTTTCCTTGTTTTGCCGTTTTGAATTGCCTTGCATTGCCTTACTTTCATCTTTGCCTTGCCTTGACGTGTCTTCCTTATCATTTTGCCTTGCCTTGCTTTGCTTTCCCCTTTTGCCTTGCCTTTCCTTGCCTTGCTTTACCCTTTTGCCTTCCTTTGCCTTGCCTTTCCATGCCTTCCTTTGACCCTTTGCCTTGCCTTGCTTTGACTCTTTGCCTTGACTTGCCTTGCCTTCCTTTCTCCTTTTGCCCTGATTTGCCTTGCCTTTCTTTTGACCTTTTGCCTTGCCTTGCCATGCTTTGCTCTTTTTCCTTGCCTTGCTTTGCCCTTTTGTCTTTCCTTGCCTTGCCTTGCTTTGCCATTTTCCCTTGCCTTGCTTTCCCCTTTTGCCTTGCCTTTCCTTGCTTTGGCCTTTTTCCTGGCCTTGCCATGGTTTGTCCTTTTGACTTACCTTGCCTTGCCTTTCTTTGCACTTTTGCCTGGCCTTGCTTTGCCCTTTTGCCTTGCCTTGCTTTGCCATTTTGCCTTTCCTTGAATTGCCCTTTTGCCTTACCTTGCCTCTACTAGCTATACCCTTTTTCCTTGCCTTGCCTTGTCATGCTTTGCCCTTTTGACTTGCCTTGCTTTGCCCTTTTCCCTTGCCTTGCTTTGCCCTTTTGCCTTGCTTTGCCTTGTTATGCTTTGTCCTTTTGCCTTGCCTTGCTTTGCCATTTTGCCTTTCCTTGAATTGCCCTTTTGCCTTACCTTGCCTTGACTTGCTATACCCTTTTTCCTTGCCTTGCCTTGTCATGCTTTGCCCTTTTGACTTTCCTTGCTTTGCCCTTTTGCCTTGTCTTGCTTTGCCCTTTTGCCTTGCTTTGCCTTGTTATGCTTTCCCTTTTGCCTTGTCTTGCTTTGCCATTTTGCTTTTCCTTGCATTGCCCTTTTGCCTTACCTTGCCTTGACATGCTTTACCCTTTTGCCTTGCCTTGCCTTTTCATGCTTTGCCCTTTTGCATTGCCTTGCCTTGTCATGCTTTGCCCTTTTGACTTGCTTTGCTTTGTCCTTTTGCCTTGCCTTGCTTTGCCATTTTGCCTTTCCTTGAATTGGCCTTTTGCCTTACCTTGCCTTGACTTGCTATACCCTTTTTCCTTGCCTTGCCTTGTCATGCTTTGCCCTTTTGACTTTCCTTGCTTTGCCCTTTTGCCTTGTCTTGCTTTGCCCTTTTGCCTTGCTTTGCCTTGTTATGCTTTCCCTTTTGCCTTCTCTTGCTTTGCCATTTTGCTTTTCCTTGCATTGCCCTTTTGCCTTACCTTGCCTTGACATGCTTTACCCTTTTGCCTTGCCTTGCCTTGTCATGCTTTTCCCTTTTGACTTGCTTTGCTTTGCCCTTTTGCCTTGCCTTTCCTTGTTTTGCCGTTTTCAATTTCCTTGCATTGCCTTACTTTCATCTTTGCCTTGCCTTGACGTGTCTTCCTTATCCTTTCGCCTTGCCTTGCTTTGCTTTCCCCTTTTGCCTTGCCTTACCTTGCCTTGCTTTGCCTCTTTGCCTTGTCTTGCCTTGCCTTCCTTTCTCCTTTTGCCCTGATTTGCCTTGCCTTTCTTTTGACCTTTTGCCTTGCCTTGCCATGCTTTGCTCTTTTTCCTTGCCTTGCTTTGCCCTTTTGTCTTGCCTTGCCTTGCCTTGCTTTGCCATTTTCCCTTGCCTTGCTTTTCCCTTTTGCCTTGCCTTTCCTTGCTTTGGCCTTTTTCCTGGCCTTGCCATGGTTTGTCCTTTTGACTTACCTTGCCTTGCCTTTCTTTGCCCTTTTGCCTGGCCTTGCATTGAGTTGCCCTTTTTCCTTGCCTTGCCATGCTTTGCCCTTTTGCCTTGCCTTGCTTTGCCATTTTGTCTTTCCTTGAATTGCCCTTTTGCCTTACCTTGCCTTGACTTGCTATACCCTTTTTCCTTGCCTTGCGTTGTCATGCTTTGCCCTTTTGCCTTGCCTTGCTTTGCCATTTTGCCTTTCCTTGAATTGCCCTTTTGCCTTACCTTGCCTTGACTTGCTATACCCTTTTTCCTTGCCTTGCCTTGTCATGCTTTGCCCTTTTGCCTTGCCTTGCTTTGCCATTTTGTCTTTCCTTGAATTGCCCTTTTGCCTTACCTTGCCTTGACTTGCTATACCCTTTTTCCTTGCCTTGCCTTTTCATGCTTTGCCCTTTTGCCTTGCCTTGCTTTGCCATTTTGCCTTTCCTTGAATTGCCCTTTTGCCTTACCTTGCCTTGACTTGCTATACCCTTTTTCCTTGCCTTGCCTTGTCATGCTTTGCCCTTTTGACTTGCCTTGCTTTGCCCTTTTGCCTTGCTTTGCCTTGTTATGCTTTGCCCTTTTGCCTTGTCTTGATTTGCCCTTTTGCCTTACCTTGCCTTGTCATGCTTTGCCCTTTTGCCTTGCCTTGCCTTGTCATGCTTTGCCCTTTTGACTTGCTTTGCTTTGCCCTTTTGCCTTGCCTTTCCTTGTTTTGCCGTTTTGAATTGCCTTGCATTGCCTTGCTTTCATCTTTGCCTTGCCTTGACGTGTCTTCCTTATCCTTTTGCCTTGCCTTGCTTTGCTTTCTCCTTTTCCCTTGCCTTTCCTTGCCTTGCTTTACCCTTTTGCCTTCCCTTGCCTTTGCCTTTCCATGCCTTGCTTTGCCCCTTTGCCTTACCTTGCCTTGCTATGCCCTTTTGCCTTGCCTTGCTTTGTCTCTTTGCCTTGTCTTGCCTTGCCTTTCTTTCTCCTTTTGCCCTGATTTGCCTTGCCTTTCTTTTGACCTTTTGCCTTGCCTTGCCATGCTTTGCTCTTTTTCCTTGCCTTGCTTTGCCCTTTTGTCTTTCCTTGCCTTGCCTTGCTTTGCCATTTTCCCTTGCCTTGCTTTCCCCTTTTGCCTTGCCTTTCCTTGCTTTGGCCTTTTTCCTGGCCTTGCCATGGTTTGTCCTTTTGACTTACCTTGCCTTGCCTTTCTTTGCACTTTTGCTTGGCCTTGCTTTGCCCTTTTGCCTTGCCTTGCTTTGCCATTTTGCCTTTCCTTGAATTGCCCTTTTGCCTTACCTTGCCTTGACTTGCTATACCCTTTTTCCTTGCCTTGCCTTGTCATGCTTTGCCTTTTTGACTTGCCTTGCTTTGCCCTTTTGCCTTGCTTTGCTTTGCCCTTTTGCCTTGCCTTGCTTTGCCATTTTGTCTTTCCTTGAATTGCCCTTTTGCCTTACCTTGCCTTGACTTGCTATACCCTTTTTCCTTGCCTTGCCTTTTCATGCTTTGCCCTTTTGCCTTGCCTTGCTTTGCCATTTTGCCTTTCCTTGAATTGCCCTTTTGCCTTACCTTGCCTTGACTTGCTATACCCTTTTTCCTTGCCTTGCCTTGTCATGCTTTGCCCTTTTGACTTGCTTTGCTTTGTCCTTTTGCCTTGCCTTGCTTTGCCATTTTGCCTTTCCTTGAATTGCCCTTTTGCCTTACCTTGCCTTGACTTGCTACACCCTTTTTCCTTGCCTTGCCTTGTCATGCTTTGCCCTTTTAACTTGCTTTGCTTTGTCCTTTTGCCTTGCCTTGCTTTGCCATTTTGCCTTTCCTTGAATTGCCCTTTTGCCTTACCTTGCCTTGACTTGCTATACCCTTTTTCCTTGCCTTGCCTTGTCATGCTTTGCCCTTTTGACTTGCTTTGCTTTGTCCTTTTGCCTTGCCTTGCTTTGCCATTTTGCCTTTCCTTGAATTGCCCTTTTGCCTTACCTTGCCTTGACTTGCTATACCCTTTTTCCTTGCCTTGCCTTGTCATGCTTTGCCCTTTTGACTTTCCTTGCTTTGCCCTTTTGCCTTGTCTTGCTTTGCCCTTTTGCCTTGCTTTGCCTTGTTATGCTTTCCCTTTTGCCTTGTCTTGCTTTGCCATTTTGCTTTTCCTTGCATTGCCCTTTTGCCTTACCTTGCCTTGACATGCTTTACCCTTTTGCCTTGCCTTGCCTTTTCATGCTTTGCCCTTTTGCATTGCCTTGCCTTGTCATGCTTTGCCCTTTTGACTTGCTTTGCTTTGTCCTTTTGCCTTGCCTTGCTTTGCCATTTTGCCTTTCCTTGAATTGCCCTTTTGCCTTACCTTGCCTTGACTTGCTATACCCTTTTTCCTTGCCTTGCCTTGTCATGCTTTGCCCTTTTGACTTTCATTGCTTTGCCCTTTTGCCTTGTCTTGCTTTGCCCTTTTGCCTTGCTTTGCCTTGTTATGCTTTCCCTTTTGCCTTCTCTTGCTTTGCCATTTTGCTTTTCCTTGCATTGCCCTTTTGCCTTACCTTGCCTTGACATGCTTTACCCTTTTGCCTTGCCTTGCCTTGTCATGCTTTTCCCTTTTGACTTGCTTTGCTTTGCCCTTTTGCCTTGCCTTTCCTTGTTTTGCCGTTTTCAATTTCCTTGCATTGCCTTACTTTCATCTTTGCCTTGCCTTGACGTGTCTTCCTTATCCTTTCGCCTTGCCTTGCATTGCTTTCCGCTTTTGCCTTGCCTTACCTTGCCTTGCTTTGCCTCTTTGCCTTGTCTTGCCTTGCCTTCCTTTCTCCTTTTGCCCTGATTTGCCTTGCCTTTCTTTTGACCTTTTGCCTTGCCTTGCCATGCTTTGCTCTTTTTCCTTGCCTTGCTTTGCCCTTTTGTCTTGCCTTGCCTTGCCTTGCTTTGCCATTTTCCCTTGCCTTGCTTTTCCCTTTTGCCTTGCCTTTCCTTGCTTTGGCCTTTTTCCTGGCCTTGCCATGGTTTGTCCTTTTGACTTACCTTGCCTTGCCTTTCTTTGCCCTTTTGCCTGGCCTTGCATTGAGTTGCCCTTTTTCCTTGCCTTGCCATGCTTTGCCCTTTTGCCTTGCCTTGCTTTGCCATTTTGTCTTTCCTTGAATTGCCCTTTTGCCTTACCTTGCCTTGACTTGCTATACCCTTTTTCCTTGCCTTGCCTTGTCATGCTTTGCCCTTTTGCCTTGCCTTGCTTTGCCATTTTGCCTTTCCTTGAATTGCCCTTTTGCCTTACCTTGCCTTGACTTGCTATACCCTTTTTCCTTGCCTTGCCTTGTCATGCTTTGCCCTTTTGCCTTGCCTTGCTTTGCCATTTTGTCTTTCCTTGAATTGCCCTTTTGCCTTACCTTGCCTTGACTTGCTATACCCTTTTTCCTTGCCTTGCCTTTTCATGCTTTGCCCTTTTGCCTTGCCTTGCTTTGCCATTTTGCCTTTCCTTGAATTGCCCTTTTGCCTTACCTTGCCTTGACTTGCTATACCCTTTTTCCTTGCCTTGCCTTGTCATGCTTTGCCCTTTTGACTTGCCTTGCTTTGCCCTTTTGCCTTGCTTTGCCTTGTTATGCTTTGCCCTTTTGCCTTGTCTTGATTTGCCCTTTTGCCTTACCTTGCCTTGTCATGCTTTGCCCTTTTGCCTTGCCTTGCCTTGTCATGCTTTGCCCTTTTGACTTGCTTTGCTTTGCCCTTTTGCCTTGCCTTTCCTTGTTTTGCCGTTTTGAATTGCCTTGCATTGCCTTGCTTTCATCTTTGCCTTGCCTTGACGTGTCTTCCTTATCCATTTGCCTTGCCTTGCTTTGCTTTCTCCTTTTCCCTTGCCTTTCCTTGCCTTGCTTTACCCTTTTGCCTTCCCTTGCCTTTGCCTTTCCATGCCTTGCTTTGCCCCTTTGCCTTACCTTGCCTTGCTATGCCCTTTTGCCTTGCCTTGCTTTGTCTCTTTGCCTTGTCTTGCCTTGCCTTTCTTTCTCCTTTTGCCCTGATTTGCCTTGCCTTTCTTTTGACCTTTTGCCTTGCCTTGCCATGCTTTGCTCTTTTTCCTTGCCTTGCTTTGCCCTTTTGTCTTTCCTTGCCTTGCCTTGCTTTGCCATTTTCCCTTGCCTTGCTTTCCCCTTTTGCCTTGCCTTTCCTTGCTTTGGCCTTTTTCCTGGCCTTGCCATGGTTTGTCCTTTTGACTTACCTTGCCTTGCCTTTCTTTGCACTTTTGCTTGGCCTTGCTTTGCCCTTTTGCCTTGCCTTGCTTTGCCATTTTGCCTTTCCTTGAATTGCCCTTTTGCCTTACCTTGCCTTGACTTGCTATACCCTTTTTCCTTGCCTTGCCTTGTCATGCTTTGCCTTTTTGACTTGCCTTGCTTTGCCCTTTTGCCTTGCCTTGCTTTGCCCTTTTGCCTTGCCTTGCTTTGCCATTTTGTCTTTCCTTGAATTGCCCTTTTGCCTTACCTTGCCTTGACTTGCTATACCCTTTTTCCTTGCCTTGCCTTTTCATGCTTTGCCCTTTTGCCTTGCCTTGCTTTGCCATTTTGCCTTTCCTTGAATTGCCCTTTTGCCTTACCTTGCCTTGACTTGCTATACCCTTTTTCCTTGCCTTGCCTTGTCATGCTTTGCCCTTTTGACTTGCTTTGCTTTGTCCTTTTGCCTTGCCTTGCTTTGCCATTTTGCCTTTCCTTGAATTGCCCTTTTGCCTTACCTTGCCTTGACTTGCTACACCCTTTTTCCTTGCCTTGCCTTGTCATGCTTTGCCCTTTTAACTTGCTTTGCTTTGTCCTTTTGCCTTGCCTTGCTTTGCCATTTTGCCTTTCCTTGAATTGCCCTTTTGCCTTACCTTGCCTTGACTTGCTATACCCTTTTTCCTTGCCTTGCCTTGTCATGCTTTGCCCTTTTGACTTGCTTTGCTTTGTCCTTTTGCCTTGCCTTGCTTTGCCATTTTGCCTTTCCTTGAATTGCCCTTTTGCCTTACCTTGCCTTGACTTGCTATACCCTTTTTCCTTGCCTTGCCTTGTCATGCTTTGCCCTTTTGACTTTCCTTGCTTTGCCCTTTTGCCTTGTCTTGCTTTGCCCTTTTGCCTTGCTTTGCCTTGTTATGCTTTCCCTTTTGCCTTGTCTTGCTTTGCCATTTTGCTTTTCCTTGCATTGCCCTTTTGCCTTACCTTGCCTTGACATGCTTTACCCTTTTGCCTTGCCTTGCCTTTTCATGCTTTGCCCTTTTGCATTGCCTTGCCTTGTCATGCTTTGCCCTTTTGACTTGCTTTTCTTTGTCCTTTTGCCTTGCCTTGCTTTGCCATTTTGCCTTTCCTTGAATTGGCCTTTTGCCTTACCTTGCCTTGACTTGCTATACCCTTTTTCCTTGCCTTGCCTTGTCATGCTTTGCCCTTTTGACTTTCCTTGCTTTGCCCTTTTGCCTTGTCTTGCTTTGCCCTTTTGCCTTGCTTTGCCTTGTTATGCTTTCCCTTTTGCCTTCTCTTGCTTTGCCATTTTGCTTTTCCTTGCATTGCCCTTTTGCCTTACCTTGCCTTGACATGCTTTACCCTTTTGCCTTGCCTTGCCTTGTCATGCTTTTCCCTTTTGACTTGCTTTGCTTTGCCCTTTTGCCTTGCCTTTCCTTGTTTTGCCGTTTTCAATTTCCTTGCATTGCCTTACTTTCATCTTTGCCTTGCCTTGACGTGTCTTCCTTATCCTTTCGCCTTGCCTTGCATTGCTTTCCCCTTTTGCCTTGCCTTACCTTGCCTTGCTTTGCCTCTTTGCCTTGTCTTGCCTTGCCTTCCTTTCTCCTTTTGCCCTGATTTGCCTTGCCTTTCTTTTGACCTTTTGCCTTGCCTTGCCATGCTTTGCTCTTTTTCCTTGCCTTGCTTTGCCCTTTTGTCTTGCCTTGCCTTGCCTTGCTTTGCCATTTTCCCTTGCCTTGCTTTTCCCTTTTGCCTTGCCTTTCCTTGCTTTGGCCTTTTTCCTGGCCTTGCCATGGTTTGTCCTTTTGACTTACCTTGCCTTGCCTTTCTTTGCCCTTTTGCCTGGCCTTGCATTGAGTTGCCCTTTTTCCTTGCCTTGCCATGCTTTGCCCTTTTGCCTTGCCTTGCTTTGCCATTTTGTCTTTCCTTGAATTGCCCTTTTGCCTTACCTTGCCTTGACTTGCTATACCCTTTTTCCTTGCCTTGCCTTGTCATGCTTTGCCCTTTTGCCTTGCCTTGCTTTGCCATTTTGCCTTTCCTTGAATTGCCCTTTTGCCTTACCTTGCCTTGACTTGCTATACCCTTTTTCCTTGCCTTGCCTTGTCATGCTTTGCCCTTTTGCCTTGCCTTGCTTTGCCATTTTGTCTTTCCTTGAATTGCCCTTTTGCCTTACCTTGCCTTGACTTGCTATACCCTTTTTCCTTGCCTTGCCTTTTCATGCTTTGCCCTTTTGCCTTGCCTTGCTTTGCCATTTTGCCTTTCCTTGAATTGCCCTTTTGCCTTACCTTGCCTTGACTTGCTATACCCTTTTTCCTTGCCTTGCCTTGTCATGCTTTGCCCTTTTGACTTGCCTTGCTTTGCCCTTTTGCCTTGCTTTGCCTTGTTATGCTTTGCCCTTTTGCCTTGTCTTGCTTTGCCATTTAGCCTTTCCTTGCATTGCCCTTTTGCCTTTCCTTACCTTGTCATGCTTTGCCCTTTTGACTTGCTTTGCTTTGCCCTTTTGCCTTGCCTTTCCTTGTTTTGCCGTTTTGAATTGCCTTGCATTGCCTTACTTTCATCTTTGCCTTGCCTTGACGTGTCTTCCTTATCATTTTGCCTTGCCTTGCTTTGCTTTCCCCTTTTGCCTTGCCTTTCCTTGCCTTGCTTTACCCTTTTGCCTTCCTTTGCCTTGCCTTTCCATGCCTTCCTTTGACCCTTTGCCTTGCCTTGCTTTGACTCTTTGCCTTGACTTGCCTTGCCTTCCTTTCTCCTTTTGCCCTGATTTGCCTTGCCTTTCTTTTGACCTTTTGCCTTGCCTTGCCATGCTTTGCTCTTTTTCCTTGCCTTGCTTTGCCCTTTTGTCTTTCCTTGCCTTGCCTTGCTTTGCCATTTTCCCTTGCCTTGCTTTCCCCTTTTGCCTTGCCTTTCCTTGCTTTGGCCTTTTTCCTGGCCTTGCCATGGTTTGTCCTTTTGACTTACCTTGCCTTGCCTTTCTTTGCACTTTTGCCTGGCCTTGCTTTGCCCTTTTGCCTTGCCTTGCTTTGCCATTTTGCCTTTCCTTGAATTGCCCTTTTGCCTTACCTTGCCTCTACTAGCTATACCCTTTTTCCTTGCCTTGCCTTGTCATGCTTTGCCCTTTTGACTTGCCTTGCTTTGCCCTTTTCCCTTGCCTTGCTTTGCCCTTTTGCCTTGCTTTGCCTTGTTATGCTTTGTCCTTTTGCCTTGCCTTGCTTTGCCATTTTGCCTTTCCTTGAATTGCCCTTTTGCCTTACCTTGCCTTGACTTGCTATACCCTTTTTCCTTGCCTTGCCTTGTCATGCTTTGCCCTTTTGACTTTCCTTGCTTTGCCCTTTTGCCTTGTCTTGCTTTGCCCTTTTGCCTTGCTTTGCCTTGTTATGCTTTCCCTTTTGCCTTGTCTTGCTTTGCCATTTTGCTTTTCCTTGCATTGCCCTTTTGCCTTACCTTGCCTTGACATGCTTTACCCTTTTGCCTTGCCTTGCCTTTTCATGCTTTGCCCTTTTGCATTGCCTTGCCTTGTCATGCTTTGCCCTTTTGACTTGCTTTGCTTTGTCCTTTTGCCTTGCCTTGCTTTGCCATTTTGCCTTTCCTTGAATTGGCCTTTTGCCTTACCTTGCCTTGACTTGCTATACCCTTTTTCCTTGCCTTGCCTTGTCATGCTTTGCCCTTTTGACTTTCCTTGCTTTGCCCTTTTGCCTTGTCTTGCTTTGCCCTTTTGCCTTGCTTTGCCTTGTTATGCTTTCCCTTTTGCCTTCTCTTGCTTTGCCATTTTGCTTTTCCTTGCATTGCCCTTTTGCCTTACCTTGCCTTGACATGCTTTACCCTTTTGCCTTGCCTTGCCTTGTCATGCTTTTCCCTTTTGACTTGCTTTGCTTTGCCCTTTTGCCTTGCCTTTCCTTGTTTTGCCGTTTTCAATTTCCTTGCATTGCCTTACTTTCATCTTTGCCTTGCCTTGACGTGTCTTCCTTATCCTTTCGCCTTGCCTTGCATTGCTTTCCCCTTTTGCCTTGCCTTACCTTGCCTTGCTTTGCCTCTTTGCCTTGTCTTGCCTTGCCTTCCTTTCTCCTTTTGCCCTGATTTGCCTTGCCTTTCTTTTGACCTTTTGCCTTGCCTTGCCATGCTTTGCTCTTTTTCCTTGCCTTGCTTTGCCCTTTTGTCTTGCCTTGCCTTGCCTTGCTTTGCCATTTTCCCTTGCCTTGCTTTTCCCTTTTGCCTTGCCTTTCCTTGCTTTGGCCTTTTTCCTGGCCTTGCCATGGTTTGTCCTTTTGACTTACCTTGCCTTGCCTTTCTTTGCCCTTTTGCCTGGCCTTGCATTGAGTTGCCCTTTTTCCTTGCCTTGCCATGCTTTGCCCTTTTGCCTTGCCTTGCTTTGCCATTTTGTCTTTCCTTGAATTGCCCTTTTGCCTTACCTTGCCTTGACTTGCTATACCCTTTTTCCTTGCCTTGCGTTGTCATGCTTTGCCCTTTTGCCTTGCCTTGCTTTGCCATTTTGCCTTTCCTTGAATTGCCCTTTTGCCTTACCTTGCCTTGACTTGCTATACCCTTTTTCCTTGCCTTGCCTTGTCATGCTTTGCCCTTTTGCCTTGCCTTGCTTTGCCATTTTGTCTTTCCTTGAATTGCCCTTTTGCCTTACCTTGCCTTGACTTGCTATACCCTTTTTCCTTGCCTTGCCTTTTCATGCTTTGCCCTTTTGCCTTGCCTTGCTTTGCCATTTTGCCTTTCCTTGAATTGCCCTTTTGCCTTACCTTGCCTTGACTTGCTATACCCTTTTTCCTTGCCTTGCCTTGTCATGCTTTGCCCTTTTGACTTGCCTTGCTTTGCCCTTTTGCCTTGCTTTGCCTTGTTATGCTTTGCCCTTTTGCCTTGTCTTGATTTGCCCTTTTGCCTTACCTTGCCTTGTCATGCTTTGCCCTTTTGCCTTGCCTTGCCTTGTCATGCTTTGCCCTTTTGACTTGCTTTGCTTTGTCCTTTTGCCTTGCCTTTCCTTGTTTTGCCGTTTTGAATTGCCTTGCATTGCCTTGCTTTCATCTTTGCCTTGCCTTGACGTGTCTTCCTTATCCTTTTGCCTTGCCTTGCTTTGCTTTCTCCTTTTCCCTTGCCTTTCCTTGCCTTGCTTTACCCTTTTGCCTTCCCTTGCCTTTGCCTTTCCATGCCTTGCTTTGCCCCTTTGCCTTACCTTGCCTTGCTATGCCCTTTTGCCTTGCCTTGCTTTGTCTCTTTGCCTTGTCTTGCCTTGCCTTTCTTTCTCCTTTTGCCCTGATTTGCCTTGCCTTTCTTTTGACCTTTTGCCTTGCCTTGCCATGCTTTGCTCTTTTTCCTTGCCTTGCTTTGCCCTTTTGTCTTTCCTTGCCTTGCCTTGCTTTGCCATTTTCCCTTGCCTTGCTTTCCCCTTTTGCCTTGCCTTTCCTTGCTTTGGCCTTTTTCCTGGCCTTGCCATGGTTTGTCCTTTTGACTTACCTTGCCTTGCCTTTCTTTGCACTTTTGCTTGGCCTTGCTTTGCCCTTTTGCCTTGCCTTGCTTTGCCATTTTGCCTTTCCTTGAATTGCCCTTTTGCCTTACCTTGCCTTGACTTGCTATACCCTTTTTCCTTGCCTTGCCTTGTCATGCTTTGCCTTTTTGACTTGCCTTGCTTTGCCCTTTTGCCTTGCTTTGCTTTGCCCTTTTGCCTTGCCTTGCTTTGCCATTTTGTCTTTCCTTGAATTGCCCTTTTGCCTTACCTTGCCTTGACTTGCTATACCCTTTTTCCTTGCCTTGCCTTTTCATGCTTTGCCCTTTTGCCTTGCCTTGCTTTGCCATTTTGCCTTTCCTTGAATTGCCCTTTTGCCTTACCTTGCCTTGACTTGCTATACCCTTTTTCCTTGCCTTGCCTTGTCATGCTTTGCCCTTTTGACTTGCTTTGCTTTGTCCTTTTGCCTTGCCTTGCTTTGCCATTTTGCCTTTCCTTGAATTGCCCTTTTGCCTTACCTTGCCTTGACTTGCTACACCCTTTTTCCTTGCCTTGCCTTGTCATGCTTTGCCCTTTTAACTTGCTTTGCTTTGTCCTTTTGCCTTGCCTTGCTTTGCCATTTTGCCTTTCCTTGAATTGCCCTTTTGCCTTACCTTGCCTTGACTTGCTATACCCTTTTTCCTTGCCTTGCCTTGTCATGCTTTGCCCTTTTGACTTGCTTTGCTTTGTCCTTTTGCCTTGCCTTGCTTTGCCATTTTGCCTTTCCTTGAATTGCCCTTTTGCCTTACCTTGCCTTGACTTGCTATACCCTTTTTCCTTGCCTTGCCTTGTCATGCTTTGCCCTTTTGACTTTCCTTGCTTTGCCCTTTTGCCTTGTCTTGCTTTGCCCTTTTGCCTTGCTTTGCCTTGTTATGCTTTCCCTTTTGCCTTGTCTTGCTTTGCCATTTTGCTTTTCCTTGCATTGCCCTTTTGCCTTACCTTGCCTTGACATGCTTTACCCTTTTGCCTTGCCTTGCCTTTTCATGCTTTGCCCTTTTGCATTGCCTTGCCTTGTCATGCTTTGCCCTTTTGACTTGCTTTGCTTTGTCCTTTTGCCTTGCCTTGCTTTGCCATTTTGCCTTTCCTTGAATTGCCCTTTTGCCTTACCTTGCCTTGACTTGCTATACCCTTTTTCCTTGCCTTGCCTTGTCATGCTTTGCCCTTTTGACTTTCATTGCTTTGCCCTTTTGCCTTGTCTTGCTTTGCCCTTTTGCCTTGCTTTGCCTTGTTATGCTTTCCCTTTTGCCTTCTCTTGCTTTGCCATTTTGCTTTTCCTTGCATTGCCCTTTTGCCTTACCTTGCCTTGACATGCTTTACCCTTTTGCCTTGCCTTGCCTTGTCATGCTTTTCCCTTTTGACTTGCTTTGCTTTGCCCTTTTGCCTTGCCTTTCCTTGTTTTGCCGTTTTCAATTTCCTTGCATTGCCTTACTTTCATCTTTGCCTTGCCTTGACGTGTCTTCCTTATCCTTTCGCCTTGCCTTGCATTGCTTTCCCCTTTTGCCTTGCCTTACCTTGCCTTGCTTTGCCTCTTTGCCTTGTCTTGCCTTGCCTTCCTTTCTCCTTTTGCCCTGATTTGCCTTGCCTTTCTTTTGACCTTTTGCCTTGCCTTGCCATGCTTTGCTCTTTTTCCTTGCCTTGCTTTGCCCTTTTGTCTTGCCTTGCCTTGCCTTGCTTTGCCATTTTCCCTTGCCTTGCTTTTCCCTTTTGCCTTGCCTTTCCTTGCTTTGGCCTTTTTCCTGGCCTTGCCATGGTTTGTCCTTTTGACTTACCTTGCCTTGCCTTTCTTTGCCCTTTTGCCTGGCCTTGCATTGAGTTGCCCTTTTTCCTTGCCTTGCCATGCTTTGCCCTTTTGCCTTGCCTTGCTTTGCCATTTTGTCTTTCCTTGAATTGCCCTTTTGCCTTACCTTGCCTTGACTTGCTATAACCTTTTTCCTTGCCTTGCCTTGTCATGCTTTGCCCTTTTGCCTTGCCTTGCTTTGCCATTTTGCCTTTCCTTGAATTGCCCTTTTGCCTTACCTTGCCTTGACTTGCTATACCCTTTTTCCTTGCCTTGCCTTGTCATGCTTTGCCCTTTTGCCTTGCCTTGCTTTGCCATTTTGTCTTTCCTTGAATTGCCCTTTTGCCTTACCTTGCCTTGACTTGCTATACCCTTTTTCCTTGCCTTGCCTTTTCATGCTTTGCCCTTTTGCCTTGCCTTGCTTTGCCATTTTGCCTTTCCTTGAATTGCCCTTTTGCCTTACCTTGCCTTGACTTGCTATACCCTTTTTCCTTGCCTTGCCTTGTCATGCTTTGCCCTTTTGACTTGCCTTGCTTTGCCCTTTTGCCTTGCTTTGCCTTGTTATGCTTTGCCCTTTTGCCTTGTCTTGATTTGCCCTTTTGCCTTACCTTGCCTTGTCATGCTTTGCCCTTTTGCCTTGCCTTGCCTTGTCATGCTTTGCCCTTTTGACTTGCTTTGCTTTGCCCTTTTGCCTTGCCTTTCCTTGTTTTGCCGTTTTGAATTGCCTTGCATTGCCTTGCTTTCATCTTTGCCTTGCCTTGACGTGTCTTCCTTATCCATTTGCCTTGCCTTGCTTTGCTTTCTCCTTTTCCCTTGCCTTTCCTTGCCTTGCTTTACCCTTTTGCCTTCCCTTGCCTTTGCCTTTCCATGCCTTGCTTTGCCCCTTTGCCTTACCTTGCCTTGCTATGCCCTTTTGCCTTGCCTTGCTTTGTCTCTTTGCCTTGTCTTGCCTTGCCTTTCTTTCTCCTTTTGCCCTGATTTGCCTTGCCTTTCTTTTGACCTTTTGCCTTGCCTTGCCATGCTTTGCTCTTTTTCCTTGCCTTGCTTTGCCCTTTTGTCTTTCCTTGCCTTGCCTTGCTTTGCCATTTTCCCTTGCCTTGCTTTCCCCTTTTGCCTTGCCTTTCCTTGCTTTGGCCTTTTTCCTGGCCTTGCCATGGTTTGTCCTTTTGACTTACCTTGCCTTGCCTTTCTTTGCACTTTTGCTTGGCCTTGCTTTGCCCTTTTGCCTTGCCTTGCTTTGCCATTTTGCCTTTCCTTGAATTGCCCTTTTGCCTTACCTTGCCTTGACTTGCTATACCCTTTTTCCTTGCCTTGCCTTGTCATGCTTTGCCTTTTTGACTTGCCTTGCTTTGCCCTTTTGCCTTGCCTTGCTTTGCCCTTTTGCCTTGCCTTGCTTTGCCATTTTGTCTTTCCTTGAATTGCCCTTTTGCCTTACCTTGCCTTGACTTGCTATACCCTTTTTCCTTGCCTTGCCTTTTCATGCTTTGCCCTTTTGCCTTGCCTTGCTTTGCCATTTTGCCTTTCCTTGAATTGCCCTTTTGCCTTACCTTGCCTTGACTTGCTATACCCTTTTTCCTTGCCTTGCCTTGTCATGCTTTGCCCTTTTGACTTGCTTTGCTTTGTCCTTTTGCCTTGCCTTGCTTTGCCATTTTGCCTTTCCTTGAATTGCCCTTTTGCCTTACCTTGCCTTGACTTGCTACACCCTTTTTCCTTGCCTTGCCTTGTCATGCTTTGCCCTTTTAACTTGCTTTGCTTTGTCCTTTTGCCTTGCCTTGCTTTGCCATTTTGCCTTTCCTTGAATTGCCCTTTTGCCTTACCTTGCCTTGACTTGCTATACCCTTTTTCCTTGCCTTGCCTTGTCATGCTTTGCCCTTTTGACTTGCTTTGCTTTGTCCTTTTGCCTTGCCTTGCTTTGCCATTTTGCCTTTCCTTGAATTGCCCTTTTGCCTTACCTTGCCTTGACTTGCTATACCCTTTTTCCTTGCCTTGCCTTGTCATGCTTTGCCCTTTTGACTTTCCTTGCTTTGCCCTTTTGCCTTGTCTTGCTTTGCCCTTTTGCCTTGCTTTGCCTTGTTATGCTTTCCCTTTTGCCTTGTCTTGCTTTGCCATTTTGCTTTTCCTTGCATTGCCCTTTTGCCTTACCTTGCCTTGACATGCTTTACCCTTTTGCCTTGCCTTGCCTTTTCATGCTTTGCCCTTTTGCATTGCCTTGCCTTGTCATGCTTTGCCCTTTTGACTTGCTTTTCTTTGTCCTTTTGCCTTGCCTTGCTTTGCCATTTTGCCTTTCCTTGAATTGCCCTTTTGCCTTACCTTGCCTTGACTTGCTATACCCTTTTTCCTTGCCTTGCCTTGTCATGCTTTGCCCTTTTGACTTTCCTTGCTTTGCCCTTTTGCCTTGTCTTGCTTTGCCCTTTTGCCTTGCTTTGCCTTGTTATGCTTTCCCTTTTGCCTTCTCTTGCTTTGCCATTTTGCTTTTCCTTGCATTGCCCTTTTGCCTTACCTTGCCTTGACATGCTTTACCCTTTTGCCTTGCCTTGCCTTGTCATGCTTTTCCCTTTTGACTTGCTTTGCTTTGCCCTTTTGCCTTGCCTTTCCTTGTTTTGCCGTTTTCAATTTCCTTGCATTGCCTTACTTTCATCTTTGCCTTGCCTTGACGTGTCTTCCTTATCCTTTCGCCTTGCCTTGCATTGCTTTCCCCTTTTGCCTTGCCTTACCTTGCCTTGCTTTGCCTCTTTGCCTTGTCTTGCCTTGCCTTCCTTTCTCCTTTTGCCCTGATTTGCCTTGCCTTTCTTTTGACCTTTTGCCTTGCCTTGCCATGCTTTGCTCTTTTTCCTTGCCTTGCTTTGCCCTTTTGTCTTGCCTTGCCTTGCCTTGCTTTGCCATTTTCCCTTGCCTTGCTTTTCCCTTTTGCCTTGCCTTTCCTTGCTTTGGCCTTTTTCCTGGCCTTGCCATGGTTTGTCCTTTTGACTTACCTTGCCTTGCCTTTCTTTGCCCTTTTGCCTGGCCTTGCATTGAGTTGCCCTTTTTCCTTGCCTTGCCATGCTTTGCCCTTTTGCCTTGCCTTGCTTTGCCATTTTGTCTTTCCTTGAATTGCCCTTTTGCCTTACCTTGCCTTGACTTGCTATACCCTTTTTCCTTGCCTTGCCTTGTCATGCTTTGCCCTTTTGCCTTGCCTTGCTTTGCCATTTTGCCTTTCCTTGAATTGCCCTTTTGCCTTACCTTGCCTTGACTTGCTATACCCTTTTTCCTTGCCTTGCCTTGTCATGCTTTGCCCTTTTGCCTTGCCTTGCTTTGCCATTTTGTCTTTCCTTGAATTGCCCTTTTGCCTTACCTTGCCTTGACTTGCTATACCCTTTTTCCTTGCCTTGCCTTTTCATGCTTTGCCCTTTTGCCTTGCCTTGCTTTGCCATTTTGCCTTTCCTTGAATTGCCCTTTTGCCTTACCTTGCCTTGACTTGCTATACCCTTTTTCCTTGCCTTGCCTTGTCATGCTTTGCCCTTTTGACTTGCCTTGCTTTGCCCTTTTGCCTTGCTTTGCCTTGTTATGCTTTGCCCTTTTGCCTTGTCTTGATTTGCCCTTTTGCCTTACCTTGCCTTGTCATGCTTTGCCCTTTTGCCTTGCCTTGCCTTGTCATGCTTTGCCCTTTTGACTTGCTTTGCTTTGCCCTTTTGCCTTGCCTTTCCTTGTTTTGCCGTTTTGAATTGCCTTGCATTGCCTTGCTTTCATCTTTGCCTTGCCTTGACGTGTCTTCCTTATCCTTTTGCCTTGCCTTGCTTTGCTTTCTCCTTTTCCCTTGCCTTTCCTTGCCTTGCTTTACCCTTTTGCCTTCCCTTGCCTTTGCCTTTCCATGCCTTGCTTTGCCCCTTTGCCTTACCTTGCCTTGCTATGCCCTTTTGCCTTGCCTTGCTTTGTCTCTTTGCCTTGTCTTGCCTTGCCTTTCTTTCTCCTTTTGCCCTGATTTGCCTTGCCTTTCTTTTGACCTTTTGCCTTGCCTTGCCATGCTTTGCTCTTTTTCCTTGCCTTGCTTTGCCCTTTTGTCTTTCCTTGCCTTGCCTTGCTTTGCCATTTTCCCTTGCCTTGCTTTCCCCTTTTGCCTTGCCTTTCCTTGCTTTGGCCTTTTTCCTGGCCTTGCCATGGTTTGTCCTTTTGACTTACCTTGCCTTGCCTTTCTTTGCACTTTTGCTTGGCCTTGCTTTGCCCTTTTGCCTTGCCTTGCTTTGCCATTTTGCCTTTCCTTGAATTGCCCTTTTGCCTTACCTTGCCTTGACTTGCTATACCCTTTTTCCTTGCCTTGCCTTGTCATGCTTTGCCTTTTTGACTTGCCTTGCTTTGCCCTTTTGCCTTGCCTTGCTTTGCCCTTTTGCCTTGCCTTGCTTTGCCATTTTGTCTTTCCTTGAATTTCCCTTTTGCCTTACCTTGCCTTGACTTGCTATACCCTTTTTCCTTGCCTTGCCTTTTCATGCTTTGCCCTTTTGCCTTGCCTTGCTTTGCCATTTTGCCTTTCCTTGAATTGCCCTTTTGCCTTACCTTGCCTTGACTTGCTATACCCTTTTTCCTTGCCTTGCCTTGTCATGCTTTGCCCTTTTGACTTGCTTTGCTTTGTCCTTTTGCCTTGCCTTGCTTTGCCATTTTGCCTTTCCTTGAATTGCCCTTTTGCCTTACCTTGCCTTGACTTGCTACACCCTTTTTCCTTGCCTTGCCTTGTCATGCTTTGCCCTTTTAACTTGCTTTGCTTTGTCCTTTTGCCTTGCCTTGCTTTGCCATTTTGCCTTTCCTTGAATTGCCCTTTTGCCTTACCTTGCCTTGACTTGCTATACCCTTTTTCCTTGCCTTGCCTTGTCATGCTTTGCCCTTTTGACTTTCCTTGCTTTGCCCTTTTGCCTTGTCTTGCTTTGCCCTTTTGCCTTGCTTTGCCTTGTTATGCTTTCCCTTTTGCCTTGTCTTGCTTTGCCATTTTGCTTTTCCTTGCATTGCCCTTTTGCCTTACCTTGCCTTGACATGCTTTACCCTTTTGCCTTGCCTTGCCTTTTCATGCTTTGCCCTTTTGCATTGCCTTGCCTTGTCATGCTTTGCCCTTTTGACTTGCTTTGCTTTGCCCTTTTGCCTTGCCTTGCTTTGCCATTTTGCCTTTCCTTGAATTGCCCTTTTGCCTTACCTTGCCTTGACTTGCTATACCCTTTTTCCTTGCCTTGCCTTGTCATGCTTTGCCCTTTTGACTTTCCTTGCTTTGCCCTTTTGCCTTGTCTTGCTTTGCCCTTTTGCCTTGCTTTGCCTTGTTATGCTTTCCCTTTTGCCTTGTCTTGCTTTGCCATTTTGCTTTTCCTTGCATTGCCCTTTTGCCTTACCTTGCCTTGACATGCTTTACCCTTTTGCCTTGCCTTGCCTTGTCATGCTTTTCCCTTTTGACTTGCTTTGCTTTGCCCTTTTGCCTTGCCTTTCCTTGTTTTGCCGTTTTCAATTTCCTTGCATTGCCTTACTTTCATCTTTGCCTTGCCTTGACGTGTCTTCCTTATCCTTTCGCCTTGCCTTGCTTTGCTTTCCCCTTTTGCCTTGCCTTACCTTGCCTTGCTTTGCCTCTTTGCCTTGTCTTGCCTTGCCTTCCTTTCTCCTTTTGCCCTGATTTGCCTTGCCTTTCTTTTGACCTTTTGCCTTGCCTTACCTTGCCATGCTTTGCTCTTTTTCCTTGCCTTGCTTTGCCCTTTTGTCTTGCCTTGCCTTGCTCTGCTTTGCCATTTTCCCTTGCCTTGCTTTTCCCTTTTGCCTTGCCTTTCCTTGCTTTGGCCTTTTTCCTGGACTTGCCATGGTTTGTCCTTTTGACTTACCTTGCCTTGCCTTTATTTGCCCTTTTGCCTGGCCTTGCATTGAGTTGCCCTTTTTCCTTGCCTTGCCATGCTTTGCCCTTTTGCCTTGCCTTGCTTTGCCATTTTGTCTTTCCTTGAATTGCCCTTTTGCCTTACCTTGCCTTGACTTGCTATACCCTTTTTCCTTGCCTTGCCTTGTCATGCTTTGCCCTTTTGCCTTGCCTTGCTTTGCCATTTTGCCTTTCCTTGAATTGCCCTTTTGCCTTACCTTGCCTTGACTTGCTATACCCTTTTTCCTTGCCTTGCCTTTTCATGCTTTGCCCTTTTGCGTTGCCTTGCTTTGCCATTTTGCCTTTCCTTGAATTGCCCTTTTGCCATACCTTGCCTTGACTTGCTATACCCTTTTTCCTTGCCTTGCCTTGTCATGCTTTGCCCTTTTGACTTGCCTTGCTTTGCCCTTTTGCCTTGCTTTGCCTTGTTATGCTTTGCCCTTTTGCCTTGTCTTGATTTGCCCTTTTGCCTTACCTTGCCTTGTCATGCTTTGCCCTTTTGCCTTGCCTTGCCTTGTCATGCTTTGCCCTTTTGACTTGCTTTGCTTTGCCCTTTTGCCTTGCCTTTCCTTGTTTTGCCGTTTTCAATTTCCTTGCATTGCCTTACTTTCATCTTTGCCTTGCCTTGACGTGTCTTCCTTATCCTTTCGCCTTGCCTTGCTTTGCTTTCCCCTTTTGCCTTGCCTTACCTTGCCTTGCTTTGCCTCTTTGCCTTGTCTTGCCTTGCCTTCCTTTCTCCTTTTGCCCTGATTTGCCTTGCCTTTCTTTTGACCTTTTGCCTTGCCTTGCCTTTCCATGCTTTGCTCTTTTTCCTTGCCTTGCTTTGCCCTTTTGTCTTGCCTTGCCTTGCCTTGCTTTGCCATTTTCCCTTGCCTTGCTTTTCCCTTTTGCCTTGCCTATCCTTGCTTTGGCCTTTTTCCTGGCCTTGCCATGGTTTGTCCTTTTGACTTACCTTGCCTTGCCTTTCTTTGCCCTTTTGCCTGGCCTTGCATTGAGTTGCCCTTTTTCCTTGCCTTGCCATGCTTTGCCCTTTTGCCTTGACTTGCTTTGCCATTTTGTCTTTCCTTGAATTGCCCTTTTGGCTTACCTTGCCTTGACTTGCTATACCCTTTTTCCTTGCCTTGCCTTTTCATGCTTTGCCCTTTTGCCTTGCCTTGCTTTGCCATTTTGCCTTTCCTTGAATTGCCCTTTTGCCTTACCTTGCCTTGACTTGCTATACCCTTTTTCCTTGCCTTGCCTTGTCATGCTTTGCCCTTTTGACTTGCCTTGCTTTGCCCTTTTGCCTTGCTTTGCCTTGTTATGCTTTGCCCTTTTGCCTTGTCTTGCTTTGCCATTTAGCCTTTCCTTGCATTGCCCTTTTGCCTTTCCTTACCTTGTCATGCTTTGCCCTTTTGACTTGCTTTGCTTTGCCCTTTTGCCTTGCCTTTCCTTGTTTTGCCGTTTTGAAATGCCTTGCATTGCCTTACTTTCATCTTTGCCTTGCCTTGACGTGTCTTCCTTATCATTTTGCCTTGCCTTGCTTTGCTTTCCCCTTTTGCCTTGCCTTTCCTTGCCTTGCTTTACCCTTTTGCCTTCCTTTGCCTTGCCTTTCCATGCCTTCCTTTGACCCTTTGCCTTGCCTTGCTTTGACTCTTTGCCTTGACTTGCCTTGCCTTCCTTTCTCCTTTTGCCCTGATTTGCCTTGCCTTTCTTTTGACCTTTTGCCTTGCCTTGCCATGCTTTGCTCTTTTTCCTTGCCTTGCTTTGCCCTTTTGTCTTTCCTTGCCTTGCCTTGCTTTGCCATTTTCCCTTGCCTTGCTTTCCCCTTTTGCCTTGCCTTTCCTTGCTTTGGCCTTTTTCCTGGCCTTGCCATGGTTTGTCCTTTTGACTTACCTTGCCTTGCCTTTCTTTGCACTTTTGCCTGGCCTTGCTTTGCCCTTTTGCCTTGCCTTGCTTTGCCATTTTGCCTTTCCTTGAATTGCCCTTTTGCCTTACCTTGCCTCTACTAGCTATACCCTTTTTCCTTGCCTTGCCTTGTCATGCTTTGCCCTTTTGACTTGCCTTGCTTTGCCCTTTTCCCTTGCCTTGCTTTGCCCTTTTGCCTTGCTTTGCCTTGTTATGCTTTGTCCTTTTGCCTTGCCTTGCTTTGCCATTTTGCCTTTCCTTGAATTGCCCTTTTGCCTTACCTTGCCTTGACTTGCTATACCCTTTTTCCTTGCCTTGCCTTGTCATGCTTTGCCCTTTTGACTTTCCTTGCTTTGCCCTTTTGCCTTGTCTTGCTTTGCCCTTTTGCCTTGCTTTGCCTTGTTATGCTTTCCCTTTTGCCTTGTCTTGCTTTGCCATTTTGCTTTTCCTTGCATTGCCCTTTTGCCTTACCTTGCCTTGACATGCTTTACCCTTTTGCCTTGCCTTGCCTTTTCATGCTTTGCCCTTTTGCATTGCCTTGCCTTGTCATGCTTTGCCCTTTTGACTTGCTTTGCTTTGTCCTTTTGCCTTGCCTTGCTTTGCCATTTTGCCTTTCCTTGAATTGGCCTTTTGCCTTACCTTGCCTTGACTTGCTATACCCTTTTTCCTTGCCTTGCCTTGTCATGCTTTGCCCTTTTGACTTTCCTTGCTTTGCCCTTTTGCCTTGTCTTGCTTTGCCCTTTTGCCTTGCTTTGCCTTGTTATGCTTTCCCTTTTGCCTTCTCTTGCTTTGCCATTTTGCTTTTCCTTGCATTGCCCTTTTGCCTTACCTTGCCTTGACATGCTTTACCCTTTTGCCTTGCCTTGCCTTGTCATGCTTTTCCCTTTTGACTTGCTTTGCTTTGCCCTTTTGCCTTGCCTTTCCTTGTTTTGCCGTTTTCAATTTCCTTGCATTGCCTTACTTTCATCTTTGCCTTGCCTTGACGTGTCTTCCTTATCCTTTCGCCTTGCCTTGCATTGCTTTCCCCTTTTGCCTTGCCTTACCTTGCCTTGCTTTGCCTCTTTGCCTTGTCTTGCCTTGCCTTCCTTTCTCCTTTTGCCCTGATTTGCCTTGCCTTTCTTTTGACCTTTTGCCTTGCCTTGCCATGCTTTGCTCTTTTTCCTTGCCTTGCTTTGCCCTTTTGTCTTGCCTTGCCTTGCCTTGCTTTGCCATTTTCCCTTGCCTTGCTTTTCCCTTTTGCCTTGCCTTTCCTTGCTTTGGCCTTTTTCCTGGCCTTGCCATGGTTTGTCCTTTTGACTTACCTTGCCTTGCCTTTCTTTGCCCTTTTGCCTGGCCTTGCATTGAGTTGCCCTTTTTCCTTGCCTTGCCATGCTTTGCCCTTTTGCCTTGCCTTGCTTTGCCATTTTGTCTTTCCTTGAATTGCCCTTTTGCCTTACCTTGCCTTGACTTGCTATACCCTTTTTCCTTGCCTTGCGTTGTCATGCTTTGCCCTTTTGCCTTGCCTTGCTTTGCCATTTTGCCTTTCCTTGAATTGCCCTTTTGCCTTACCTTGCCTTGACTTGCTATACCCTTTTTCCTTGCCTTGCCTTGTCATGCTTTGCCCTTTTGCCTTGCCTTGCTTTGCCATTTTGTCTTTCCTTGAATTGCCCTTTTGCCTTACCTTGCCTTGACTTGCTATACCCTTTTTCCTTGCCTTGCCTTTTCATGCTTTGCCCTTTTGCCTTGCCTTGCTTTGCCATTTTGCCTTTCCTTGAATTGCCCTTTTGCCTTACCTTGCCTTGACTTGCTATACCCTTTTTCCTTGCCTTGCCTTGTCATGCTTTGCCCTTTTGACTTGCCTTGCTTTGCCCTTTTGCCTTGCTTTGCCTTGTTATGCTTTGCCCTTTTGCCTTGTCTTGATTTGCCCTTTTGCCTTACCTTGCCTTGTCATGCTTTGCCCTTTTGCCTTGCCTTGCCTTGTCATGCTTTGCCCTTTTGACTTGCTTTGCTTTGCCCTTTTGCCTTGCCTTTCCTTGTTTTGCCGTTTTGAATTGCCTTGCATTGCCTTGCTTTCATCTTTGCCTTGCCTTGACGTGTCTTCCTTATCCTTTTGCCTTGCCTTGCTTTGCTTTCTCCTTTTCCCTTGCCTTTCCTTGCCTTGCTTTACCCTTTTGCCTTCCCTTGCCTTTGCCTTTCCATGCCTTGCTTTGCCCCTTTGCCTTACCTTGCCTTGCTATGCCCTTTTGCCTTGCCTTGCTTTGTCTCTTTGCCTTGTCTTGCCTTGCCTTTCTTTCTCCTTTTGCCCTGATTTGCCTTGCCTTTCTTTTGACCTTTTGCCTTGCCTTGCCATGCTTTGCTCTTTTTCCTTGCCTTGCTTTGCCCTTTTGTCTTTCCTTGCCTTGCCTTGCTTTGCCATTTTCCCTTGCCTTGCTTTCCCCTTTTGCCTTGCCTTTCCTTGCTTTGGCCTTTTTCCTGGCCTTGCCATGGTTTGTCCTTTTGACTTACCTTGCCTTGCCTTTCTTTGCACTTTTGCTTGGCCTTGCTTTGCCCTTTTGCCTTGCCTTGCTTTGCCATTTTGCCTTTCCTTGAATTGCCCTTTTGCCTTACCTTGCCTTGACTTGCTATACCCTTTTTCCTTGCCTTGCCTTGTCATGCTTTGCCTTTTTGACTTGCCTTGCTTTGCCCTTTTGCCTTGCTTTGCTTTGCCCTTTTGCCTTGCCTTGCTTTGCCATTTTGTCTTTCCTTGAATTGCCCTTTTGCCTTACCTTGCCTTGACTTGCTATACCCTTTTTCCTTGCCTTGCCTTTTCATGCTTTGCCCTTTTGCCTTGCCTTGCTTTGCCATTTTGCCTTTCCTTGAATTGCCCTTTTGCCTTACCTTGCCTTGACTTGCTATACCCTTTTTCCTTGCCTTGCCTTGTCATGCTTTGCCCTTTTGACTTGCTTTGCTTTGTCCTTTTGCCTTGCCTTGCTTTGCCATTTTGCCTTTCCTTGAATTGCCCTTTTGCCTTACCTTGCCTTGACTTGCTACACCCTTTTTCCTTGCCTTGCCTTGTCATGCTTTGCCCTTTTAACTTGCTTTGCTTTGTCCTTTTGCCTTGCCTTGCTTTGCCATTTTGCCTTTCCTTGAATTGCCCTTTTGCCTTACCTTGCCTTGACTTGCTATACCCTTTTTCCTTGCCTTGCCTTGTCATGCTTTGCCCTTTTGACTTGCTTTGCTTTGTCCTTTTGCCTTGCCTTGCTTTGCCATTTTGCCTTTCCTTGAATTGCCCTTTTGCCTTACCTTGCCTTGACTTGCTATACCCTTTTTCCTTGCCTTGCCTTGTCATGCTTTGCCCTTTTGACTTTCCTTGCTTTGCCCTTTTGCCTTGTCTTGCTTTGCCCTTTTGCCTTGCTTTGCCTTGTTATGCTTTCCCTTTTGCCTTGTCTTGCTTTGCCATTTTGCTTTTCCTTGCATTGCCCTTTTGCCTTACCTTGCCTTGACATGCTTTACCCTTTTGCCTTGCCTTGCCTTTTCATGCTTTGCCCTTTTGCATTGCCTTGCCTTGTCATGCTTTGCCCTTTTGACTTGCTTTGCTTTGTCCTTTTGCCTTGCCTTGCTTTGCCATTTTGCCTTTCCTTGAATTGCCCTTTTGCCTTACCTTGCCTTGACTTGCTATACCCTTTTTCCTTGCCTTGCCTTGTCATGCTTTGCCCTTTTGACTTTCATTGCTTTGCCCTTTTGCCTTGTCTTGCTTTGCCCTTTTGCCTTGCTTTGCCTTGTTATGCTTTCCCTTTTGCCTTCTCTTGCTTTGCCATTTTGCTTTTCCTTGCATTGCCCTTTTGCCTTACCTTGCCTTGACATGCTTTACCCTTTTGCCTTGCCTTGCCTTGTCATGCTTTTCCCTTTTGACTTGTTTTGCTTTGCCCTTTTGCCTTGCCTTTCCTTGTTTTGCCGTTTTCAATTTCCTTGCATTGCCTTACTTTCATCTTTGCCTTGCCTTGACGTGTCTTCCTTATCCTTTCGCCTTGCCTTGCATTGCTTTCCCCTTTTGCCTTGCCTTACCTTGCCTTGCTTTGCCTCTTTGCCTTGTCTTGCCTTGCCTTCCTTTCTCCTTTTGCCCTGATTTGCCTTGCCTTTCTTTTGACCTTTTGCCTTGCCTTGCCATGCTTTGCTCTTTTTCCTTGCCTTGCTTTGCCCTTTTGTCTTGCCTTGCCTTGCCTTGCTTTGCCATTTTCCCTTGCCTTGCTTTTCCCTTTTGCCTTGCCTTTCCTTGCTTTGGCCTTTTTCCTGGCCTTGCCATGGTTTGTCCTTTTGACTTACCTTGCCTTGCCTTTCTTTGCCCTTTTGCCTGGCCTTGCATTGAGTTGCCCTTTTTCCTTGCCTTGCCATGCTTTGCCCTTTTGCCTTGCCTTGCTTTGCCATTTTGTCTTTCCTTGAATTGCCCTTTTGCCTTACCTTGCCTTGACTTGCTATACCCTTTTTCCTTGCCTTGCCTTTTCATGCTTTGCCCTTTTGCCTTGCCTTGCTTTGCCATTTTGCCTTTCCTTGAATTGCCCTTTTGCCTTACCTTGCCTTGACTTGCTATACCCTTTTTCCTTGCCTTGCCTTGTCATGCTTTGCCCTTTTGCCTTGCCTTGCTTTGCCATTTTGTCTTTCCTTGAATTGCCCTTTTGCCTTACCTTGCCTTGACTTGCTATACCCTTTTTCCTTGCCTTGCCTTTTCATGCTTTGCCCTTTTGCCTTGCCTTGCTTTGCCATTTTGCCTTTCCTTGAATTGCCCTTTTGCCTTACCTTGCCTTGACTTGCTATACCCTTTTTCCTTGCCTTGCCTTGTCATGCTTTGCCCTTTTGACTTGCCTTGCTTTGCCCTTTTGCCTTGCTTTGCCTTGTTATGCTTTGCCCTTTTGCCTTGTCTTGATTTGCCCTTTTGCCTTACCTTGCCTTGTCATGCTTTGCCCTTTTGCCTTGCCTTGCCTTGTCATGCTTTGCCCTTTTGACTTGCTTTGCTTTGCCCTTTTGCCTTGCCTTTCCTTGTTTTGCCGTTTTGAATTGCCTTGCATTGCCTTGCTTTCATCTTTGCCTTGCCTTGACGTGTCTTCCTTATCCATTTGCCTTGCCTTGCTTTGCTTTCTCCTTTTCCCTTGCCTTTCCTTGCCTTGCTTTACCCTTTTGCCTTCCCTTGCCTTTGCCTTTCCATGCCTTGCTTTGCCCCTTTGCCTTACCTTGCCTTGCTATGCCCTTTTGCCTTGCCTTGCTTTGTCTCTTTGCCTTGTCTTGCCTTGCCTTTCTTTCTCCTTTTGCCCTGATTTGCCTTGCCTTTCTTTTGACCTTTTGCCTTGCCTTGCCATGCTTTGCTCTTTTTCCTTGCCTTGCTTTGCCCTTTTGTCTTTCCTTGCCTTGCCTTGCTTTGCCATTTTCCCTTGCCTTGCTTTCCCCTTTTGCCTTGCCTTTCCTTGCTTTGGCCTTTTTCCTGGCCTTGCCATGGTTTGTCCTTTTGACTTACCTTGCCTTGCCTTTCTTTGCACTTTTGCTTGGCCTTGCTTTGCCCTTTTGCCTTGCCTTGCTTTGCCATTTTGCCTTTCCTTGAATTGCCCTTTTGCCTTACCTTGCCTTGACTTGCTATACCCTTTTTCCTTGCCTTGCCTTGTCATGCTTTGCCTTTTTGACTTGCCTTGCTTTGCCCTTTTGCCTTGCCTTGCTTTGCCCTTTTGCCTTGCCTTGCTTTGCCATTTTGTCTTTCCTTGAATTGCCCTTTTGCCTTACCTTGCCTTGACTTGCTATACCCTTTTTCCTTGCCTTGCCTTTTCATGCTTTGCCCTTTTGCCTTGCCTTGCTTTGCCATTTTGCCTTTCCTTGAATTGCCCTTTTGCCTTACCTTGCCTTGACTTGCTATACCCTTTTTCCTTGCCTTGCCTTGTCATGCTTTGCCCTTTTGACTTGCTTTGCTTTGTCCTTTTGCCTTGCCTTGCTTTGCCATTTTGCCTTTCCTTGAATTGCCCTTTTGCCTTACCTTGCCTTGACTTGCTACACCCTTTTTCCTTGCCTTGCCTTGTCATGCTTTGCCCTTTTAACTTGCTTTGCTTTGTCCTTTTGCCTTGCCTTGCTTTGCCATTTTGCCTTTCCTTGAATTGCCCTTTTGCCTTACCTTGCCTTGACTTGCTATACCCTTTTTCCTTGCCTTGCCTTGTCATGCTTTGCCCTTTTGACTTGCTTTGCTTTGTCCTTTTGCCTTGCCTTGCTTTGCCATTTTGCCTTTCCTTGAATTGCCCTTTTGCCTTACCTTGCCTTGACTTGCTATACCCTTTTTCCTTGCCTTGCCTTGTCATGCTTTGCCCTTTTGACTTTCCTTGCTTTGCCCTTTTGCCTTGTCTTGCTTTGCCCTTTTGCCTTGCTTTGCCTTGTTATGCTTTCCCTTTTGCCTTGTCTTGCTTTGCCATTTTGCTTTTCCTTGCATTGCCCTTTTGCCTTACCTTGCCTTGACATGCTTTACCCTTTTGCCTTGCCTTGCCTTTTCATGCTTTGCCCTTTTGCATTGCCTTGCCTTGTCATGCTTTGCCCTTTTGACTTGCTTTTCTTTGTCCTTTTGCCTTGCCTTGCTTTGCCATTTTGCCTTTCCTTGAATTGGCCTTTTGCCTTACCTTGCCTTGACTTGCTATACCCTTTTTCCTTGCCTTGCCTTGTCATGCTTTGCCCTTTTGACTTTCCTTGCTTTGCCCTTTTGCCTTGTCTTGCTTTGCCCTTTTGCCTTGCTTTGCCTTGTTATGCTTTCCCTTTTGCCTTCTCTTGCTTTGCCATTTTGCTTTTCCTTGCATTGCCCTTTTGCCTTACCTTGCCTTGACATGCTTTACCCTTTTGCCTTGCCTTGCCTTGTCATGCTTTTCCCTTTTGACTTGCTTTGCTTTGCCCTTTTGCCTTGCCTTTCCTTGTTTTGCCGTTTTCAATTTCCTTGCATTGCCTTACTTTCATCTTTGCCTTGCCTTGACGTGTCTTCCTTATCCTTTCGCCTTGCCTTGCATTGCTTTCCCCTTTTGCCTTGCCTTACCTTGCCTTGCTTTGCCTCTTTGCCTTGTCTTGCCTTGCCTTCCTTTCTCCTTTTGCCCTGATTTGCCTTGCCTTTCTTTTGACCTTTTGCCTTGCCTTGCCATGCTTTGCTCTTTTTCCTTGCCTTGCTTTGCCCTTTTGTCTTGCCTTGCCTTGCCTTGCTTTGCCATTTTCCCTTGCCTTGCTTTTCCCTTTTGCCTTGCCTTTCCTTGCTTTGGCCTTTTTCCTGGCCTTGCCATGGTTTGTCCTTTTGACTTACCTTGCCTTGCCTTTCTTTGCCCTTTTGCCTGGCCTTGCATTGAGTTGCCCTTTTTCCTTGCCTTGCCATGCTTTGCCCTTTTGCCTTGCCTTGCTTTGCCATTTTGTCTTTCCTTGAATTGCCCTTTTGCCTTACCTTGCCTTGACTTGCTATACCCTTTTTCCTTGCCTTGCCTTGTCATGCTTTGCCCTTTTGCCTTGCCTTGCTTTGCCATTTTGCCTTTCCTTGAATTGCCCTTTTGCCTTACCTTGCCTTGACTTGCTATACCCTTTTTCCTTGCCTTGCCTTGTCATGCTTTGCCCTTTTGCCTTGCCTTGCTTTGCCATTTTGTCTTTCCTTGAATTGCCCTTTTGCCTTACCTTGCCTTGACTTGCTATACCCTTTTTCCTTGCCTTGCCTTTTCATGCTTTGCCCTTTTGCCTTGCCTTGCTTTGCCATTTTGCCTTTCCTTGAATTGCCCTTTTGCCTTACCTTGCCTTGACTTGCTATACCCTTTTTCCTTGCCTTGCCTTGTCATGCTTTGCCCTTTTGACTTGCCTTGCTTTGCCCTTTTGCCTTGCTTTGCCTTGTTATGCTTTGCCCTTTTGCCTTGTCTTGATTTGCCCTTTTGCCTTACCTTGCCTTGTCATGCTTTGCCCTTTTGCCTTGCCTTGCCTTGTCATGCTTTGCCCTTTTGACTTGCTTTGCTTTGCCCTTTTGCCTTGCCTTTCCTTGTTTTGCCGTTTTGAATTGCCTTGCATTGCCTTGCTTTCATCTTTGCCTTGCCTTGACGTGTCTTCCTTATCCTTTTGCCTTGCCTTGCTTTGCTTTCTCCTTTTCCCTTGCCTTTCCTTGCCTTGCTTTACCCTTTTGCCTTCCCTTGCCTTTGCCTTTCCATGCCTTGCTTTGCCCCTTTGCCTTACCTTGCCTTGCTATGCCCTTTTGCCTTGCCTTGCTTTGTCTCTTTGCCTTGTCTTGCCTTGCCTTTCTTTCTCCTTTTGCCCTGATTTGCCTTGCCTTTCTTTTGACCTTTTGCCTTGCCTTGCCATGCTTTGCTCTTTTTCCTTGCCTTGCTTTGCCCTTTTGTCTTTCCTTGCCTTGCCTTGCTTTGCCATTTTCCCTTGCCTTGCTTTCCCCTTTTGCCTTGCCTTTCCTTGCTTTGGCCTTTTTCCTGGCCTTGCCATGGTTTGTCCTTTTGACTTACCTTGCCTTGCCTTTCTTTGCACTTTTGCTTGGCCTTGCTTTGCCCTTTTGCCTTGCCTTGCTTTGCCATTTTGCCTTTCCTTGAATTGCCCTTTTGCCTTACCTTGCCTTGACTTGCTATACCCTTTTTCCTTGCCTTGCCTTGTCATGCTTTGCCTTTTTGACTTGCCTTGCTTTGCCCTTTTGCCTTGCCTTGCTTTGCCCTTTTGCCTTGCCTTGCTTTGCCATTTTGTCTTTCCTTGAATTTCCCTTTTGCCTTACCTTGCCTTGACTTGCTATACCCTTTTTCCTTGCCTTGCCTTTTCATGCTTTGCCCTTTTGCCTTGCCTTGCTTTGCCATTTTGCCTTTCCTTGAATTGCCCTTTTGCCTTACCTTGCCTTGACTTGCTATACCCTTTTTCCTTGCCTTGCCTTGTCATGCTTTGCCCTTTTGACTTGCTTTGCTTTGTCCTTTTGCCTTGCCTTGCTTTGCCATTTTGCCTTTCCTTGAATTGCCCTTTTGCCTTACCTTGCCTTGACTTGCTACACCCTTTTTCCTTGCCTTGCCTTGTCATGCTTTGCCCTTTTAACTTGCTTTGCTTTGTCCTTTTGCCTTGCCTTGCTTTGCCATTTTGCCTTTCCTTGAATTGCCCTTTTGCCTTACCTTGCCTTGACTTGCTATACCCTTTTTCCTT